>NC_141876.1:532768033-533071063 GCF_056163025.1 Triticum urartu
AACTACATGATCTTGTGCTAGGCTTAGGATTGGGTCTTTGTCCATCACATCATTCTCCTAATGATGTGATCCCGTTATCAATGACATCCAATGTCCATGGTCAGGAAACCGTAACCATCTATTGATCAACGAGCTAGTCAACTAGAGGCTTACTAGGGACATGGTGTTGTCTATGTATCCACACATGTATCTAAGTTTCCTATCAATACAATTCTAGCATGGATAATAAACGATTATCATGAACAAGGAAATATAATAATAACCAATTTAGTATTGCCTCTAGGGCATATTTCCAACAGAACAATCCTTTGAGGGGTTTGTTTGGGGTATCTTCACCTCGAACGGAAACACAATTAGTTACCCCTCAACCTACTTCATCTACTGAAAATACTGGTTATGAAATTCCTTCGGGTATGATAGAACAACTGCTAGCTAATCCTTATGCAGGAGATGGAACTGAACATCCTGATATGCACTTGATATATATGTGGATGAAAATTTGTGGATTATATAAGCTTGGAGGTTTACCCGGAGATGAAGCTATTAAGAAGGGTTTCACTTTATCTTTGAAGGGAAGAGCATTGGCATGGTATAGGCTATGCGATGATATTGGATCTTGGAATTGGAATCGATTGAAATTGGAATTTCACCAAAAAAATTATCATATGCATCTAGTTCATCGTGATCGGAATTATATATATAATTTTTGGCCTCGTGAAGGAGAAAGTATCTCTCTAGCTTGGGGAGGATTAAGTCAATGTTATATTCATGCCCCAATCATGAGCTCTCAAGAGAAATTATCATTCAGTTTTTATGCTCGGCTTTCTCGTGATGATCAATCCATGCTTGATACTTCTTGTACTAGTTCTTTTATGAAGAAGACTATTGAATTCAGGTGAGATCTTTTAGAAAGAATCAAACGCAACTCTGAAGAATCCATGCTTGATACTTCTTGTACTGGCCCTAGACTCTAGCCAGTAGGTCGAAGACTAAGCACTTTTGCAAACAAATACAAAGGTCGAAGCCTAAGCAAGGCGTTGGATTTGCATCCAATGGTTGATATTCTTCTTCAATCTTTCGTCTTCTTCCTCCAGCGCTGTTGGGGCCGCCTGCTCTACCCTCCGATGTCCAGCGACGCTGTTTTGCGTGCCTCGCAGTGAAACGCTACCCCATGACAGCCAGGCCATCCCTCCTCTCCTTCGCACCTCCTGCTATTCTCTGCCGAGTGTAGGCCCACCCCTCGTCTGAACCAGTCAAGTTTCCCGCTCCTCTCCGTCAATGACTCCACTGCCGCGTCTTTCCCATCTCTGGGTTGTTCCAGTCTAGGGCCTCGCCGTCGTCCACCAGCCTTGGTGCACGGTGAGGTCAATGTGGTCAACAAACGAGAGTCATTGGAAGATGACTCTACGTAGAGAGGCTGATAGTGGGGACTCACCACGCCATGGACGCATGCATGCAACTGCATCCTTTTTACGCTGAAAAATAATGTTTTCTCCCCTGACAGCTAGGACCCACCAGCTACATCTTCGCACGAAAGGAAGTGTGTCCTTATTACAGGCAAAAAAATGATTCCTCCCCATGACAGCTGGGACCCATCAGCTATATGTTCGCACGCAAGGAAGTGCCTCCTTATCCTCCCTGACAACTCAGACCCATCTGGTGGAACCGTACATAGGGTTGTCTCTCTGGTCGTGAACGTGTACGTCCATGCTGGTCGATCGGTCTCTCTGCAAGGATGAACCGTGGCTGAGCAAGGAGCGGCATGTGTGACATAGCAGCTGAGGCAGTCTTGTCTAAATCGTGTACACGTGCGTACAGCCACACTGCAAGAAAGTAAATACGGCTACATACGTACATACAGGAGGGGTCTCGAACGCATACAGCGACGTCGTCATATTCATCGGTAGCCAACCGGCTGGGTCGGAATGGAGGAAACCGCATCGTTCATTGGGTGACAAGCTACTGATGACCCACAAGTATAGGGGATCTATCGTAGTCCTTTTGATAAGTAAGAGTGTCGAACCCGACGAGGAGCAGAAGGAAATGATAAGCGGTTTTCAGCAAGGTATTCTTTGCAGGTACTGAAATAAGTGGTAACAGATAGTTTTGTGATAGGATAAATTGTAACAAGCAACAAGTAACAAAAGTAAATAAAGTGCAGCAAGGTGGCCCAATCCTTTTTGTAGCAAAGGACAAGCCGGAACAAACTCTTATAATAGGAAAAGCGCTCCCGAGGACACATGGGAATATCGTCAAGCTAGTTTTCATCACGTTCATATGATTCGCGTTCGATACTTTGATAATTTGATATGTGGGTGGACCGGTGCTTGGGTGATGTTCTTACTTGAACAAGCATCCCACTTATGATTAACCTCTATTGCAAGCATCCGCAACTACAACAAAAGTATTAAGGTAAACCTAACCATAGCATGAAACATATGGATCCAAATCAGCCCCTTACGAAGCAACGCATAAACTAGGGTTTAAGCTTCTGTCACTCTAGCAACCCATCATCTACTTATTACTTCCCAATGCCTTCCTCTAGGCCCAAATAATGGTGAAGTGTTATGTAGTCGATGTTCACATAACACCACTAGAGGCTAGACAACATACATCTTATCAAAATATCAAACAAATACCAGATTCACATGACTACTCATAGCAAGACTTCTCCCTTGTCCTCAGGAACGAACATAATTACTCACAAAGCATATTCATGTTCATAATCAGAGGGGTAATAATATGCATATAGGATCTGAACATATGATCTTCCACCAAATAAACCAACTATCATCAACTACAAGGAGTAATCAACACTACTAGCAACCTACTAGCACCAATCCCGGACTTTGAGACAAGAATTGGATACAATAGATGAACTAGGGTTTGGAGATGAGATGGTGCTGGTGAAGATGTTGATGGAGATTGCCCTCTCCGATGAGAGGAGCGTTGGTGATGACGTTGGTGATGATTTCCCCCTCCGGGAGGGAAGTATCCCCGGCAGAACAGCTCTGCCGGAGCTCTAGATTGGATCCGCCAAGGTTCCACCTCGTGGCGGCAGAGTCTCGTCCCGAAAAGTTCCTCCTTATTTTTTTCTCATCGAAAGACCTCATATAGGAGAAGATGGGCATCGGAGAGCCACCAGGGGCCCACGAGGTAGGGGGGCGCGCCCCCCACCCTCGTGAGAAGGGTGTGGGCCCCTTGGCCTTCATCTTTGGCGAGGATTTTTCTTTATTCCTTTTAAGATGTCCCGTGAAGTTTCAGGACTTTTGGAGTTACGCAGAATAGGCCTCTAATATTTTCTCCTTTTCCAGCCCAGAATTCCAGCTACCGGCATTCTCCCTCTTTATGTAAACCTTGTAAAATAAGAGAAAATAGCCATAAGTATTGTGACATAAAGTGAAATAACAGTCCATAATGGGATAAATATCGATATAAAAGCATGATGAAAAATGGACGTATCAACTCCCCCAAGCTTAGACCTCGCTTGTCCTCAAGCGAAAAGCCGATAACAATAAATATGTCCTCATGTTTAGAGGTAGAGGCGTCGATAAAAATAAAATACAGACATGAAGGCATCATGATTATTCTCATAACAGCAACATATATAGATTTTGTCATATGATTACTTATGTTCAAGTGATGATCTACTCACAATGGAAAAGTATAAAACATAAACTTTATTGGGCTTCAACAAACTATAATCTCAGTCATTGAAGCAATTGCAATTTATCATAACATCGGAAAGAATCTATGCCAGAGCTAAAAAGCAAGTCCACATACTCAACTATCATTTAGTCCTCCATAATTGCTAACACTCACGCAATACTTGTGGTTACGGAGTTTTAATCGGACACAAAGAAAGATAGGGGCTTATAGTTTTACCCCACAACTTTTTGCCTCAAGGGTAATGTCAACAATAATGGTTCATGCTCCCCCTACATCCAATTAGATATATATATCATGTTCTTTCCAACATGCTGAGCTTTCCAAAGGATAAAATGAAAAAGGAAAGGTGAAGATCACCGTGACTCTTGCATAAGGTAGAAGATAATAATAAAGGATAGGCCCTTCGCAGAGGGAAGCAGAGGTTGCCATGCGCTTTTATGGTTGGATATATAAAATCTCAATGCGAAAGAACGTCACTTTATATTGCCCCTTGTGATATGAACCTTTATTATGCAGTCCGTCGCTTTAATTACTTCCACATCACAATATCGTATAAAGCTTATTTCTCCCACACCAATCAATCATACATATTTAGAGCAATTTTTATTGCTTTGCACCGATGACAACTTACTTGAAGGATATTACTCAATCCATAGGTAGATATGGTGGACTCTCATGGCAAAACTGGTTTAGGGATATTTCGAAGCACAAGTAGTATTTCTACTTGGTGCTGAGAATTTGGCTAGCATGAGGGGGAAAGGCAAGATCAACAAGTTAGAGGAACCATGACAACATACTTTATCTCAGATATAAGAAAGACATAACTCATTACGTTGTCTTCCTTGTCCAACATCAACTCTTTAGCATGTCATATTTTAATGAGTGCTCCCAATCATAAAAGATGTCAATGATAATACATCTATATGTCAAAACCTCTCTTTCCTTATTACTTCCTATTAATTGCAACAATGACCAAAGCTATGCCTGCCAATTCCCAACAACTTTTAATCATCATACTCTTTCTATGTGAAGTCATTACTCTCAATAAGATCAATATGAACTTTTCATTTCTTTTTATTCTTTTTCTCTTTTCTTTTATTCACCCAAGATCATGGCAAAATAATCAAGCCCTTGACTCAACACTAATCTTTATTATATATAACTCACGGACTCGATTACATAGAGAGATCATAAAGAAAAACTCAAAACTAGATCATGCCATAAACTTTATTCTACTAGATCAAGATACTACTAATAGGATCGAACTAAGAAAAAAGGGTAAAGGTAGGAGTTGTGATTGCGATATGATACCGGGGCACCTCCCCCAAGATTGGCAGTTGCCAAGGGGAGTGCCCATACCCATGTGATTATATCTCCTTTGTCGGTGAAGAAGGTGGTGGTGACGGGTAATCGCACATCGAGCGTAAGAGGTCCTCCAGCTTGCGAATAATGCCCTTGAGTGCGACAATATGCTCCTTCAACAAAATATTTTCTTGTGTGAGATACTTGTTTTGTATACGAGCTAACTCAATCATATTGAAAGCTTCGATCTCAGTTGGGGTAAGAAGGTTATGATCAAGTTGAAGGATGTATTTTGCTGCCGGAGCTTGATCCTCCGTTGCCTTTTTTATCCTTTCATCCTTGTTGACCCTCGTGGGTTCTTCCCTCTTCAGATCTATCTTCATTAGCCAAGCATCATTGTCACCATTGTTGGAGGAGGGAGACGACATGATGCCTAGCCTGGAAAACCCTGACAGAAAATAGCTCAAAACAAAAATAGAGGAGATTTGCGTGATACGGGAGTCAAAACCTTCGGGAGGTTATATAATGAATTTTTACCAACCAAAATACGTATCGTGCAAGAAAACGGAGTCCGGAAAGCACACGAGGCGCTCACGAGGTAGGGGGTGCGCCCAGGGGGGTAGGGCGCGCCCACCACCCTCGTGGGGCCCTCGTGTCCTTCCCGGACTGCTACTTATTTTTCTATTTTTCTAAATATTCCAAAACGGAGAAATATTGCCTTAAAATTGTTTTGGAGTCGGTTTACTTACCGTACCACATACCTATTCCTTTTCGGAGTCTGAAACGTTCCGGAAAGTATCCCTTATGTATTCCTCCGGGGTTATGGTTTCAATAATATTGGTTTCAACATGTATGGGATTACTTGAGATATAATGTTTAATTCTTTGACCATTTACCACCTTCGGATTTGTGCCCTCGAAGTTGTTGATTTTTATGGCACCGGAACGATAGACCTCTTCGATAACATAGGGGCCTTCCCATTTAGAGAGAATTTCTCCTGAAAAAATCTTAAACGAGAGTTGTATAGCAATACATAATCACCTACATTAAACTCACGCTTTTGTATCCTTTTGTCATGCCATCTTTTAACTTTTTCTTTAAACAACTTGGCATTTTCATAAGCTTGGGTTCTCCATTCATCAAGTGAGATAATATCAAATAACCTCTTCTCACCGGCAAGTTTAAAATCATAGTTAAGCTCTTTAATAGCCCAATATGCCTTATGTTCTAGTTCGAGAGGTAAGTGACATGCTTTTCCATAAACCATTTTATACGGAGACATACCCATAGGATTTTTATATGCGGTTCTATAAGCCCATAATGCATCATCAAGTTTCTTGGACCAATTCTTTCTAGACCTATTAACAGTCTTTTGCAATATTAATTTGAGCTCTCAATTGCTCAACTCTACTTGACCACTAGACTGAGGGTGATAAGGAGATGCAATTCTATGATTAACATCATATTTACCAAGCATTTTACGAAAAGCACCATGAATAAAGTGTGAACCACCATCAGTCATTAAATATCTAGGGACTCCAAACCTTGGGAAAATAACTTCCTTAAGCATTTTAATAGAAGTGTTATGATCAGCACTACTAGTTGGAATAGCTTCTACCCACTTAGTAACGTAATCAACAGCAACTAGAATATGTGTGTATCCATTAGAGGCAGGGAAAGGTCCCATATAATCAAAGCCCCAAACATCAAATGGTTCAATTACAAGAGAATAATTCATAGGCATTTCTTGACATCTACTAATATTACCAATTCTTTGACATTCATCACAAGACAAGACAAACTTACGGGCATCCTTGAAGAGAGTAGGCCAATAAAAACCAGATTGCAATACCTTATGTGCAGTTCTATCTCCGGCGTGGTGTCCTCCATAAGACTCGGAATGACACTTGCGTAGGATCTATTCATGTTCATGCTCAGGTACACAACGCCTAATAACACCATCTACTCCTTTATAAAGATGTGGGTCATCCCAAAAGTAATGTTTCAAGTCATAGAAAAACTTTTTCTTTTGCTGGTATGTGAAACTAGGTGGTATAAACTTAGCAACAATATAATTAGCATAATCAACATACCATGGAGTACTACGAGAAGTACTTATAACATTTAATTTTTCATCAGGAAAATCATCATTAATAGGTAGTGGGTCATCAAGAATATTTTCTAACCTAGATAAGTTGTCTGCAACGGGGTTCTCAGCTCCCTTTCTATCAACAATATGCAAATCAAATTCTTGTAGCAAGAGAACCCATCTAATAAGTCTGGTTTTAGCATCTTTCTTTTCCATAAGATATTTAATAGCAGCATGATCAGTTTGAATAGTTACTTTAGAATCAACAATATAAGATCTGAACTTATCACAAGCAAATACAACTGCTAAGAGTTCTTTTTCAGTAGTAGCATAATTTCTTTGAGCATTGTCTAGAGTCTTACTAGCATAATGAATAACATTTAATTTCTTATCAACTCTTTGCCCTAGAACAACACCTACAGCATAATCACTAGCATCACACATAATTTCAAAGGGTAAATTCCAATCAGGTGGCTGAACAACAGGTGCAGAGGCTAATGCTTTCTTAAGTATTTCAAATGCTTCTACACAATCATCATCAAAGACAAATGGTATATCTTTTTGCAATAAATTAGTCAGAGGCCGAGAAATTTTTGAGAAGTCCTTAATGAACCTCCTGTAAAATCCGGCGTGACCAAGGAAACTTCTTATACCTTTGATGTCCTTGGGACATGGCATCTTTTCAATAGCATCAACCTTGGCTTTATCAACTTCAACACCTCTTTCAGAAACCTTGTGCCCCAAGACAATACCTTCATTAACCATAAAGTGGCACTTTTCCCAATTCAAGACAAGATTAGTTTCTTCACATCTCAGCAAAACTCGATCAAGATTGCTCAAGCAATCATCAAAAGAGGAACCATAGACGGAAAAGTCGTCCATGAAAACCTCACAAATATTTTCACAAAAGTCAGAGAATATAGCCATCATGCATCTTTGAAAGGTAGCAGGTGCATTACATAAACCAAAAGGCATACGTCTATAAGCAAAAGTACCAAAAGGGCATGTAAAAGTAGTCTTTGATTGATCTCTAGCCGACATAGGTATTTGAGAGAAACCAGAATAACCATCTAGAAAGCAATAGTGTGTGTGTTTGCATAATCTTTCTAGCATTTGATCAATAAAAGGTAAGGGGTAAAGATCTTTCTTAGTAGCTTTATTTAATTTACGGAAATCAATTACCATCCTATAACCTATGATAATTCTTTGTGGAATCAATTCATCTTTATCATTAGGAACAACAGTAATACCTCCCTTCTTAGGGACACAATGGACAGGACTTACCCACTCACTATCAGCAACGGGATAAATTATACCTGCCTCCAGAAGCTTGAGTATTTCTTTTCTTACCACTTCTTTCATTTTAGGATTCAGACGTCGTTGAGGATCACGAACTGGTTTGGCATCTGCTTCCAAATTTATTTTATGTTGACATAGAGTGGGACTAATGCCCTTAAGATCATCAAGAGTATATCCAATAGCAGCATGATGCTTCTTCAGAGTTTTCAATAATATTTCTTCTTCATGCTCTGAAAGGTTAGCACTAATAATAACAGGATATATCTTCTTTTCATCAAGATAAGCATATTTAAGATTATCAGGCAAAGGTTTAAGCTCAAACACGGGATCACCCTTGCTTGGAGGAGGATCCCCTAGGATTTCAATAGGTAAATTGTATTTCAGAACAGGTTCCTGTTTAAAGAATACTTCATCTATTTCCCTTCTTTCATTCATGAACATATCATTTTCATGGTCCAGCAAATAGTGTTCTAAAGGATCACTAGGAGGTACGGCAATAGAAGCAAGACCAAAAATTTCATCCTTACTAGGCAATTCTTCCTCACAATGTTTTTTACTAAATTTAGACAAATTAAACTCATGAACCATATCATCCAAACCAACAGTAACAATATTCTTAGTGCAGTCTATGGTAGCATTGACAGTATTTAAGAAGGGTCTACCAAATATAATTGGACAAAAGCTATCTTGCGGAGAAGTAAGAACAAGAAAATCAGCAGGATATTTAGTTTTCCCACACAAGACTTCAACATCTCTAACAATTCCAATTGGTGCAATAGTATCTCTATTAGCAAGTTTAATAGTAACATCAATATCTTCTAACTCAACAGGTGCAATTTCATTCTTAATTTCTTTGTATAAGTCATGAGGTATAACACTAGCACTAGCACCCATATCACATAAGCCATGATAACAGTGATCTCCTATTTTAACATAAATAACAGGCACGCCTACCATAGGTCTATGTTTATCCTTATCACAAGGTTTAGCAATTCTAGCAGTTTCACCTTCGAACTGAATAACATGCCCATGAATATTATCAGACAAGAGATCTTTAACAATAGCAATATTAGGTTCTATTTTAACTTGCTCAGGAGGTGTATAAGTTTTAATATTGCTTTTACGAACAACAGTTGAAGCTTTAGCATGATCCTTTACTCTAACAGGGAAAGGTGGTTTCTCAACATAAGAAGTAGGAACAATAGGATCATTATAAGTGACAGTCTTTTCTTCATCTTTAATAGGTGCAGCTACTTTTACTTCTATGGGAGGATGATATTTAAACCACTTCTCCTTAGGGAGATCAACATAAGTAGCAAAAGATTCACAGAAAGAAGCTACTATCTTAGAGTCAAGTCCATATTTAGTGCTAAACTTACGGAAAATATCGGTACACAATCAAACTTAGGTGTCATACCTGACTCCTTACCTCCGTCGAGGTCCCAATCTTCAGAGTTGCATTTAATTCTATCCAATAAATTCCATCTGAATTCAATAGTCTTCATCATAAAAGAGCCAGCACAAGAAGTATCGAGCATGTTGCGATTGTTTTCAGAAAGCCGAGCATAAAAACTTTGCATAATTATTTCTCTCTGGAGCTCATGATTGGGGCATGAATATAACATTGATTTAAGCCTCCCCCAAGCTTGAGCGATGCTTTCTCCTTCGCGAGGCCAGAAATTATATATATATAATTGCGATCACGATGAACAAGATGCATAGGGTAATACTTTTGATGAAATTCCAGCTTCAATCTTTTATAGTCCCATGATCTCATATCATCACATTGCCTATACCATACCAATGCGTCTCCCTTCAAAGATAAAGGGAAGACCTTCTTCTTAGCAACATCATCGGGTATACCTGCAAGCTTAAATAATCCACAAACTTCATCCACATATATTAAGTGCTCATTAGGATGCTCTGTTCCATCTCCTGTAAAAGGATTAGCTAGAAGTTTTTCCATCATAGCCGCAGGAAATTCAAAAGGAGTTTCATTTTCAATAGGTTCAGTAGGTTGAGGAGCAACTCTTTACTCTACTGGACAAGGTGAAGATACCCCGAACAAGCCCCTCGGAGTATTACTTTCCATAGTAACAAGTGACAGTAAATTTCAGCACACTATATAAATTTTTCCTTACCAAATTCCACCTACCAAAGGCGCTACACTCCTCGGCAACAGCGCCAGAAAAGAGTCTTGATGACCCACAAGTATAGGGGATCTATCGTAGTCCTTTCGATAAGTAAGAGTGTCGAACCCAACGAGGAGCAGAAGAAAATGATAAGCGGTTTTCAGCAAGGTATTCTCTGCAAGTACTGAAATAAGTGGTAACAGATAGTTTTGAGATAGGATAAATTGTAACGAGCAACAAGTAACAAAAGTAAATAAAGTGCAGCAAGGTGGCCCAATCCTTTTTGTAGCAAAGGACAAGCCGGAACAAACTCTTATAATAGGAAAAGCGCTCCCGAGGACACATGGGAATATCGTCAAGCTAGTTTTCATCACGTTCATATGATTCGCGTTCGATACTTTGATAATTTGATATGTGGGTGGACCGGTGCTTGGGTGCTGTTCTTACTTGAACAAGCATCCCACTTATGATTAACCTCTATTGCAAGCATCCGCAACTACAACAAAAGTATTAAGGTAAACCTAACAATAGTATGAAACATATGGATCCAAATCAGCCCCTTACGAAGCAACGCATAAACTAGGGTTTAAACTTCTGTCACTCTAGCAACTCATCATATACTTATTACTTCCCAATGCCTTCCTCTAGGCCCAAATAATGGTGAAGTGTTATGTAGTCGACGTTCACATAACACCACTAGAGGCTAGACAACATACATCTTATCAAAATATCAAACGAATACCAAATTCACATGACTACTCATAGCAAGACTTCTCCCTTGTCCTCAGGAACGAATGTAATTACTCACAAAGCATATTCATGCTCATAATCAGAGGGGTAATAATATGCATATAGGATCTGAACATATGATCTTCCACCAAATAAACCAACTATCATCAACTACAAGGAGTAATCAACACTACTAGCAACCTACTAGCACCAATCCCGGACTTTGAGACAAGAATTGGATACAAGAGATGAACTAGGGTTTGGAGATGAGATGGTGCTGGTGAAGATATTGATGGAGATTGCCCTCTCCGATGAGAGGAGCGTTGGTGATGACGATGGTGATGATTTCCCCCTCTGGGAGGGAAGTATCCCCAGCAGAACAGCTCTGCCGGAGCTCTAGATTGGATCCGCCAAGGTTCCGCCTCGTGGCGGCGGAGTCTCGTCCCGAAAAGTTCCTCCTTAATTTTTTCTCATTGAAATACCTCATATAGGAGAAGATGGTCATCGGAGAGCCACCAGGGGGCCCACGAGGTAGGGGCGCGCCCCCCACCCTCGTGAGAAGGGTGTGGGCCCCCTGGCCTTCATCTTTGGCGAGGATTTTTCTTTATTTCTTTTAAGATGTCCCGTGAAGTTTCAGGACTTTTGGAGTTGCGCAGAATAGGCCTCTAATATTTGCTCCTTTTCCAGCCTAGAATTCCAGCTGCCGGCATTCTCCCTCTTTATGTAAACCTTGTAAAATAAGAGAAAATAACCATAAGTATTGTGACATAGAGTGAAATAATAGTCCATAATGTGATAAATATCGATATAAAAGCATGATGCAAAATGGATGTATCAGCTACTGAGTCGGAATGTGTCATGTTCATCGGGAACCAACCGACTTGGACGGAACAGCCCAAATCGGGTCTTCTTCATTGACTCAGGGTCTCGCGTCCCACAAAACGAAGGAAACAGAGTTCTTTTCGACCAACTACGATCGAAACGGGGTCCTGCTCCCGGGGAGGCATCTTGCGTACTGCAAAACGGAAGAAATAGACTTCTCTCCAACCGCCTATGGTCAAAACGGGGTCCTGTTCATCGGGAGGGGTCTGGCATACCGCAAAATGGAGGAAACAGACTTCTCTCAACCACCTACGGTCGAAATGGGGTCTTGTTCATCGGAGGGGTGTGTGGCGTACCGCAAAACGGGACTCCACGGGCTACTCTTCATCCACCGTCGACTTCCTCCAGCCTCCACCAGCCACTGTTCATCCACGGGCTACTGTTCATCCAGCCTCCACGGGGTCCTATTCATCCACCACAACCGGCTGGGTGTGTGGCGGCCTCCTCGGGCTCCTGTTCACCCAGCGCAACCGCGTACTACCACGGGGTCCTGTTCATCTAGCGGCAACCGCGTACTACCATGGGGTCCTGTTCATCCAGCGACAACCACCTACACATGGTCAGGATCATGTTCATCCAACCCCCTTGTCGGTGTCAAAACCGGCGGATCTCGGGTAGGGGGGTCCCGAACTGTGCGTCTAGGTCGGATGGTAACAGGAGGCAGGGGACATGAAGTTTTACCCAGGTTCGGGCCCTCTTGATGGAGGTAAAACCCTACGTCCTGCTTGATTAATATTGATGATATGGGTAGTACAAGAGTAGATCTACCACGAGATCAGAGAGGCTAAACCCTAGAAGCTAGCCTATGGTATGCTTGTTGTTCGTCCTACGGACCTAAACTATCCGGTTTATATAGACACCGGAGAGGGCTAGGGTTACATAGAGTCGGTTACAATGGTAGGAGATCTACATATCTGTATCGCCAAGCTTGCCTTCCACGCCAAGGAAAGTCCCTTCCGCACACGGGACGAAGTATTCAATCTTGTATCTTCATAGTCCAGGAGTCCGGTCGAAGGTATAGTCCGACCATCCGAACACCCCCTAATCCAGGACTCCCTCAGTAGCCCCTGAACCAGGCTTCAATGACGACGAGTCCGGTGCGCAGATTGTCTTTGGCATTGCAAGGCGGGTTCCTCCTCCAAGTACTTCATAGAAGATTTTGAACACAAAGGTAGTGTCCGGCTCTGCAAAATAAGTTTCCACATATTGCCATAGAGAGAATAATATTTACACAAATCTAACCTGCTGACGTATTCCATAGCATGACATCACACCACGGCCATGTCTTTATTCGAATCGTTTTACTGTCCACCTCAGCGCATTTAGCGAGGCGGTTTCCTTGGCACGTCTTGTTAAAGCAGAGATTGTGTCCCCTTATTCCGGGATTCTCATCAATACGGGTGTGGGTAACCCAACTGCGCCATTGACTGCGGCGCTTGGGAGATAAATGAGTTTTACCAGGCTGATGGGGGCGCATAGTCGCGTCCGCCCATATAAGGGGATAAGGATCCACCTTTTCATCCACGCCTTCTTCCTCCTTTGCCTATCCATTTCCGCGCACTCGAGCTCCAGCGCCCAAGTCCGCACACCCCACCTCAACCTTCTCCAACCATGTCCGGAGCGGGAGGCAAGTGGATGGTCTCCTCCGTCATGGAGGGACACATCAAAAGACTAAGGAAGGCCGGATACTTGTCTAACGACATTGCGCACCGGCTTCCCAAAGAGGGGCAGCTCATCCCCACCCCTAGGCCCCAGGAGAGGGTGGTGTTCCTCCCCCATTTCCTCCGCGGACTGGGCTTCCCTCTCCACCCATTTGTCCGGGGGCTCATGTTCTACTATGGCCTGGATTTCCATGATCTTGCCCCAAATTTTTTCCTCAACATCTTGGCGTTTATCGTCGTGTGCGAGGCTTTCTTCCGCATCCGCCCCCATTTCGGCCTATGGCTCAAGACTTTCAATGTCAAGCCGAAGGTGGTGCGCGGCACCCAAGCGGAGTGCGGAGGCGCCATGGTGGGCAAGATGCCCAACGTCCTATGGTTCGAGGGCTCCTTCATGGAGTCCCTAAAGGGGTGGCAGTCGGGGTGGTTTTACATCACCGAGCCGCGCGACCCTGAATGGGTCGCAGCCCCCGAGTTCCGATCCGGACCCCCTACGCGGCTCGCCTCCTGGAAAGAGAAGGGCCTGTCGTGGGGTAAAAAAGGAGAGCTGACCGGACTCCAAACATGCGTCCAAACCCTGGTGGACAGGAATCTCAAACTTATCAACGTACTCCAGGTTATGCTCATCCGCCGGATCCTCCCGTGTCAACAACGGGCTTTCAACCTGTGGGAATTCGACTCGGCGCGGCACCGAACTCTGAGCAAGCTCTTCGACACGACGTACGAAGATGCCTGGAAGGTGCTTTTCAAGGGCGCCGAGGCCCCTGCATCCGCTACCGAGGATCGCGGATTCAGCACGCAGCGTCACGCTCGTGCGGTAAGCTCTTTTCACCTTTTACAGGGTATTAGTTTTTCATAGTGTGACTTCATGCGGGATCTAAGTTCCCTTACCTTTGACAGGATTGGCAGGAGATGTCTGGACAGATCAACTGTCCGGCTCCTTTGCCCGAAGGCCCAGCGGACGCTCGCTTGGCGAAGCTGCTGGCTCCGGCACCTTACGTGGTGCCGGAGAAGAAGGCCAAGAAGAAGGCCATGGGGACTCGAAAGAGCGCCCGGCGCCAGGAGGTGTCGGATTCACCATCCGACGACTCCAAGGCGCACTCCTCCCATGAAGACAAGGAGGAGGAAGAAGAGACCTCTCCCCCTCCAGCGGGGCGAGGGAAGAAAAGGAAGGCCGCCCCAACCGGGGAGGCTGAAGGGTCCAAGAGGGGGAAGACCCCTCCTCCGGACTACTCCACCAACGCCGACGATGGCGAAGAGGAGTGGCCGCACAGGGCCAAGCCCCTAGTGAGATCGTAAGTATCCGGATACCCGAGTGATTCATAGTATTCCCCCATTGCACAGCTTTTCCTTACTCGAACATGATTGTGCAGTCCGCCCAAGGCTGGGCTCGACGAGTCGTCGAGCGGCTCCCTGGATTCGTCGGATGTGAATTCGCTTCCGACGGCTTCCTCCCCCACCCTACGGACGGCGCCAAGGTGGCGTCCCAACAAGTTCGAAGCCAGGAGGAGGTGGTCCTGGAGGCACAGCAAGGCAACCTCCCGGACTCCAGGCGTAAAGGGGATAGAACCCCCAAGGGCTCCAAGTCCGGCCTTGAGCCGGACACCGCGCCGGAACCTTCAACGGTTCCGGACTCCGGTAGGCAGCCTCCTTCCAAGAGGAGCAAGCCTACCGAGCCGGTGACCTCCGTCCAACCGGAGGCACCGGACAATTTACTGGAGACGCTTAACGGCGCCTCCATCGACGAGGGGCACCGCACTATTATGAGTGCGGTGATCCAGAAGGTTCAGTCCGCCAAGAGCGGACTGACTGAAGCCTGTGCCAGCCTTCTAACAGGCTTTGAGGTAAGTAAAGAATATGTAAGAATATTACCGCATAGACAGTAGCCCCTGATGCTCTGTTCGGCGTTCAGAAAGAAAAGCCGAATAGAGGATCTAATAATCGCAAGAGTCTAACATAATCAAGTCAATATGTGTATGCAGGCTTCGCTGCTGGCCTCCGCTGCACTGACTGCGGAGGTGGATATGCTGAAACAGAACCTCGAGCGGTCCGAGCAAGAGCTCGGCCTAGCCAAGCAGCAGCTCGAGGAGAAGGAAGGTAAGAAATACCTTATTGAAATATGTGGAAGGTGCAATTGCAAAAAGTGATAGGATTAACGCGGCTATTGTAGGGGCCACAACTGAGGTGGCGACCCTTAAGCAAGCGTTGTCCGAGGCCGAAAAGAGGGCAGCCACGGAGCGCACCGAGCGGGAGAAGCATGAGACGCAGGTTGGCGAGGTGCGGCAAGAGCTCCAGGCTCTCATGAAAAAACATGAGAGTTTGGAGCTTGACTCGAAGACGAGAGAGTCTGAGCTTGCGGCGGCCATTGAAGATGCCAAGTCTGCCAAGGCCGAAGCCCAGAAGGCCCTCCAGGAGGTTGAGGCAGTAAAAAAGATAGTGGCGGGTAAGGCATTCTTTATGCGAAGCAAGCACGTAAAAGTGAATTACTTGTCACTTACCCGAATCCGGAGCTCTCCAGGAGCATTCACAGACTTGCCATGTAGCGTGTCGGATGTCGCCGCCTTCTACCGCACCGAGGAGGGAAGCTCGACGGAGAAGGTGTTCTGGTCTCAGTATGCTGAGGCCGAATACCCGGTGCCCTTAAGCGACCAGCTAAAACAGCTGGTAGAGCTCCATAAGGTGGTCGAACAGGCCATGAAGGGCCTCATAGTCCGGTTGTGGCCTGGAGAGGCCATTCCTGGGAGCTACTTCGGGCTGGTGAGGCAGCTGGTGGAGGCCTGTCCAAGGCTCGAAGTCATCAAGCGCTCCGTATGCATCGAGGGTGCCCGTAGGGTGCTTGCCCGTGCGAAGGTGCACTGGGGCAAGCTGGATGCTGAGAAGCTTGTGAAGGATGGGCCACCGTCGGGCAAGGAGCATCGCAAGCCCGAGATGTATTATGAGGGCGTTCTGAAGGGTGCCCGCCTTGTGGCGGATGAATGTTCCATGAATGTAATTTTTCAATAAACTCGCTCGTTTTGTCATGTGCGCTGAAAACTTGTTCATGTGCACTAAGCAATGCTTTTTGAATTTAAAATATTACCTTCTGTGAGGCCGTTTATAAAATTTGAGAGATGGCGAGTCGTCGGCTTCTGCCCCCATGCCACGAGTGCTGGGGTGTTCGGGATAAACATGAGCGCTCCTTTTCCCATTCTTGGGTCCTTCGAGGGAGGCGCTCAACACAACGAACAAGGCAATCGGAC
The DNA here is from genome assembly GCF_056163025.1 of Triticum urartu. Classification (NCBI taxonomy): domain Eukaryota; kingdom Viridiplantae; phylum Streptophyta; class Magnoliopsida; order Poales; family Poaceae; genus Triticum; species Triticum urartu. The sequence continues at coordinate 532,785,033 of NC_141876.1, forward strand.
TATAATGCTTGAACACTCTCACTTAGCCATAGAATTCTATAATTTTAAATTTCAGCGACGCCCCTAGTGTTCGGAAGACCGAGTTCGGGGCGCTATCCACACCTAGGCCAGACAAAGCCGACTCCTTGCTCTAAGCGGCATAAGTCTTTAGGGACTCGAAAACCTCTCGAAAAGCGACCAGCTCTCGCCTCATCATGACGGTCAGTTTTAGCTTTGTCTACTGAGGTGCTTAGCCCAGCTCAACTGGGGCACAATCGTAGTAGTTCTCCTAGTGCTACCTTAGCCGATATGACAGAACGTAAGGTACCAAAACATAGGAGCCGGGCAAATCCAACTATTGACCCAAGACATGATTCGGAGCCGATGCATATAATGCTAGAAGTTCTGGGTGCCGCACTTGTGAAAGTGTTCGGACTTCTCACACCATGTTGTGGGGTACTTAAGCCCCTGGCGTATTGGCCGTACCAAAGTGTACAGGTGCAACATGTCATTAATGAACATATATCCGTAAAAAAGGGTAATGCAATAATAGACGGAAGCTATGCATTGTTTATTTAAAAAAGCTGCAATCAAAGCAGAACGATAGAAATAGTGCGATAAGAAAAGGATGGGACTATCAAATATGTCCTTTCCAGGGGCGAGCTGCAGAATGTTATGCGAAACAGGTATACTGCTCGTTATAGGGACCACCTTAGAGTTCCGTAGTGCGGCGTAGCTTTCTGCTTCCCTGGTTGTATCGTTTGTGCGGCAATTGTATTGCCGGACAAGCCTTCCGAAGAATGGAGTCCTGAAAATAAGAGAAAATTAATAAATCGGCAGCCCCTAGTGCGGTTTAAGCCATGTTTCGGGCGTGCCGTGATGGTGCCCCTCCCCCTGTGCCCATGGTATTTCCAGAGCGTAGTTATGTACGCGCAGCACTGGTTTTGCAAGTTCACGAGGGCTGGGGTTGGGGCCGCATTGCTACGCTTGCTCTGAACGTGCCGGGCGGTCTTGGTGTAGGTTACTCCGGGCGCGCTTGACGGTGTCCGGACGTTTAATGGCCGGACTAGAGAATTGCCTTGAGAGGCTGCTTTGTACTTCCGCTGCGATAGCCACCGTATGCTCCTCCGTTCGGAGAGAGCGTTCGGTGTTTCCATTGACCGTGACGACGCCTCGAGGGCCTGGCATCTTGAGCTTGAGGTATGCGTAGTGCGGCACCGCATTGAATTTGGCAAATGCGGTTCGCCCGAGTAGTGCGTGATAGCCACTGCGGAACGGGACTATGTCGAAGATTAACTCCTCGCTTCGGAAATTATCCGGAGATTCGAAGACCACTTCAAGTGTAACTGAGCCTGTACAGTTGGCTTCTACACCTGGTATGACGCCTTTAAAGGTCGTTCTGGTGGGTTTAATCCTTGAGGGATCGATGCCCATTTTCCGCACTGTATCCTGATAAAGCAGGTTCAGGCTGCTGCCGTCGTCCATAAGGTCTCTAGTGAGGTGAAATCCGTCAATAATTGGGTCTAGAACCAATGCAGTGAATCCTCCATGACGGATGCTAGTGGGGTGGTCCCTTCGATCAAAAGTGATCGGGCAGGAAGACCATGGGTTGAACTTTGGGGCGACTGGCTCCATCGTGTATATATCCCTTAGCACACGCTTCCGCTCCCTCTTGGGGACGTGGGTTGCATATATCATGTTCACCGTCCACACTTGTGGGGGAAAACCTTTCTGTCCACTGTTGTTCGGCGGCCGGGGCTCCTCCTCGTCATCGCTATGCAGCCCCTTGTCTCTGCTTTCGGCATTTATCTTGCCTGCCTGCTTGAACACCCAACAATCCCTGTTGGTGTGATTGGCTGGTTTTTCGGGGGTGCCATGTATCTGGCATGAGCGGTCAAGTATTCGGTCCAAACTGGAAGGGCCCGGAGTATTTCTTTTGAATGGCTTTTTCCGCTGACCGGGTTTAGAACCTCTGAATCCGGCATTAACTGCCGTATCTTCAGCATTGTCGCTGTTAATGCGGAGCTTTTGCTTGTTGCGACGCAACCTGCCACTGCTGTCCTTGGTATCCGAATTACCAGGGTTCTTGGTCATGTTATTGCTGCGAGCTAGCCAGCTGTCTTCTCCCGTGCAAAAGCGGGTCATAAGTGTCGTGAGGGCTGCCATAGATTTTGGCTTTTCCTGTCCTAGGTGCCGTGCAAGCCACTCGTCATGGATGTTATGCGTGAAGGCTGCTAGGGCCTCTGCGTCCAGACAATCGACGATTTGATTTTTCTTGGTTAGGAACCGTGTCCAGAATTGTCTGGCCAATTCCTCTGGCTGCTGAATTATGTGGCTTAGGTCATCGGTGTCTGGTGGTCGCACATAAGTGCCCTGGAAATTGTCGAGAAATGCGGCTTCCAGGTCCTCCCAACAACTAATTGATTCTGCTGGCAAGCTGTTAAGCCAATGCCGAGCTGGTCCTTTAAGCTTGAGTGGGAGGTATTTGATGGCGTGTAAGTCATCACCGCGGGCCATGTGGATATGGAGGAGATAGTCCTCGATCCATACCGCAGGATCTGTCGTGCCATCATATGATTCGATGTTCACGGGTTTGAAACCCTCGGGGATTTGATGATCCATTACTTCATCTGTGAAGCATAGTGGGTGTGCGGCGCCTCTATACTGGGCTATATCACAACGCAGCTCAAACGAGCTTTGTCTACTGTGTTCGGCCCGGCCGGATTTACTATCCGGCGTGACGGGTACCGTCTCGTGTCGTGGGGCGCCCACGTGATCCGTAGATCGATCTTGTTTGCATTGCCTTGTCCTCCAATATGTCTGGCAGGTCTGGCGCATTTTCCCATGCCTTGGTAGTTTTTGAGCGGCGCCGGGGTGCGACTTGAGTGGAGGGCCGAGATGCCTCTCTGTCGCGGCCACGGGGTGGCCGGTCGGCCGCATCATGCGCTGGTGATGTAGGTTTTAAGTGCTTCCTCCTCTAATTGGGGTAGCAACCTGCGCTTTGGGTAGCTCTTGGAGGAGCGTTCGAGTTCATACTCTTCGGCCGCAAGGACTTCAGTCCATCTATCGGCTAGCAAATCCTGATCAGCTCTAAGCTGTTGCTGTTTTTTTTCTTGAGGCTGTTCGCCGTGGCCATAAGCCTACGTTTGAAATGCTCTTGTTCGACGGGATCCTCCGGCACGACAAATTCGTCGTCATCGAGGCTTGCCTCGTCTTCGGAGGGAGGGATATAATTATCGTCCTCAACCTCTCTGTCTGCCGCTCTCTCATGAGGGCTGGCTTCTCTATCCTCCTGTGCTGAATCTTGCTGGAGGTGGTTGTCTTCGGCACTGTCCGGGGTGTTATTATCCCCCGTGCCGGAATCACCGTTTTTGTTTTGGCAGGATTTAGAGCAGCGCCGCTGACGCCGGCGCTTAGGCTGCTTCTTGGAGGGGTCATCCTCCGCTGTTCCATCGCCATTGCCTTCTTTTGGGGTGTCCACCATGTATATATCATACGACGAGGTGGCTTTCTAGTGCCCTATAGTCACTGGATCTTGATCGTCTCCTGCATCGGCATCCATACCGTCGATGTCTTCGGAGTCGAAGTCGAGCATGTCGGTTAAATCATCGACAGTGGCTACGAAGTGGGTGGTGGGTGGGCTTTGAATTTCTTCATCATCCGCATCCCAACCTTGCCGACTATAGTCCGGCCAGGGCTCTCCTGACAAAGAGAGAGACTTTAGTGAATTCAGAATATCGCCGAAGGGCGAGTGCTGAAAGATGTCCGCGGCGGTGAACTCCATGATTGGCGCCCAATCGGGTTCGATTGGTCGGGGCGCAGAGGGCTCGGAGTCCGGAGAGGAGTCCGGCTCCTTGGAGTCATGGGCTTCGCAGAGAATAGGGCTGGTGTTTGGCTCGATCGCCATAGAGATTGCAGCCCCTGAGGCGGTGTCTAACCACCCATCCTCGGTTGGTGTGATCGGCTCCGAGCTAGGGGTCGGAGCGGACAGAGGTGCGGCCTCCAGGGCACTGTTCAGCGACAGAGCTAAATCATGCCCATCGTGATAGTGCGACGCGCTCGGCTGTGGCTCGAATCTGTCGAAGATCAAGTCTCCGCGGATGTCGGCCGTGTAGTTCAAACTTCCAAATCTGACGTGATGGCCAGGGGCGTAGCTTTCGATCTGCTCCAGATGACCAAGCGAATTGGCCCACAGTGCAAAGCCGCCGAATACGAAGATCTGTCCGGGGAGCAAAGTCTCACCCTGGATCGCATCGCTGTTGATGATCGGAGAAGCAATCGGGCCTAAAAGCGACGACACAGAGGAACTCTCAATGAAAGCACCAATGTCGGTGTCAAAACCGGCGGATCTCGGGTAGGGGGTCCCGAACTATGCGTCTAGGTCGGATGGTAACAGGGGGCAGGGGACACGAAGTTTTACCCAGGTTCGGGCCCTCTTGATGGAGGTAAAACCCTACGTCCTGCTTGATTAATATTAATGATATGGGTAGTACAAGAGTAGATCTACCACGAGATTAGAGAGGCTAAACCCTAGAAGCTAGCCTATGGTATGATTGTTGTTCGTCCTACGGACCTAAACTCTCTGGTTTATATAGACACCGGAGAGGGCTAGGGTTACACAGAGTCGGTTACAATGGTAGGAGATCTACATATCCGTATCGCCAAGCTTGCCTTCCATGCCAAGGAAAGTCCCTTCCGGACACGGGACGAAGTCTTCAATCTTGTATCTTCATAGTCCAAGAGTCCGGTCGAAGGTATAGTCTGGCCATCCGGACACCCCCTAATCCAGGACTCCCTCACCCCTGATATGTCTCCGACGTATGTACTTTTTCTCACGCTTTTCCTCTCGTTTTGGACTCAAGTTTGCATGATTTGAATGAAAGTAACCCCGGAGTGACGTTGTTTTCAGCAGAACTACCATGGTGTTGTTTTTGTGTAGAAATAAAAGTTCTCGGAATGGAATGAAACTTTTTGAGGATTTTTTATATCAATAAATATAATTTCTGGAGCCAATACCTTTCGGAGAGGGGCACCTGGGTGGGCACAACCCACCAGGGCGCGCCCCCTCTCCTGGCGCGCCCAGGTGGGTTGTACCCACCTGGTGGCCCCGCTGATGACCCTCCTGATACTATAAATTCACATTATTCCAGAAAAAATGAGGGAGAAAGAATTATCACGATCCACGAGGCGGAGCTGCCGCCAAGCCCTGTTCTTCCTTGGGAGGGTAGATCTGGAGTCCGTTTGGGGCTTCAAAGAGGGGGATCTTCGATCTTTGTCACCACTAACCTATCTCCATCGCCAATTCCATGATGCTCCCCACCGGGAGTGAGTAATTCCTTCGTAGGCTCGCTGGTCGGTGAGGAGTTGGATGAGATTCATCATGTAATCGAGTTACTTTTGTTAGCGCTTGATCCCTAGTATCCACTATGTTCATAGATTGATGTTGCTATGACTTTGCCATGCTTAATGCTTGTCACTTTGGGCCCGGGTGCCATGATTTCAGATCTAAACCGTTTATGAATTCATCATTATATCCATGTTTTGATCCGATCTTGCAAGTTATAGTCACCTACTACGGTTATGATCCGGCAACCCCGGAGTGACAACAACCGGGCCCACTCCTGGTGATGACCGTAGTTTGAGGAGTTCATGTATTCACTATGTGTTAATGCTTTGTTCTGGTTATTTATTAAAAGTAAGCCTTAATATCCCTTAGTTTCCAATATGGACCCCGCTGCCACGGGAGGGTAGGACAAAATATGTCATGCAAGTTCTTTTAATAAAGCATGCATGACTATTTACGGAATACATGCCAACATTATATCGATGAACTGGAGCTAGTGCCATATTGGCTAGGTTATAACTATCTCATGATGAATATCATCCAACAAGTGACCGGTCAAATGCCTATGAATTTATCCTTATTGATCCTGCTGTGTTACTACTGCTATCATCATTGTTACACTTGCAACAAAATTACTGCTATCACTGTTACTGTTACTATTGCTGCTATCACTACTATCAAACTACTTTGCTACTGATCACTTTGCTGCAGATAATTAATCTCCAGGTGTGGTTGAATTGACAACTCAGCTGCTAATACCTTCAAATATTCTTTGGCTCCCCTTGTGTCGAATCTATAAATTTGGGTTAAATACTTTACCCTCGAAAACTGTTGAGATCCCCTATACTTGTGGGCTATCAAGACCTTTTTTGGTGTCTTTGCCGGGGAGCATAGCTATATTTGTTGAGTCACTTGGGATTATTATCATATTATCACTATGAAGAATCTGAAGGATTTAAAGACTAAGATATTTCCCTCGAGGACGAGGGGAGGTAAGGAACTGCCATCCAGTTCTGCTTTAGATTCACATTCTGTTATGAGTAAACTTGCAATACCACCACATGCTATTAATCCTGATATGTCGCAAGTTATTGATGATGCTACTTCTACTATGAATGATGCTAGTACCTTGCTTGATAATGATGATGTGCCACTTGGTGAATTTCTTGATTAACAAATTGCTAGCGTTATACAACATGATGTTGTTGAATCTGATGATGAGCTTGAAACTAGAACTCCTGAAACACCTGCTAGAACTAGCCTTCCTAGATATGAATTGCCTAAGGTACCGGAAGGTTATGTTACAAGTGAAGAAGCAACTAGAGATATTCTTGCTTGTAATGATAGAGATGATCTAGAGAAATTACTACACAAGTATAAAGAAAAATCTTTGAATGCTAGAATGAAATGTGATCCTAAGTTTGCTACTTCACCTATTTGTATTGATGATAAGGATTATGAATTCTCTGTCGACCCAGAGCTAATTACTCTGGTTGAATCTGGTCCTTTCCATGGTTACGAAACTGAAACTGTTGTGGCACATCTTACTAAGTTGAATGACATAGCCACCCTTTTTACTCATGATGAGAAAACTCGTTATTACTTTATTCTCAAATTATTTCCTTTCTCATTAAGGGGTGATGCTAAAGCTTGGTACAATACTCTTGCTCCTGGTTTTGTGAGTAGTCCCCAGGATATGACTTATTACTTCTATGAAAAATATTTGCCTGCTCATATGAAACAAGTTGCCTTACAGGAAATATTTAACTTTGTGCAAACTAAAGAAGAGAGTCTCCCACAAGCTTGGGGGAGGCTTTGCCAGATACTTCATGCTTTGCCTGATCATCCTCTTAAGAAAAATGAAATACTTGATATCTTCTATAATGGACTAACCGATGCTTCTATGGACATCCTAGATAGTTGTGTTGGTTGTGTTTTCAGGGAACGAACTATTGCTCGGGCTGAAGAATTATTGAATAACATATTGAAAAATTATGATGATTGGACTATTCCTGAACCACTGCCTAAACCCACTCCGAAGAAGAGGGGTATATTATATCTCAGTCCCGAAGATATGCAAGAGGCAAAGAAATCTATGAAGGAAAAAGGTATTAAAGCTGAGGATGTTAAAAAATTACCTCCTATTGAAGAAATACATGGACTTAATTAATACAACACCAATGCCTAAGGTGGTAGAGGTAAATTCTCTTATGAAGTTTAATGAAAATGATAATCCTCACAATATGCATCCTAGTTAATGCCTTTATGAGTTTGGAAACTATATTAGAAAACAAGATCACTTCAATGCAAATGTTATGAAACAATTGAAATACAATTCTGATATGATTGCTCGCTTGAGTGACTTGTTATTTAGAATATCAAATGATGTTAGAGGTGTTGGAAAACATGCTTCTATGGTTCAAACCCAACTACAACAAGTTGCCAAATCTCAAAGAGAATTGCTTGATGAAATGAATCATAATATGCATGACTTTGCTGTTAGAGTTGCAACTAGAGGAGGTAAAATGACTCAGGAACCACTTTATCCTGAGGGACACCCTAAAAGAATTGAAAAAGATTCACAAAGATCTAACACTAGTGCACCCAGTCCTTCTAGAAAGAAAAAGAAAAATGATAGGACTTTGCACACCTCTAGTGAACCTGAAATAGAAAAACCTCCTAATAATGAAAAGGAAATTTCTATCTCTGATGCTGAAACTCAATCTGGTAATGAACACTCACCTAATGATAATGAAAAAGATAATGATGAGGTTCATGAAGACTCTCAACCAACCAATGATAAAGAACCAGATAATGATGTTGAGATAGAACCACCTGTTGATCTTGATAACCCACAATCTAAAAATAAAAGTTATGACAAAAGAGACTTTTTGGCTAGGAAACAAGGTAAAGAAAGAGAACCTTGGGTTCAAAAACCTATGCCTTTTCCACCCAGTTCAACTAAAAAGAATGATGATGAAGAATTTGAACGCTTTGCTAAAATGTTGAGGCCAGTCTTTTTGCGTACTCACTTGACTAATATCTTGAAAATGCCTCCTTATGCAAAGTATATGAAAGACATCATAACAAATAAGAGAAAAATACCGGAAGCTGAAATCTCCACTATGCTTTCTAATTATACTTTTAAAGATGGAGTACCTAAAAAACTTGGAGATCCGGGAATACCAACTATACCTTGCCCTATCAAAAAGAATTATGTGAAAACTGCTTTGTGTGATTTAGGAGCTGGTGTTAGTGTTATGCATTTCTCTTTATATAAAAGACTTGACTTGAATAAACTCACACCTACTGAAATATCTTTACAATGGCTGACTAATCAACTACCATACCTATCGGTATCTGTGAGGATGTGCCCGTTGTTGTTGCTAATGTTACTATTTTGACTGACTTTGTTATACTTGAGATGCCCGAGGACGACAACATGTCGATTATCCTTGGTAGACCATTCTAGAATACTACAGGGGCTGTTATTGATTGCAATAAAAGCAAGGTCACTTTTCATATCAATGGTAATAAGCATACAGTGCACTTTCCGAAGAAACAATTCCAAGTGAATGGTATTAATGTTATTGAAAAATCTCCGACAATGACTATTGGAAGTTTTCAAATACCTCTACCTGCTGTCAAAAAGAACTATGAAATGCTTATTATTGGGGAAATGCATATCCCCATTGAGGTTATCTGGTGATTTACGAAAGTTCTTCAGTATCATGTTAATCGAAAGTGGTTGTTAATAAGACTTGGTCAACCTTATTAATGAATCATTTTTGAACGGTATGAAGTTGATGAATTTAGTAAGCACTACTTTATGTCCCTACTTTTTATTATTTGTTATTATTAGTTAAATAAAATAAAATGCCATGTTTTGTTTGTTTTCTGAATTTCCCATGCAATAAAAAATGACCCAAAAATAAAAGTTCTCAGAATGCCCTAAAAATTTTATATGATTTTTTCCTGAATATTTAAGAATTTTTGGTGCAAAAATAACCATAGGGGGTGCACCAGGTGGGCACAACCCACCTGGGCGTGCCAGCACCCCCTGGTGCGCCCTGGGGGGTTGTGGTCCCCATGTGGTCCCCCTCACTTATCTCTTTAGCCCACATTATCACCTACCTCCCGAAAAAAATCACTCTCCCTCTCTCTCCCATGTTCTTGCTCATTTTGCTGCCAATTTTGATCTCTTTGCTCGAAGCTCCATTTCCGAAACTATTTCGGGAGATTGTTGCTTGGTATGTGACTCCACCATTTGTCCAATTAGTTTTTGTTTTTGTGGTTTATACTTTGAATAAATAGCTACTCTTGGTGCTGCTGTAGATGTGCTTGCATGTTGAATTCTTAGTGTTCTAAGTTGTTTGAATGCTTGTTATGGCCTCTATGTATCCCTATGAGTAGTTGCTATCAATCTTACAAAGTTTTGTTGACAAATTTTTGTCACTCCAAAAAAATTTATTTTCAGAAAATTGTACGCGAACATGATGAACCTATTTGGAAGGAGTTATTCAAGGAGACGATCCTCGGGGGCATCCTCTAGTGACAGTCCTGCCCGCCGGTCTTACGTTGAACCAAGTGAAAGTTCCACGCGAGATGCAGCCACGAAAACATGCTTATGGCCTTGCGATGAGTATATGATGCAGGTGGGCATCAAGGAGGAATTTGAGCAATATGTTCACAATGCCGGTCTCGGTCCCTACCTCTCAGATAAGTGTGAACAGCGCCATCTTCTCACTAAATCGTTTGTCAAAGGATTTAAATATTTTCCACGTGAGTCTAGGGTGTCGTTTATGCTTTATGATGAACCATTTACTATTCCACTAGAAAATTTTGCTTACCATTGCAAACTTCCATTTTGGGTTTCGCTTGATGAGCCAACAAAGGCTGAGTATGAGACCTTCTTGACTAGCCTTTGCTAAGGTGAAAATAGGGGGGTAAGGTAAGGAAGAATAAAGAGCATTCACTTTCCCGCAATTAAGTACCTTGCATTATTTAACGGGAAATGCATAGTAGGCAAGCAAGACTGTAGCATACTTTGTTCGCCTGACTTGAGCCTCATTCACACCACTCTCACTGGTGAAAGGAATTATAACCTTGGAGCGATTGTTGCACGTAGACTTCAGCATAACGCCAAAAGTGGCTGGTTCTATGGTGGAATTTATGCCACACGTTTAGCACAAGGACTAGGTGTTTCACCTTTTCCCTTTGACCCTATCCTACCCACTCGATATTTAGATTTTGATGTATTAAAGGTGCATAAGATTCCCAAGGGAAGGGCTGATAACTTCACTCATAATTTATTGTTTAACCAATCACATGTTGTGGACACATATTTGCCTGCGCCTGCTCACTTTGATTATCACAGCAAGGAAAGATATTTTGTTCTTGAGAGCGAGGCCCGAGCTCACAACGCAGCAGTGTTGGCGGCACGGCGTGCTGAGGCCTCCGCACCGAGAGCCTCCGTGAGCTACCGCGCCGACTACTACCCTCCAGGCTACTGATTCACTACCAACTTAGGCCAAAAGCCTAAGCTTGGGGGAGTACGTGTTCTCACCGACATTATATTCATGTTCACATATTATTTCATTTGTCGGTGTTCACACTTTTTCATTGTATCATCCATGCTTAGATTTATTTTCTTGATTTCTTCTTGTGTGTTTGAAGAACTTTAGAAAAAAACCAAAAATATAGTTGTAGTAATTTACTTTCTATGCATGCTTAGTAGTAGCACTAAAAAGAAAACCCAAAAAGATTTCCTTGTTCTTCTTTTGCTTGTTGGGAGCTTTCCCATGTAAATAGTTTTCCTCGTTTTTGCTTTTTATTTACTTGCTAAAGAAAACCAAAAACTCCAAAAATATTTCAGTGTGTTTCTCTGAATTACTTTTCTTTTATTCAAGTCTTACCGAGGAGAAGACCACGATGAAAATGTTGAGTGGCTCTCATATGAATAACTGTTGAACTTATAAGAGCCCATTTTACCTTGTCTTCTCCTGTTGAATAAAATGTTTTGTAGATTCTAGCTTAGTCCATGGCACTCTTGCACTATTATTATTTTCATATCATTCGGTCGTGCAAGTGAAAGGCAATAATGACGATATTCGATGAGCTGGCCGTGGCAAGGAGAAACTGGTATGAACTCGACTTGTCTTGTCTGTGTAAATATGTTTAACCTAGTGTCCAGGCTTTAGCCCATTATGATTAAACATGTTTGCAATGAAAATTAGAGATTATAGTTTCTCATGCCATGCATAAGTAGCTGCAAGTGGATAATGATTTATCTTGGATATCAACATAGCGTTAAAATGATTGTGATGTAGTATGATGATATGGTATCCTCCTCTGAATGTTCGAGTGGCTTGACTTGGTACATGTTCATGCATGTAGTTGAATCAAATCCAACATAGTCTCTATAATGATTATGTTCATGGTGTTCATATCCTACTCATGCTAGTGTCCAATGTTACTTATGCATAATTCCTGGTTATGATCGTTGTTGCTCTCTAGCTGGCCGCTTCCCAATCTTAAATTGCTAGCCTTTGCCTGTACTAAGTGGGAATTCTGCTTGTACATCAAAAACCATGAACCCAAAGTTATTCTAGATGAGTCCACCATACCTACCTATATACGGTATTACCCTGCCGTCCTAAGTAAATTTGCATGTGCCACCTCTAAAAACTTCTTAAAAAATTATATGTTTTGTGTGCCTGGATCGTTCATGGAACGACAAGAGGTGGTCGATATCTTCCGTGCTAAGCATGTTATCCTCAGGTCGAGTGTTTATTCACTCGCCATCACACGGGGAAATGGGCGGTAATGGGGATGCCCAGTCCCAAACTACAAAATACAAAAAGAGTTCATCTCTTACATAATCAAACAAAAACTCCCAATGGAGTCAAAACCTTTACTTTTTGCTTGGGAACCGCCACTAGCATGCTTAGCATGGAAGATGTTGATAACTGATAGTCGTGAAGTGAATGAGAAGGGTGCATGTCTCAAAATTTCATTTATCTCTGTTTTAAAAATTGAGCTCTGGCGCCTCTGCAAATCACTGCTTCCCTCTGCGAAGGGACTTTCTATTTACTTTTATGTTGTGTCATCACCTTCTATAAACAAGCGCCAGAAACTGAGTAGAGCACAACGGTCATGATTTATGCATTGTGTACAGCTAATGTTGGGTGCATCATGACTGGATCTTTTCTACCATGAATTACAATGTTTAGTCGTTGCTTGAACTTTGGTGGTGCTCTGCATTTATGTTTTGTGGTTTCAGGAAGGGCTAGCGAGATACCATTATTGTCATATTATATCATGATTGTTTTGACAATGTGTTGCTGTTTGAGATATCTTATTATTGCTTGCTAGCTGATTATGTCATTGATATGAATCATTATAATCTTTAGGAGTTATTGTCGACATGGTTAGTTAAAATGATGGCTGAAAACCTCGGTGCTGTTTAAGCTTATTTATGCAAACAAGAGCAAAAGAGTTCATAAAAGTTTTCTTTCTCACTTTCAGTTTATCAACTAAATTGCTTGAGGACAAGCAAAGGACTAAGCTTGGGGGAGTTGATACATCTCCAATGTATATACTTTTTCTCACACTTTTCCTCTTGTTTTGGACTCTAATTTGCATGATTTGAATGAAACTAACCACGGACTGATGTTGTTTTCAGCAGAACTACCATGGTGTTGTTTTTGTGCAGAAACAAAAGTTGTCGGAAGGGAATGAAACTTTTTGAGGAATTTTTATATCAATAAAGAGAATTTCTGGAGCCAAGACCTGCCTGAGAGGGGCACCTGGGTGGGCACAACCCACCAGGGCGCGCACCCCTCTCCTGGCGCGCCCAGGTGGGTTGTACCCACCTGGTGGCCCCATTGATGACCCCCGATACTATAAATTCACATTATTCCAGAAAAAATGACGGAGAAAGAATTATCGTGATCCAAGAGATAGAGCCACCGCCAAGCCCTGTTCTTCCTTGGGAGGTCAGATCTGGAGTCCGTTTGGGGCTTCGGAAAGGGGAATCTTCGATCTTCGTCATCACTAACCTATCTCCATCACCAATTCCATGATGCTCCCACCGGGAGTGAGTAATTCCTTCGTAGGCTCACTGGTCGGTGAGGAGTTCGATGAGATTCATCATGTAATCGAGTTAGTTTTGTTAGGGCTTGATCCCTAGTATCCACTATGTTCATAGATTGATGTTGCTATGACTTTGACTTGCTTAATGCTTGTCACTTTGGGCCCAGGCGCCATGATTTCAGATCTGAACCGTTTATGAATTCATCATTATATCCATGTTTTGATCCGATCTTGCAAGTTATAGTCACCTACTACGGTTATGATCCGGCAACCCCGGAGTGACAACAACTGGGCCCACTCCCGGTGATGACCGTAGTTTGAGGAGTTCATGTATTCACTATGTGTTAATGCTTTGTTCCGGTTCTCTATTAAAAGGAGGCCTTAATATCCCTTAGTTTCCAATATGGACCCCGCTGCCACGGGAGGGTAGGACAAAAGATGTCATGCAAGTTCTTTTAATAAAGCACGTATGACTATTTACGGAATACATGCCTACATTATATCAATGAACTGGAGCTAGTGCCGTATCGCCCTAGGTTATAACTGTCTCATGATGAATATCATCCAACAAGTCACCGATCCAATGCCTACAAATTTATCTTTATTGATCTTGATGCGTTACTACTGCTATCATCACTCTTACACTTGCTACAAAATTACTGCTATCATTGTTACTGTTACTATTGCTACTATCACTACTATTAAAACTATCAAACTACTTTGCTACCGATCACTTTGCTGCAGATAATTAATCTCCAGGTGTGGTTGAATTGACAACTTAGCTGCTAATACCTTCAAATATTCTTTGGCTCCCCTTGTGTCGAATCTATAAATTTGGGTTAAATATTTTACCCTCGAAAACTGTTGCGACCCCCTATACTTGTGGGTTATCACCCCCACCAGGAACTGTTCATCCACAGCCAACCTAACCGGCTCGACTCACCACATCTCGACTCGTTCTACGTATCGCACACGCGGCAGCAACATGCACTGTTCATCCAGAGGCAACCCAACCGGCTGGCTACGTCTCGCATGGGGGTTTGATCATCTTCAATAAGTAGCAATAGTGATCGACCGGGTTCAGCTAGCAGCGAAGGAGTCGGTCGGGTTCAGTTAGCACCAAAGGGATCGATCGATTCGCTTCAGTATGTAGCAGCACGCGATCACTCGGGTTTGGTAAGTGAACGCCTCTCACTCGGGTTCAGTTATAGCGACACGGCTCACACCAAACGTGCGTACGAGAGAAAAGCACAAACCACGGTGCATCGCTCGGCCCCGACCAATCAACCATAACCGGGAACTCCGCGAAAATTTCCTCGCCCTCACTTCTACCACAATTTTTTTATGTCATGGACGGCCCAAAGAATGTCATGCAGCTGCGTCCCCGACTCACCCAGGACAAAAAGCCCATTTTCTGTCATGATTTTTTGTCATAGAAGTAGGAGCCCACCACATCTATGATGATATGTGGTTTTGTCACAATTATCGTCATATAAGTGTCATAACCATGAGATATTTTTTTCGTTTGGGCCAAAATGTCACGGATGTGTCTTTTTTGTAGTGATGGCAATATATCTCGGAATGGCTATGGAAATGCCATAATAGGTAGGTATGGTGGCTGTTTTGAGGAAGATATAAGGAGGCTTATGTGTGAGAGAGTGTATCATATCATAGAGTTTGGATGCACCGGCAAAGTTGCACCACATCTCGAGGTGATAAAGGGCAATGCACGGTACCGAAGAGGCTAGCGAATTGTGGAAAGGTGAGAGTGCGTATAATCCATGGACTCACATTAGTCATAAAGAACTCACATACTTATTGCGAAAATTTATTACCCCTCGAAGCAAAGTACTACTACGCATGCCCCTAGGGGGGTAGATTGGTAGGAAAAGACCATCGCTCGTCCCCAACCACCACTCATAAGGAAGACAATCAATAATATATCATGCTCCTACTTTGTAGCATAACGAGAGACTATACGTGCATGCTTCGGGAATCAAAAACCTTAACACCAATATTCTTACTAAACCACAATCATTCACTAGTACCTCCCACATATTACCATCTTCATATCACAAAACTATTGCAAGGCATCAAACTTATCATATTCGGTGATCTACATGAAAGTTTTTATTATATCCCTCTTGAATACCTATCATATTAGGACCAAATTCGTAACCCGTGCTAATTGCCATTACTATTTATCAAACTCTCAAAATTATATAAGTGAAGCATGAGAGTGTAAGTATTTCTTTAAAATATAACCACCACCGTGCTCTAAAAGATATAAGTGAAGTGCTAGAGCAACTGCCTAGCTCAAAAGATATAAGTGAAGCACATAGAGTATTCTAACAAATCGCGAATAATGTGTGTCCCTCTCGAAAAGGTGTGTCCAGCAAAGATGATTGTGGCAAGCTAGAAAGCAAACAAAGCAAAGACTCATATAATACACGACACTCGAAGAAAAACTCATATCATGTGATGAATAAAAATAATAAAATATAGCTCCAAGTAATTTACCGATAGTTGGTAAAAGAAAGAGGGGATGCCTTCCGATGCATCCCCAAACTTAGAGCCTTAGGTGTCCTTGAATATTACCTTGGGTTGCCTCTGGCATCCCCAAGCTTAGACTCTTGCCACTCCTTATTCCTTCATCCATCGTGATCTCACTCAAAACTTGAAAACTTCAATACAGAAAACTCAACAGAAAACTCATGAGATCCGTTAGTATATAACAAGCAAATCACCACTTTAGGTATTGTTGCAAACCCATTCATATTTTATTATTGCATAATACCTACCGTATTCTAACTTCACCATGGCTTTTACCCCCCGATGCAATCCATAGATTCATCAAAACAATCAAACAATGCAACAAAAACAGAATCTGTTAAAAACATAACAGATTATAATGATTCGAACAATGACCATACTTCTGTAACTCCAAAAATTCTGAAAATTAGGAAAACTTGGGCAGTTTGTATATAAATCATGTGTAAAACATTCAGAAATTTATCACGTTACGATGAATCTCAAAAATTCTGCTACTGGGTGCAAAAGTTTATGTTTTCTCACAGAATCGAAGCAACTATCATCCAAATCATCCCAAATGCTTTAGTTGGCACAAACACTAATTTAAACACAAAACACAACCATAACAATAGCATAATTGTGTGCACACCAAAAACAGGAAATAAACAAGAAAAATAAAGATAGCTATTTGGTTGCCTCCCAACAAGCGCTATTGTTTTAAGACCCTAACTAGGCATAATGCATAGTTCCAAGTATTGTCATCTTTGTTTTTGCTATCTTGATGGGGCTTTTCTCGAACCCCAAAGGTTCCTTATGCTTCCCATTATTATTAGAAAATGAAGCAACTTGTATATCTAAAGCATCTAGATGCTTATTACAAAGGGTAATCAATGTATTCATGCGACTGGGGTTTCCGCTAATATTATTGAGAGGTTCGCTAAATTTTTGTAACTTAACCAAATTATTCTGCATATTGTGTCATGGGAACAGATATGACATTAGAGATTAGGGGTACGTAGGAGAGGGAAGAGCCTAGCTACGACGAGGTTGTACACTCTGGTTTACGAGTTCATGCCCCTCTCGGAGGAGGTAATGACCCTACGTCTTGGTGCTGTGGGAGCTTTGTTGTTTGGAGTGTTGAGTTACAGGGGGTGCGAGCCCTTGTGTAGGAGCAGAGGGGTGGCTTATATAGAGTCTGATGGCCCCTCATGAATGCTCTGTTACCCAGGGGTTCAATAGAGAAATAAAGGTGCATACGTTATAGGTAACGCCTACACTTAATAATCTTTATAGCGGCGAACTGATCGCCAGACCGTTTTCATCCCTGGGTGGCTCTAGGTCTTCTCCCTTCGAGTGAAACCAGGTACTCTGAGTGAATATGGATGGTCGAGTGGTGGAGGACTAACTGAGTGGATCTTGTGTCAAGTGACTTCCACGCTTTGGTCATTCCAGTCGGCACCTCCTTTCTAACTTTGTAGGTCTTGGATTCTTATATGTAGTGTCCTTGGGTAGGGCATGTAGCTCAGGCCTAAGACCCTACCCTATGTACATGTCATCGTCATATCACCCAATTTTTCTAAGATCCTAATTCCCTCTTGGGTGTAATTAAATCTTTTTGTGGATGCGGGGCTTCATCTATTCTTTCCATTATTTCATAAGCAATGTAGGCATCACTTTCAAAAAATTCCCTTTTGTAGAAAAATCCAAAAGTTGTCTATTAGGCATGGTGAGCCCTACGTAAAAGTTTCGAAGCAAAGTTTTCATATCCCCTTTTATAGTGCAAACACGATAAGATTCCATTATCCTATACCAAGCATCTTTCAAATTTTCTCCTTGTTTCTGTTTGAAGTAAAGAACTTCAAAATCCAAAGACAAAAGAGGGATTGCGATACTAGTCATAATGACAAAACAAGCAAGCAAAAAAGGCAAATGAACAATATTTTTGTGTTTTTGTGAAAACATTTTAGAACTGGGGGAGATGAAAACGAGATGCAAATTGCAAATGCAAGGAGATGAAAGTTTATGCGATGGTACTTGATAGGTTTTGATTATGTCTCCCTGGCAATGGTGCCAGAAATTCTTCCTGCTACTTGTGAGTTGCGTTGGGATTTCCTCGAAGAGGAAAGGTGATGCAATATAGTTGAGATAAGTATTTCCCTCAGTTAAGAACCAAGGTTATGAATCCAGTAGGAGAACCACGCAACACCTCGTTAACAACACCTACACACAAAATAAAAAAATACTTGCACCCAATGCAAACAAGGGGTTTTCAATCCCTTGGCGGTTAATTGCAATGATCAAATCTCATAGTGATAGACAGATAAACAAAAACACAAAAAAGTAAATAAATTGCAGCAAGGTATTTTTGGATTTTTAATATATCATTAAAATAGACCCGGGGGCATAGTTTTCACTAGAGGCTTCTCTCTTGAACATAGCATAAGGTGGGTAAACAAATTACTGTTGGTCAATTGATAGAAAAGCGCATAGTTATGACGATATCCAAGGCAATGATCATGTATATAGGCATCACATCCGAGACAGGTAGACCAACTCCTGCCTGCATCTACTACTATTACTCCACACATCAACCGCTATCCAGCATGCATCTAGAGTATTAAGTTCATAAAGAACGTGGTAACGCCTTCAGCAAGATGACATGATGTAGATAAAGTAAACCCAATTAATATGAGTAAACCCCATCTTTTTATCTTTAATGACAATGATACAAATACGTGTCATGTCCCCTTTTGTCACTGGGATTGAGCAACACAAGATCAAAACCATCACAAAGCACCTCTCCAATTGCAACATAAATCAAACTAGTTGGCCAAACCAAACGGATAGATCAAAGAGCGATACAAAGCTATAATAATCATGCATAAAGGGTTCAGAGAAAACTCAAATAATATTCATGGATAATCTGATCATAAACCCACAATTCATCGGATGCCAACAAATACAACGCAAAAAAGATTACATCGAATAGATCTCCAAGAACATCAAGGAGAACATTGTATTGAAGATCAAAGAGGGAGAACAAGCCACCTAGCTACTAGCTATGGACCCGTAGGTCTGTGGTAAACTACTCGCACATCATTGGAGGGGCAGCAAAGTTGATGTAGAGGGCCTCCATGATTGATTCCCCCTCCTGCAGAGTACCGTAAAAGGTCTCCAGATGGGATCTCCGAAGAACAAAAACTTGCGGTGGCGGAAAAAGTATTTGGGGTGGCTCTCTGATGTATGGGGAACATTTGGGAATTTATAGAGCTGGAATTAGGTCAGGAGGCGCCATGAGGGGCCCACAAGCCTGGGGGCGCCCTAACGACCTACAAGTATAGGGGATCAATCGTAGTCCTTTCAATAAGTAAGAGTGTCGAACCCAACAAGGAGCGGAAGGAAATGACAAGCGGTTTTCAGCAAGGTATTTTCTGCAGGCACTGAAATTGTCGCTAACAGATAGTTTGATAGCAAGGTAATTTGTAACGAGCAAATAATAGTAACGATAACAAAGGTGCAGCAAGGTATCGCAATCCTTTTTGTAGCAAAGGATAGGCTGGAACGGTCTCTTATAGTAAGCAAAGTGTTCTTGAGGACACACGGGAATTTCATCTAGTCAGTTTCATCATGTTTGTTTGATTTGCGTTCGTTACTTTGATGATTCGATATGTGGGTGGACCGGTGCTTGGGTGTTGTTCTTACTTAAACAAGCCTCCCACTTATGATTACCCCCTCTAACAAGCATCTGCAACTATGCAAAAAGAATTAAGATAAATCTAACCATAGCATGAAACATATGGATCCAAATCAGCCCCTTACGGAATAGCGCATAAACTATGGCTTAAGCTTCTATCACTCTAGCAACCCATCATCTAATAACTACTGCACAATTATTTCCCTTAGGCCCAAAGATGGTGAATTGTCATGTAGTCGACGTTCACATAACACCACTAAGGGAAACAACAACATACATATCATCAAAATATCGAACGAATACCAAATTCACATGATTACTTATGACAAGACTTCTCCCATGTCCTCAAGAACAAATGTATCTACTCACAAAACATATTCATGCTCAGGATGAGAGGGGTATTGAATAGCATAATAGATCTGAACATATGATCTTCCACCAAATAAACCAACAAGCATCAACTACGAGATGTAATCAACACTACTAGCAAACCACAGGTACCAATCTGAGGTTTTGAGACAAAGATTGAATACAAGAGATGAACTAGGTCTGAGATGAGATGGTGCTGGTGAAGATATTGATGAATATTGCTCCTCCCACAATGAGAGGATTGTTGGTGATGACGAAGGCTTTGATTTCCCCCTCCCGAAGGGAAGTTTCCCCGGAGGAATCTCTCCGCCGGAGAGAAAATGTGCTCCTGCCTAGGTTCCGCCTCGAGACGGCAACGGTTCGTCCCTAAACCTTCCTCTTAATTTTTTCTAGGGAAATGGCATCATATAGGAGAAGATGGGCCCTGGAGGCCTGCCAGGGGCGCCACAAGCTTGGGGGCGCGCCTAGGGGGTGGGGCGCCCCCAGGCTTGTGGCTGCCTGGTGGGTCCCCCTCTGGTATTTCTTTCGCCATTAATTTTAATATATTCCAAAATAATTATCCGTCAATTTTCAGCTCATTTGGAGATGTCCAGAAAAGTGCCTCCGACGTAGCCCTTTCCGTTCCAGAATTCCAGCTGCTGGCAATCTCCCTCTTTATGTGAAACTTGCAAAATAAAAGAGAAAAAGCATAATAATTGTATTGTAAAGTGAAATAACAGTCCATAATGCAATAAATATCAACATAAAAACATGATGCAAAATGGACGTATCAAGTCCCCCAAGCTTCGACCTCGCTTGTCCTCAAGCGAAAGACGAAATCGATAATCATGACCACATGTTTAGAGAGAGAGAGAGGTGTCGATAAAACTACAATACAGACCTGGAAGCATCATGGTCATTATCATAACAGAAATATATCATCATAAAACTTCCCGTGCTATAGTAACAGCTCATTCACAATCTAAAGTATGGAACATAAACTTTATTGGAAACTAACAAGTTGTGTTCTTAGTCATTGAAACAATCACAATCCATCATATTTTTAGTAAGAGTCTATGGCAGAGCTTTGTTTAGCAAGTTCACATACTCAACCATCATATAGTCTTCTATGATTGTTGACACCCAAAGCATATTTATAGAGCAAGAAGTCTTTAGTCAGACACATAGAAAGATAGGGGCTTATGATTTCACCTCCCAACTTATTTACCTCAAGGGTAATGGCAACAATAATAACTCATGATCACTTACATCCAACTGGATATATATGTCTGGATCTATCTACCACATGATGCTTGCCACTAGAGAGTACATAGAGAGGAATAGGGTTAATAATTAATGACTCTTGCATAAAAGTAAATACATGAAAGTAAAAGATAGTCCCTTCACATAGGGAAGTGAGGTTTCCATGCGCTTTTTGTTTTGGATGTGCAAACTCTTAATGTAAAGGAATCTCACTTTATATTGCCCATTGTGATAGCAACCTTTATTATGCGGTTGGTCGTTTTTATTTCTTCACCATCACAAGATCGTACAAATCTTACTTTCCCTTACAATAACAGATCATACATATTTACGAGCAATTTTTATTGCTTTTGCACCGATGACTGAAAGCACAAGTGCTCCCTGGGTGATTTTGGTAGTTGATGTCAACATATCTCTTGTTGGACTAATGCCTTTATCTAGTATATTTCAGACAAGTTCAAAAATGGCGTGGAAAGGACAAGAGAATGTGTAACCCCCTCAAAATGCTAAGGACACATATTGGCAAAAGCTCAAGACTCTTCATTTCTATTTTAGTGATTCAAGATCACATTGAGTCCATAGGGAAGACAATACTATTATAAGGGGATGAGGTGTTGCTTAATGGCTTGCTTGCTCAAATGCTTAGTGATATTGCTCCAAAACCCTCAACTACTTTCTCCATCCAAATATGTCAAAACCCTAAAATCCAACTCGGCCCCACCGATATTTCCTACCCGGCGCCACCAAGTTCATATGACATAGCCACAGCCAGAAACCCTAACAGTTCGGTCTCACCGATACGGATCTCGGTCTCACCGAGATGGCCTTGCCAACTCACTATCAATTGCAAATATTTCGGCCTCACCAAAATTGTAATTGGTCTCACCGAGATGGCTTGACCAATTCTCTGTTGTCCTATTGCTTCACTTCGGTCTCACCAATTTGATGCAATCAGCGCCACTGAGATGAGGTTTTCCCTAAGCCCTAGCACATCGGTCTCACCGAGTTGTTCCAGTCGTCCCCACCGAGATTTCTAACGTTCACATTTTGAACTAAATTGCTCTCACCGAGTTCATCTATTCGGTCTGACCGAGTTGGGTCAAATATGTGTAATGGTTGGATTTTGTGTGGAGGCTATATATACCCCTATACCCCTTCGCCATACGTGAGAGAGCCATCATAACGTGCCTACACTTCCATCATACATTTTTTGAGATAGAACCACCTACTCATGTGTCGAGATCAAGATATTCCAATCCTACCACAAGATTCTTGATTTCTAGCCTTCCCCAAGTTGCTTTCCACTCAAATCATCTTTCCACCATACCCAAATACGTGAGAGAGAGAGAGAGTTGAGTGTTAGGGAGACTATCATTTGAAGGACAAGAGCAAGGAGTTCATCATCAACGCAACATCTATTACCTTTGGAGAGTGGTATCTCCTAGATTGGTTAGGTGTCGCTTAGGAGCCTCCGAAAAGTTGTGGAGTTTAACCAAGAAGTTTGTAAGGGCAAGGAGACCGCCTGCTTCGTGAAGATCTACCCAAGTGAGGCAAGTCCTTCGTGGGTGATGGCCATGGTGGGATAGACAAGGCTGCTTCTTCGTGGACCCTTCATGGGTGGAGCCCTTCGTGGACTCGCACAACTGTTACCCTTCGTGGGTTGAAGTCACCATCAATGTGGGTGTATGATAGCACCACCTATCGGAACCACGCCAAAAATCTTTGTGTCTTCATTGCATTTGCACACTCCAATTCCATCCCTTTATTTTCTTGCAAATAGCATGCTTTATCTTTTCTACTACATATACTCTTGTCATGCTTGCTTGAAATGTATTGTAAATGCTTTAAACTTGTGCTAAAACTCCACCTTAACTTGAAGAATTTAAAAATTGCCACTTTTGCTTGTTGACGGTCTAATCACCCCCCCCCCCTCTAGACCTCTCTTCTCGATCCTTTCAATGACAACTTACTTAAAGGATCTTATTCAATCGATAGGTAGATATGATGGACTCTCATGCATGAAAATTGGGTTTAAGGGTTTTGGATGCACAAGTAGTATCTCTACTTAGTGCGAATTTTGGCTAGCAAAAGATCCTAGACAAGCACCACATGTTAGGAGATCCATAATAATATAACTTCCATGTGAATGTAAACAACCATATTTCATTACGTTGTCTTCCTTGTCCAACATCAACTAATTGATATAGAATATTTGATGGGGGCTCACAATCATAAAAGATGTCCAAGATAGTATATTTACATGTGAGACCTCTATTCCCTTATTACTTTTTCATGGATTGCACCAATGACCAATGCTATGCTTGTCAACTTCGAACAAATTGTATCAACTATACTTCTTTTATGTGAAGTCATTACACCCATGGGGAGTAGCACATGATCTTTTATTCTTTTATTTTTCATTGCTAAAATTGAAACAAGCTAGAAAAGCAAAACTCAAACTACTCTTTATTATATATCTCATGCACGATTACATAGATAGGTAGATCACTAAGCAAGCACTCGAAAATAGATCACACTAAAACTTTATTCTTCTAAATCACGAAATAACTAAGGATCGAACTAAGATAGGTAATAATGATAAAAGTGGTGGTGATATGATACCAGGGCACCTCCCCCAAGCTTGGCACAAGCCAAGGGGAGTGCCCATACCCCTGTACTCAAGTCTCCTTCTTTGGTAATGGTGGTGGAATGTTCTTGGCGATGATGTCTCGAGGATGCGATTTTCCTCCTCAAGCTTATTAACTTGGTGCTTACTCCCTCCGTTCGGCGAAAAGTGTACATATAGAAATTTTATGACAAATTATGAAGTGGAGTAAAAAGTGCATTAGAAAAGTGCAAGCCACCATCTCTCTCCTCTTTAATTACCCAAGCTCCAATGAGCTAAGTGCATGTAGAAATTAAGGAGACCATGCATCGAATGTTATTAGTCTTGATTACCGTGTGATGAGAGAGAAACATTTTTTCCTATTTTAATGTGCATTGGAAAGATAGAAGTACACTCTTTTGTGGAAAAATTTCAAAGCCAGATGTACACTCTTCACCGAATGGAGGGAGTAAGTTCATAATTTCCTTCCGGAGCTTCCAGGTAACAGTTAATGCGCCATCCACCTAGGGGTGTTTCCCGACTGAAGGAGATGAACAAACACTCTTTTTCAAGTTACGATAAGAAATAAATTGAGTGTTGGAAGGTTTAACCGTATATGGCAAGATCGATCCCCCGTCTTCCACATGCATGACACCGAGTTGTGGCTGCGAAGTTTCCTCCTGCTCCATGGAATCCAGCCTCTTTAAGTCGGCTTCAACCTCCTCCATGTTTGACCACTCATAGTGATCATCATAATAGGCTCTTGGGTTTGCAGCACCATGGGAAACATGGCTCTCTCCAACTGAAGCTTGGGATGACATACTTCAGATCTGTCAGAAAAACAGCACGAAACAAGAACATGAGATATCTCTTAAAAACGGTCCAAGGGCTACTGATGATGTTATGGCTCAGGGGTGCCTCGTGCCACTGAAAGTCGGCCCATCAGACCGGCCTGCGGCTGAGTTCAAAGAACAGTCCAAGGGCTGCTAACGATGTTATGGCTCAGGGGTGCCTCATGCCACCGGAAGTTGTCCCATCAGACCAGCCCAAAGGCCCCAGGATCGATACATACCCTGGGACATGCGGGCACTCTATAAGGAAGGACCCAAATTACTTGGAGCGCATGACAGTGGAGCCGGCGTCGCAAGAGGATTCCACCACCGCTTTAGATCGGCTAGGACTTGTAACCATAGGCCTCTAGCATCTTTTATAACCGGGGGTCGGGCTAGTCGACATGGAGAACCAATCTCATAGCTACCATCACCCCTCGATTCATCATTGTACCTTGTACACCCATATACATCAATCTAACACGAGCAAGAACCGAGCTTTACCCCCACGCTAAGGGCTTAAACCTGGGTCATACGGTCTCGGCAAATTTGATAAATTTGACCCGTGGACGAAATCAAATCACAGAATGAACTGTCCGTGAAACTATTTTATGCGGCTGACCTTTTTGTGTGACGCCTAACACGAAGGTGCCACACTACACTGTGCAACGCCTCACAGATAGGCGCTACACGCCTGGCCAGTGTTGCACCCCAAACCGCCTAAAAATTGCTAAGTGATTGTGTAGAGCCTAAGAGCTAGGCGCTGTACTGTATAGTGTGGCGCCTAGCTCTCAGGCGCTGCACTAGTGGTTGCACTACAAAATGAAGCAACCACTAGTGCAACGCCTAGAAGCTAGGCGCTACACTGTATAGTGTGGCGCCTAGCTCTCAGGCGCTGCACACTGACTTAGTAATTTTCGGATCACACGGGTGCGACGCTGGCCAGGCGTGTAGCGCCTATCTGTGAGGCGTTGCATAGTGTAGTGTGGCGCCTTAGTGTCGGGCGTCACACAAAAAGGTCAACCGCGTGAAATAGTTTCACAGGCAGTTCATTCTGTGATTTGATTTCCTCTATAGGTCAAATTTGTCAATTTTGCCTACGGTCTCCTGTTTCCCCCCTGCTCTTTTCGGTTAGTCGCATCACTCCATCAAGGGGTCTGCCGGATTCCACTCCGTCAGCCATCCCCCTCAAAAAATGGGTCTGAC
The DNA here is from genome assembly GCF_056163025.1 of Triticum urartu. NCBI lineage: Eukaryota > Viridiplantae > Streptophyta > Magnoliopsida > Poales > Poaceae > Triticum > Triticum urartu. Next base: position 532,810,928 of record NC_141876.1, read on the forward strand.
GGATTCCACTCGGTCAGCCATTAAGCTTCATGCACTAGCCAACACAATCAAAAGTCCAAACTGATGGACAAGGCTAGACAATCAACATATACACTTCAACACCCCCTCTCACGTGTGACGCAGATAGACTTAAAGGTATCGCTCAAGAGGCCCATACATGGACAAAAGGGAGCAGCAACAATTTTTGGATAAACTGCTCAAGACCTTAGGCTCCCATGTTGCTCAAGGCCAGGACTTGAACTCAAGACCTTAGGCTCTAATACCAAAGTTACTCATAGGGGGAATCCACGAGACTCGCCTCCGCGTCGTCTCCCGCGAGGCGGCCGGAGGCCAACCCCATCCCTCGCTGCCGCTCCCTCCTCCCCCCTCCTCCTCCCTCGCCGCCGCCCAAGGGCGTGGCCGGGCGAAGCCCGGTTGCTGCCGGCGGCGGCGGGACCCCCCTTTGTCTCCCCGCTCGGGCGTTTCTGGCGCGGGCCGGAGCCCCGGGCCGGGTCGTGGAGCTGCGGCTGGGCTCCATGGTGGCGCGGCGGGCTGGGGCGGCTCCCTGTCGTCCCTCCCTCCCCCCGCGGCGGGAGGCTAGGCGGGTGGCGCGCCCCTGCGCGGCCAGATCTGGCTCATGGCGGCGCGGGCTGCGGGCGACGCGGGCTGCCGGTGGCCTCCTCTGCCGTGGCCGCGGCAGGTGGTGGTGGCACCGCGGCAGATGGTGGTGGTGGTGCGGGCTGGAGGTCGGAGTCGGCGGCCGCGGCGGCTTTTCCAAATCTGGCTCATGGCGGTGCGGGCTGCGGGCGGCGCGGGCTGCCGGTGGCCTCCTCTGCCGTGGCCGCGGCAGGTGGTGGTGGCACCGCGGCAGATGGTGGTGGTGGTGCGGGCTGGAGGTCGGAGTCGGCGGCCGCGGCGGCTTTTCCAGATCTGGCCTCTCGGCGGCGCGGGCCGCGACGGCTAGGGCTGCGGCCGGCGGCCCTGGCCGAGGCCCCCTCGGCTGGTTGGGGTGGCAGCGCAGTGGCAGTGGTTCCGGTGGTGCGTGCCCGACGGCTCCGGCGCTTGGAGCTCGCCGGGCGACGCGGATGGGCAGCTGCCACGTGTGGCTGCTGCTCCGGCCGTGGGCGGCGGCATGGGCAGGTCTCGGTGGCCTTCCGTTGTCGTGGCGGCTTCACGGTGGCTCGATGGCTCTATCCGCGGCAACAGCCGGCTCCTCCGGTGTCGGTTTGTCTGCGTTCGGACCGTCTCGTCCTTCACCCCATCTCCTCATCGCTCGAACGCTACTTCCATCAAAGGGCTGGCCCTCTCCCAGCTGCGGTCCACCGCTCGTCTCGCGCCCGTTGCTGTAGGACAGAGCTCGTCTCGCGCACGATGCAGCTGGACCGAGCTCGTCTCGCGCACGATGCAGCAGGACTGACCTCGTCCCCCTCTCGTCGCTGCAGGACCGAGCTCATCTCGCGCTTGGGGCAGCAGGATGGGTCGGTGGATGCCAGTTCTGGCCGACCTATTGGGTCTCGACGCTGGGGGTCGCCCAGGGGCGTGAAAGGTGGGACCTTTCCGCTCGTCTCTTTCATTGGGGTGTGGCGGGTCACGGGTTAGGTGGTGTCGAGGTCTTGGATGCTGGGGCGGCGACCCTGGTGGTGGTGGTTGCGCGGTGCTCTTGGACAAAGCCCGTGCCTTGATGCTGCCCGGTCATCATGGTCGTGTGGGCGGCGTGGTTGCCGGGGTGTGGCGTTCGGTGGCGGTGATTGTTGGCCGAGGTGAAAACCTGCTCTATCTTCGGACGGACCGGCGGCGACGAAGATCGCTCCCTTCTTGAAGGCGTCGTCGCGGCTCTCATTGCCCGTCATGCGGCTCGGGGGGAAACTCTAATCCTTGGATCGGGCGGTGGCGGCGCTCCGGCGTCGTATCCTTCCTGAAGGCGCCGCCTTGGAGCACATGGTTCATCATATGTAGCTTCATATCTTCGGGGCGGTAGTGCTAGGAGTGGTGTTGTTACGCTCAGCGCCTATGTATCATGTCTTGGGTGTGTGCGTGTGTTACGGTGGCGTGGCGTGCCGTTGTACTGGATGCTTGTGGTTTGGTGCTTTATATATAAAGCGGGGCGAAAGCCTTTTTCGGTAATACCATGTAAAACTTCATGCACTAGCCTACCATTTACCACCTCAAGTATGCTGGTGTTGGTGTTGGTTTAGCCCAATCCTAAAGGGGAAGCCTGCTAATCCACAAATACAATTATACAACAGCAACGGATATACAATATAGACCTCTCCCCCGGAGCTAATACAAATAGGCAGCCGTACAGGTTGTACACTGGGGAGCAGCTTTCTCCCAATATTATCTATCCATTCCCGTTCATCTTCTTCATCATGGAGATGAAATGACTAACACTCTTTCTCATGAGCTCTTTGAGACTGATGAGCGAAGGCGGGAATACAGCGTGGTGTTCCTCAGGATCAGGTAGATGATGAACGCGAGGTAAACAGCCAGCACGACGCACAAGCTTGAACGAACGACTGCGCCCCGCACTTCGTTGGTGTAGAAGGACAGGATGAGGTATCCGTTGATGAGCATCAGAAAGATTGTAACGATCCAACTTATCACCTAAACAAGAGCACAAATTTAAGTTAGCATAGCAAACGAGGGACGGACATTGCTACCATTTCTACAACGTTACATTATCACCACCCGCCAAAAACATTATATCTTCATGATCTTTTTGCTCATATGAATACAATTTCATTATCAAACATATAATTGCAGACTAATTAAACAGAAAAAACTGGTCAAAAATCTGCCGAAGTTGGAAAATATTGAATGGATACAGCTGTAGGTGCTTAAGTAAATTCGGGATCCGAAATTAAGGGCTCTTTGCTCGGTAATTACGGGATTAAAAGGTTTTTAGTCCTTTCAGACGAATTACACAATCTTATGCAGTGACACGACCAACAACTCATACAGCAGCAAATGTAACACTTGAAGAACTAGTTAAGTTCACTGCTAGCATGAAAGCTATAAATTTTATGAATAACAGAAAGTCAAAGCAAACTTACTTTGGTGATAGGACCAACCACGAATGACCCCATGAGCTGCTCACTCGAAACAAGGGTGATGAGAGGAATTAGTGCAAATGGAATCTGAATGGACTGAAGAACATTGAGCGACTCATTCAGAACGTCCATGGTAGGATCTTCAGTATCAAAAAATAAAGCCACAATCATAGTCGGAATAATGGCAAAGCTTCGAGTAATCACTGCTCGTAACCACTTCTTCAATCGAAGATTAAGGAAACCTCCCATGACAAATTGGCCTGCATATGTGCCAGTGATCGTGCTGCTCTGTCCAGACGCTAACAACCCGATAGCCCAGATATAGAGGACAGGAAACAGGGCAGTTCCATATTTCTCCTGTAAGTACTGGCCAGCATTCTCAAGACCTATGTTATCAGCTTTGTCGGATCCATAAAATCCTTTAGCGAATACCGTTGTAACGCAGATGTTAATAAAGAAAGAGACGATGAGAGCAAGAATCGACTCAATGTTGTAATAGTACACTGCTTCTTGAACACGGGATTTCTTTTTTGTGTCAATCTTCCTGGACTGCACTAGCGCTGAGTGCAAGAAAACATTATGGGGCATGATGATGCAGCCCACAATTCCAACCGCCTGTTTGATGGTCTTTGAGCTTAGCTTTGGAACCACCAAACCTAATTATGAAAAATACTGAATAAATTCTTCTACGTCTCAAGAGTGCATTAGAAACAAAAGCATCTGCCAACATATCAGACAGAGAATTACCGATCAGAAGCTCCTTTCCACTAGGCTTCGTTTCACCAAACATGATCGCAAATGATATAGCCATGGTTGCAATCAAGACGCCGAAAAACGCTTCCAATTTTCTCACACCATAGTTCTCCAGGAATAGAAAGATGAAGCTGGCATGAAAAACATGTCATATGAGCCAAAGTATAGCAATACATATCAGTTCTGCCGAAAAGTTCTTCACCATAAAAGGAAAGAGGCAGTTGGTGGTACATAAACAAAGCTGATGTCAAAATCAGACAAGGATTGAAGAACACCACCATATAGCAGACAAAGGATAAACAGAAACTTTTGTCTAATCATTATCCACCCCTAAATTTTTGGCAGGACTCCTCCAAACAATTATTTGATCATTTTTTGTTCCTTCCATTGCTATCAATCTCACCATCCAAAAAATCCCAAAACATTGTGGCAGTTAGTGATTCAGAATAAGCAGTAGTGGAATTGTACGGATAATAGACAAGAACACATGTCCATATTTTAATCTCTTTAACAACTACAAGTCTCTGACCAAAGAGAAACATAACAGAAGGTACTAAACCGACCAATAAACATGCAGTGCCGCCTGAGCCACACAAAATTATACTGATAATTATTAAGAGAGTGAAGCCACATCTGGAACAAAAGGTCACAAACATTCTGCAACCCTCGGACATGGTGAAGTTGTGATATCGACAAAGCTAACAGAACTCCTTTGTCTGCATGTTTCTCTAGCCCAGACTGTTTTTGTTTTTGTGCCGATGTTACAAAAAAAAAAGAGCAACCAAAGCGTGCAAACAACAACAGCTTCGTTCGATTAGCACGGAGCAGGGAAGCCCCTCTAGCCCAAAAATGCTTTTATATTTGTGTGGCAATTTTCAGCCACCAGATGAGGACTGCCCCAAAAGTTAGTACTATGAACCGCTGTGCAGCAAACCAACAAGAGGAAGCAAACAAGGAGCAGTCACACTCGGGATCGATTCCCTGCAAGCACAGCACACCAAAAACACGCTGGATGTATTGTTTATTACCCAACAAACAAGATGGAGCTGATCAACTGAACGAATCCAAAGACAAGCACGAGAAAAGGGAAAGAAATGGAAGCAGAGTCAGTTTACGCGAAGAAACGCATCGAATCTTCAGATGCCATCGCTGCGCAGATTTTTACTACCTACCAGAGAAAGGAACACCTGAACCAACTTATTCGCGAGCTCTAGTCTCGGCTCGATTTGCAACCAACCAACAAACTAGAGGCCGCCAAAATCTTATGCAGTTTGAGTTGGGTGCCAAGAGGAAAAGAACAGAGATGGGGACCGTGAATTAATTCTGGTCGCGAGCAGGAGCAGGAGCTGGAGCAGGGAAGCAAACTGACCAGTCGAAGGCGGTGATGACGACGCCGCCCCAGAGCGGCACGATGCCCCCGGAGAGGATCTTGATGGCAATCGCGCTGCCGATGACCTCCTGTATGTCGGCGCCGACGAGCGCGAGCTCCGTCATGACCCAGAGCGCGCGCGTGGCCCAGGGCGGGTACTCCTCGCGGCAGAGCTCGGCGAGGTGCTTCCCGGTGACGACCCCGAGGCGCGCGGAGAGCAGCTGAACGAGCGCGCCCATGACCGTGGCCCAGAGCAGCAGCCAGAGGAGCTGGTACCCGGCGGCGGCGCCCGCCTGCAGGTCCCCCTCGAGGTTGCCCGGGTCGAGGAAGCCGATGCACATGAGGAAGCCGGGTCCCGTGAAGCGCCAGAGCTTCCGCCAGGAGAAGGTCGGGCGAGCGCGCGCGGCGCCGGGCTCGCCGTCGTCGTCGGGCTCCGAGTCGGAGATGGAGATGGAGACCTTGTCGTCCGAGTCGTACGCGCGCTCCTCGTACTCGTCGTGCGAGGAGGAGGCGCCCCCACCCCCGCCCCCGCCGGGGAGCAGGCTCTCGGCGAGGTCGCGGGACGCCATGGGAGCGCAGGAGGATGCGTGCGCGAGCGGGGAGTGGGTTGGACGGGCGAGTGAGTTGGGAGATGGGAGTTCCTCTGACTCCTTCGTGAAACCAGGACTGGTTTCTGTCAGAACGAATTTATAGCTCCATTTCCTAATCCAAACATTTTTTTCTTTAATATAAACCCAACATTAACTGCCTTTTTCGACGTCCGGCATCAATCAAATCATAAAAATAAAATGGAAATTGTGTGTTTTACTCCAAGAAGAAGAAAGATCTACTGTATTTATCTCCTCCTTTTGAATGAAACTCTGGAAAATCCAGAAGAACCGCCATGGAGATGGAGTAGTTGCTTCAAGCAACGCGTCGGAGAAAATCGCACCGTATATTTTGGTGTGGAGTGCTTTAGTTTGTTTGTGGACACGATGCACGGCGGTTGTGCGTAACAGAATGTGGCATCGACTAAACAATCATCCCAGAGGGACAGTTTTATCTTTTTTTTTTTCAGTTTGAGATCAGGTTGAGTCATCGGTCGAGCTTAACTCAAGAGTCGTGCACGAACTTACCTTTACCACTTGATTACAACGGGAAGACTCTTCTCCCAATGGACGTAGCTTAGATTATGATGGAAGCAGTCCATCAGAATTTAAGTTCTCACATTTTTTAATTTATTTTAGTCTTTTTAGTGATGTTTGTTCGGTGAAAGAAGAAGTCTTGTCGACTAAGATGTGTCATAAGGGTAAAATCTAGGTATATGCGTTTATAGAGGTGAGCCTACATGCATGTATATGAGCATTTATGATTGTCCTCTGAGCAGACTTTTCTTCCATTTTTCTCTTTCAGAAGTGCATTTTTTTTAGGAAGTACTCCTTCAGTCGTTAACTTTCTCTTTGGTGGAAGCCACTAACCTTAGCTTGCTTCATGTGCTAACAACCAGTGAAGCACACTAGTTATGTTAGGGCATCTTCAAGGAGGACCCGCCAACCTTCCGTAACCGTTCGGATCATGCTGTCTGGACCGCCTAAGCCATTCAACGTAGTTCTGTATCAGTCTGTGCGGTGGTCCAGACGTGATTTCTCCTGCAAAGTGGAGACAAACGTGTGGAGGTTTGCGGGAGTCCAGACCGATGCCAAGCCCGCTTCTGACCGTCCTAGCCTGTCAAAAACCCCTCCCACCTCCCCCACGCGCTCCCGCCCGACGCCAGCTGCTCGCGTCCATGCCGCTGTAGAGCACGCCGCTCAACATTGAAGACGCTTCAGGGCGGATGCGGCCTCTCACTGCCTCCGCCATTGAAGCGACCTGCCGATCGAGGGCGCAGACCGCGAACACCGCCGTAGGATATGTTTAGGGGCGGGTCTTTTTTTGTTATAAATATTTGAAATGTAATTAAATCCATCGTGTTTGTATGAAATTCGGCCGTGTTTGCATGAATTTCATCCAGTATGTTGAAAAAGAGTTTGAAATATATGCGGCTAGCGTTGGATGTCGGCCTCCCGCCTCCGTGTACGTGGACTGGTCCCCCACTGTACGTGAACATATGCGGGAGAAAATTTGCGGGTTGCTGTTGGAGATGCCCTTATATGAAGTGTTTGGTGGAAGGCTATATTTAAAAAAAGTTTATAGAGACAGACATTTGAGATATAGTGTTGGACTAGCAAGATGCCCGTGCGTTGCACGGAACATGAAGATGCATTTGTATGAGTAGTTTATTTTGTGGGAGAAAAGGATGAACGAGGGATGGCCTTATCTGCAAATGTGAAGAGGAGTGCGGGTAAATTGTCATAGCCTCCTTCCTATCCGTTAGATAAATATCGGACGACCTATATTACAGGATGGCAAGCACACCATCATCACCAACTCTACTTTTTATATAGTGTTGGATATCCGTGTCCATGAGTTGGATTTAGGGACGACGTCGGAGATACCCTTGCCACTTTTAGGTTTCTTTTCACGAGGGTGCATTGAAGGAAATATGCCCTAGACGCAATAATAAAGTTGTTATTTATATTTCCTTATATCATGATAAATGTTTATTATTCATGCTAGAATTGTATTAACCGGAAACTTGATACATGTGTGAATACACAGACAAACAGAGTGTCACTAGTATGCTTCTACTTGACTAGCTCGTTAAACAAAGATGGTTAAGTTTCCTAGCCATGGACAAAAAGTTATCATTTAATAAACGGGATCACATATTAGAGAATGATGTGATTGACTTGACACATCCGTTAGCTTAGCACGATGATCGTTTAGTTTACTGCTATTGCTTTATCCATAACTTATACATGTTCCTATGACTATGAGATTATGCGACTCCCGAATACCGAAGGAACACTTAGTGTGCTATCAAACGTCACAACGTAACTGGGTGACTATAAAGATGCTCTACAGGTGTCTCCGATGGTGTTTGTTGAGTTGGCATAGATCGAGATTAGGATTTGTCACTCCGTGTATCTGAGAGGTATCTCTGGGCCCTCTCGGTAATGCACATCACTATAAGACTTGCAAGCAATGTGACTAATGAGTTAGTTACGGGATGTAGCATTACGGAACGAGTAAAGAGACTTACCAGTAACGATATTGAACTAAGTATGATGATACCGACAATCAAATCTCGGGCAAGTAACATACTGATGACAAAGGGAACAACGTATGTTGTTAGGCGGTTTGACCGGTAAAGATCTTCGTAGAATATGTAGGAACCAATATGAGCATCCAGGTTCCGCTATTGGTTATTGAGCGGAGATGAGTCTCGGTCATGTCTACATAGTTCTCGAACCCGTAAGGTCCGCACGCTTAACGTTCGGTGACGATCGGTATTATGAGTTTATGTGTTTTCATGTACTAAAGGTTGTTAGGAGTCCCGGATGTGATCACGGGGATGACGAGGAGTCTCGAATGGTCGAGGCGTAAAGATCGATATATTGGATGGCTATGTTTGAACATTGGAATGGTTCCGGGTAAGTTCGGGCATTTACCGGAGTACCGGGAAGTTACCGGAACCCACCGGGAAGTATATGGGCCTTATTGGGCCGTAGTGGGAGAGAGGGGAAGGAAGCATAGGAGGGGGCGCCCCCCCAATCCCAATCCGAATTGGGTAGGGTGTCGGTGTCAAAACCGGCGGATCTCGGGTAGGGGGTCCCGAACTGTGCGTCTAAGGTTGATGGTAACAGGAGACAGGGGACACGAAGTTTTACCCAGGTTCAGGCCTTCTTGATGGAGGTAATACCCTACGTCCTGCTTGATTGATATTGATGAATATGAATATTACAAGAGTTGATCTACCCCGAGATCGTAATGGCTAAACCCTAGAAGCCTAGCATGTATGACTAAGGTATTGAGTATATCCTTTCCGGACTACACCCTCTGGTTTATATAGACACCGGGGGGATCTAGGGTTACATAGAGTCGGTTACATAAGAGGGAATCTTCATAGTTGTTTGCCAAGCTTGCTTCCACGCCAAGGAGAGTCCCATCCGGACACGGGTACAGTCTTCGGTCTTCATATATTCGCAGCCCATCAGTCTGGCCCATAGATAACAGGCCGGACGCCCGAGGACCCCTTAGTCCAGGACTCCCTCAGTAGCCCCTGAACCTGGCTTCAATGATAAGGTATCTGGCGCGCAGTGCTGTCTTCAGCATTGCAAGGCGGGTTCCTCCTTCCGAACTCCCGAATAGTCTCCAGACGAATTGATCGTGTCCGGACCTGTAACACACGCCGCACACAACCGCAGAGAGTATAATAACACACGAGTCCAATCTGCTGACAACTTTGGTGACGTCACGCTTGTCCGGTCATAATTTTGGACCATTTTTCACCCCACGTTTCGAGACGCGGTTGTCATTGGCACGTCTTGTCAAAGCAGAGATCACGTCCCCTTATTATGGGATTTTCATCAATATGAGCGTGGGTAACCCAACCGTCCTGCGAGAAAGATTCCTCAGAAATAGGAAGGTTCCTAGGCTTAGGAGGAGACGTTCAATACCGGAGGTGTATATAAAGGAACCAAGGGCCGTCTTTTTATGCCAAACCTCTCCTATGCCTCCCCAACCCTGAGTTCCAGCACCCAAGGTTCGACTACATTGCTTTCAGCCTTCCCATCATGTCCGGATCTATGTCCCAAGGCCGATGGGTGGCTTCCTCTATTACAAAGGAGGATATCACAAAGCTTCGGGTGGCCAGATATCTGACCGCAGAGATCAACCACCATCTTCCTGCTCAAGGACAAGTTATCCCGACCCCCAGATCCAGCGAGAGGGTGGTATTCATCTCCCACTTCCTTTGGGGGTTAGGGTTTGCTCTTCACCCCTTTGTCTGAGGGCTAATGTTTTATTACGGATTAGATTTTCACGATCTTGCCCCGAACTCTATCCTCCATGTCTCAGCGTTTATCATTACATGCGAGGCCTTCCTTCGAATCCCCCCACACTTTGGCTTATGGCTCAAAACCTTTGGTGTGAAGCCGAAGGTAGTCGACGGGGAACAGGCGGAGTGCGGCGGTGCTACAATCAGCCAACTCGCCAACACTCCTTGGCCAAAAGGTTCTTTTTCCGAGGCTTCCAATTACTGGCAGTGGGAGTGGTTTTATATTACAGAGCCTCGCAGTGCTAAGTGGGTAGCTGCCCCCACCTTCCGTCCCAGCCCACCGTTACAGCTCGCGTCATGGGTCAACAAAGGGGCTAGACTGGGGATTAGTGGATGAAGTGCAGACCTTACAAAGCCGCATCCGGACCCTCCTCGAGAGAGATATCGATCTCGTCAGTGTGATCCAAGTGACGTTAGTTTGCCGAATCCTGCCCTGCCAGCGCAGGCCTCGCCGTATGTGTGATTTTAATCTAGAGGGACCACAGACCCTCCAACACTTCTTCGATGCCACACACGAAGGGGTGTGGAAGCTATTTTTCGGGAAGCGGAAACATTGGCCGGATACTGCTGAGGATGTTGGCCTTAACTGTAATCGTCCGGATACCCCGGTAAGCACTTGGCTTTCGAATACTTTGTGGTCATGCATAAAGTAATACGATACTAAGCAAGCTATCTTTTTTCAGGACTGGATAAAGAAGGCGGAACTGATTATGCTTCGGCCCCTCTGCCCGAGGGTCCAGCGAATCCGGTCCTAACAAGGATGCTAGCCCCAGCACCATACCCGATGCCGGAGAAGGAGGACGAGGCAGAGGGCAAGAGGACCAAGGATGACCTCTATTCACAGGTAACCTCGGACTTTGTGTCCGGTGGAATAAAAATCCCCTCATCCGAAGACAAAAATGAAGGGGGGGAACTATCTCCTTCCCTCCCAGGAAGAAGAGGGCCGCCTCCAAAGATTGGGAGAAGCGGGCTCCTAAGCAAGGCAAGATGCCTCTGGAGGGCGGCCCGGGCCTAGAGGACATCGAAGAATCGTAAGTGAACATGGCTGTTTTAAACCTATCCCGTTCTTTTCTTATGATGCCTGGAATATATATTTTTTGCAGCTCAGCGCGCAGTCCCCTTCGACAATCCTCCTCCTTGGGGGACCTTCTCCCGAAGATGATGGAAAGCGAGACGCCACCACCGGCTTCTCCGTCCAATAGGGCAGACAACCTTGAGGTGTCGCCGCGGAGGGTCTCCCCTGACCAACAAGTGGTGCAAGGGATACACGAAGGTGATACTTTGATGGTCCAAAGTCCGGGGAACAACAATGAAGACTCCGAGCAATTCGGAATGCGGCCGGATACAAATAAACGGGTCCCTTCAAAGGGTGACCGTACTCCTGCGGCTGCCTCCGGAGACCCAGAGGTGCCGGATATCTTGACAAACATGATGCGGCAGGCATCCGTTTCGGAGGAACATCGTACCTTGATGGGTACGGTGGTTAAAAAGGCCCTGATTGCAAAGAGCGGATTGGATGAGGCCTTTGCGAGTCTACTGAGAGGCTTCGAGGTTTGTACTGTAATATGTGGAATTGTGTTTTATTCAGAAAATACACCTGTGTATAGACAGTAACCCCTAAGACTCGGGTTGGCTTCCCATAGGAAGCGAATCGGAGGATCGAAAGAAATATCCGAGGACTAATCTGATTAACTTTGAACACAGGCTGCTTCCCCCTGGCTATTGCCCAGACTGCGGATATTGCCGAGCTGCAACGGAAGCTTGATGTAGCCGGGGATGACGTTACATTAATCAATATGCGTCTTGATGAGTCGCAAGGTATGTATTCAGAGCAGTCCCTGCACATACATTTTTGTGATATAAGCATGATGCTGAAAGTTGTGCCTGGCTGCAGATGGTGCCCCCGCCGTTGAAATTCTTCGGGCGGAGCTAGCCCGGGCCAAGGAGCGGGCCCGGTGTAGTAATGCGGTTGCCGAGAAGGCATCGGCTGAATTAAAAGCCGAACGAGCTGCTCGGCGTCAAGACGAGGAGAATATATCCACGATGGTGCTTGAGCTAAAAAGTGCTGCTAGCCAGTGTGAACTCCTGGAGAAGGAGAATGAAGCCAAAACGGCTGAAATTGACAAGGCCCTACGAGAGGCGAGAGAAGCGCGGTCTGAATCCAGAGCAACCCGTGAGGAGATCCGGCAAGCCGGGGAGATTGCAGTTGGTAAGCCATTTTTTCTACAGGCTAAGTTCGGCGATCCGAACTATACTCAGCTGACCAATTGTGGAGTTCTCCAGATGAGTTTTTAGACTTGCCGAATAGTTCTGCCGATGCGGTGCAGTATTATCAGGCGCGAGACGGGTACGCAATGGAGAAGCTGTTCTGGTCACAATTCGGTGCCTTGAAGCGCCTCCTTTTGCTGAATGAGCGGATGTCCCAGTGGGCCGAGCTTCATAGGATATCCGGTGCTGCCATGAAGAACGTCATAATCCGGTTATGGCCAACTGAGCCTGTCCCGAACAGTTACTTCGGCTTGGTGCAGCGGCTTGTTGACGTAGTGCCGCATATCGACGCTGTGAAGCGATCGGTGTGCATCGAGGGTGCACGGATGGCTTTTGCCCGAGTCAAGATGTTCTGGGGGAATATGAAGGCCATCGACGTTGCGGTGAAGAGTCCACCCAAGGGCAAGGACCGCCGCGACCCAGAGCATTATTTTGAAGACGTCTTTGTAGCCGCCCGCTTGATAGAGGGTCAATGCTCGAAGGACATAATGTTCGAGTAAAGTGTATGAGAATTGTACGAGACAATTTTATAGTAAATCTATTTGTATATGTTGCTCGAAATCTTGTGTTCCTCCTGTGCGGCCGTTTTAATATAATCCGAAAGTTTTCCAGTCATCGGCTTCAGCCCCCTTGTAGGAAGTACAGGGGTGTTCGAAAAAGCATCTGATCACTCTTGACCCAACGTCTTGGTCCGTGAAGGAGGTGTCAATGCGGCGAACCAGGCAACCAGACTATAGGGCGTTAACACTTTCACTTAGCCATAGGAGTTTTATGGTGGGTCTACGACATAGCCCCTGGTATGTATGCGGCTTACTCATACGATGCGTTTACATAATTGACCAGAAAAGAGGTCCTTCGTGTGACACAGAGGAATCGCTAGAGATTCCGATAAGTCATCGAGTGGTTGACCAGCTCTCGTCGCATCATGACAGTCAGTTTTCGGCTTTCTCTACTGAGGTGCGTCACCGGGTGAACCGGTAGCACAATCGCAGTAGTTCTCCCTTTAATACCCTAGCCAATAGAGCGGAACGTAGGATAGCAAGCACAGGAGCCGGGCAACCCAACTATTGACCCAAGACATGATTCGGAGTTGATGCATATAAGGCCAAACTCACGACGCCGAAGTACGATGTGAAAGCTGTTCGGATTTGTTGGCAACTCATTTGTTCCCGTACCGAGCCCCTGGCAAGTTAAGCCGGGGTATATCTATGAAACAACCATAGGAGGCGTATTCATTTTGCGAAAAGATGCGAGTGATTAATTTGGATATTTTGAACTGGGACCTGAGTGATGTGCCAATGGTTACTTGATATACATAAAGGCCACGACCCCGGCAATTTGATATGCCCTGGGTCGAAGGTAGAGGAAAAAGGCATGATACAGACTCGGAAAGAGAGTGCGGTCTACAAAAGTTATTTTGGACCTCCTGTCGCACGTCTACATTGCCTGTCCTCGGCGAGGGGAATCCTTGAAGGGAGTAGCCTTATAGGTGAGTGTACGGATCCGAACTCCTATGGGGTCGGTCGTAGGTGCTTCCCCTTTGCGCCACCTGCTTTTAGGAGATAATGAAAGAAAAGAAAATAGGAAAGCGGTTAAAGAATGTTACCGGAGTGCCTGCAGATTTGTCCGTATTGTGCTTCCGTCAATGCCCATGGTATCTTGAGTGCGTAGTTATGTATGTGCGGTATAGTTTTAACGGGTGTACGAGATGGGCAACAGAAGCCGAACTGCTATTTCTGTTCCGGATTTGATCAATCTTCAGGGGTAAATTGCTTCCGCCCTCCGTCATTTAGCTGGTGAGTCACTCTGTTGTCCTTGTTGCCTAGTGGCCCATTTCCATTGTGTCCAGCGTTGAGCTTGCCGGCCTGCTTGAGGACCCAACAGCTTCTGTTGGTGTGATTAGCTGGTTTATTGGGGTGGCCATGAATCTGGCAAGGCCGGTCCAATATCATGTCTAGTTTGGATGGTCCGTCTCTGTTTGCCTTGAATGGCTTTTCCGTTGACCGGGCTTGGGATTGCTAAATCCGGCGTTGACCGCTATGTCGCGTGATCTTTCATTATCATTGCGACTGTTGTGCATGCTTCGTCGTGGCTTGCCATTGCCGTCTTGGATTTCGGAAGTGCGCGAGTCGCTGGCGCTGTTGCTTCTACGAGCTAGCCAGTTGTCTTCTCCCACGCAAAAGCGGGTCATTAGAGCGGTAAGGGCTGTCATGGATCTAGGTTCTTCTTGACCGAGGTGGCGTGCAAGCCATTCGTCTCGGACGCTATGTTTAAAGGCCGCAAGGGCCTCCGCGTCCGGACAGTCGACGATTTGGTTCTTTTTAACTAGGAACTTGGTCCAGAGCTTCCTGGCTGACTCTCCGGGCTGCTGGACAATATTACTTAAGTCATCGGCGTCCGGTGGCCGGACATATGTTCCTTTGAAGTTGTTGCGAAAGGCGTCCTCCAAATCCTCCCAACTGCCGATGAAATTTTCCAGCAGACTGTTTAACCAGTACCGAACTTGTCCTTTGAGTTTTAGTGGTAGGTATTTGATGGCATGAAGGTCGTCTCCGCGGGCCATGTGGATATGGAGGAGGAAGTTCTCGATGCATACCGCGGGATCCGTTGTTCCATTGTACGATTCGATATTCATGGGTTTGAAACCGTCTGGGAATTCGTGCTCCATTACTTCATTTGTGAAGCAAGGAGGGTGTGCGGCGCCTCTATGTTGGGCCACACTGCGGCGTATCTCCGACAGAGTCCATTTGCGGTTTTTGGCCCGGGTGTGGCTAGGTTTGTCACGTCCGAATAGGTGGCCATCGTCATGTGTCGAGTTATGTCCTCGCGATCTGTAGATCGATCTTGAGTGTTCTGCTTTGCTACCCGAGTCTTTTTGATGGTCGTATGTGTAACCCTGAGTTGTTTTGTTCTTGCTTTTACTGTGAGGTAGCGCGGTCTGGTATTCGGTTTGAGTTGGCATTTTACCTGGGCCCAGTTGTGGTCGACCTGCCGTATTGTGCGATGATGGTACGGGCTCCAACGCCTCATCGTCGCTCTAGGATAGCAATCTATGCTTTGGGTAGCTTTTGGCTGGTCCATTAAGGTCGTATTCTTCGGTGGCTAGGACTTCGGTCCATCTATCATTGAGCAGATCTTGGTCAGCTTGAAGCTACTGCTACTTCTTTTTCAGGCTCCTTGCAGTGGCTATTAGTTGGCGCTTAAAGCGCTCCTTCTCACGAGGTTCCTCAGGCACGATGAAATTTTCAATGCCGAGGCCCACCTCATCCTCAGAGAGCGGAAGGTAATTGTCGTCCTCCGAATCTTCGTGTGTGGCTTGCCTATCTTCCCATTCGTCTTGTTCCTTAGTTGTATCAACGGGGTCTTCGTTGTCATCGGCATCATTGTCCATGCCGTCGATATTCTCGGAGTCGTATTCCAGTGTATCAGTCGAATCCTCGACTGTGGCTATGAAGTGGGTGGCGGGTTATAAGGGCATATTTATCCCTGATTGATGACAACGCATTTGCGGACTAATCGTCTGCCTTGAGTATCCCAGACATTTCATCGCTAGGCACAAGACGGTTGGGTGCCCCTCGAAGACTGTTGAAGACGGCGTCTTTTCTATGTTTCTTTTTGTGGACTTGAGTCGTAGGAAAGCTGTACTATTAAGAGGGGGCCCGCGTTGGAAAGGTTTGGGTGGAATCATCACGTACACGTCTCCTTCTTGTCCCCTCCTTTCTCCCTTGGAGCTTCCTCCGTTTTCTCGCCTCCCTGGTTCTGGCTGCTGGTTTGGGTCGCGGTAGTACTGCTCCCAGGAAAGCGGTAGTACCGTAGGCATCAGCGGTAGTACCATGCGGTGGCACGGTAGTACCGCAGGTGCCCACGGTAGTACCGCTCCCCTGGAGCCGCACTACCGCTGCCCACCAGGCTAGTGCTGCTCCTTCACGGTAGTAGGGGCGGATGTAATTTTTTTACATCCGCACCTACCGCGGTAGTACCGCTTTCGCTCCGCGGTAGTACCGCACTATGCTGTCAGGCAGTAGTACCGCCCCTCGGCAGTACTACTGTGTCGGGTTTTTGCTTGTTCCGTTTCTTTGTGGTAGTAGGCACGGATGTTTCCTCCCCCCTGGCTAGGGGATTTCTGCCTTGCGGTAGTACAGCATGGAGGCGCGGTAGTACCGCGCTTGCGCAAGTACCGCCCTCAGCTCCTGCGCGTCAGATCTGACCTTGCAGTCGCTGGGGTTGCGGCAATACCGCGGGCTAATACGGTAGTACTGCATAGCCATGCGGTAGTACCGCTTGGTAGCAAGCAGTAGTACCGCGCGGCCCTGCGGTAGTACCGCTGGCCTGGCGCGGTAGTGCCGCTGGCCGTGGGCTGGTTGGTGGGTAACGGTTGGATCTTTGTCCTACACTATATAAGGGGTCCCCTTCTTCCCCGTTGACTTATCTCTTCCAACCCTAAGCTCCATTATTGCTCTAAGCTCCATTTTCGCCCGATCTCACTCCGTAGCCAATCAAACTTGTTGATTTGTTCGTGAGTGGTTGAGAAGGCCTCGATCCACACTTCCACCAAGAGAAATTTGATTCCCCCCACTAATCCCTGGCGGATCTTGTTACTCTTGGGTGTTTGAGCATCCTAGACGGTTGAGGTCACCGCGAAGCCATAGTCCATTGTGGTGAAGCTTCATGGTGTCGTTGGGAGCCTCCAATTGAGTTGTGGAGATTGCTCCAACCTTGTTTGTAAAGGTTCGGTCGCCGCCTCCAAGGGCACCAATAGTGGAATCACGGCATCTCGCATTGTGTGAGGGCGTGAGGAGAATACGGTGGCCCTAGTGGCTTCTTGGGGAGCATTGTGCCTCCACACCGCTCCAACGGAGACGTACTTCCTCTCAAAGGGAAGGAACTTCGGCAACACATCCTCGTCTCCACTGTCTCCACTCTTGGTTATCTCGTTCCTTTACTTGTGCAAGCTTATTTGTTTGATATCATTTGCTTGCTTGTGTTCCTATCCTTGTTGCATCATATAGGTTGCTCACCTAGTTGCATATCTAGACAACCTACTTTGATGCAAAGTTTAAATTGTTAAAGAAAAGCTAAAAATTGTTAGTTGCCTATTCACCCCCCCCCCTCTAGTCAACCATATCGATCCTTTCAATTGGTATCAGAGCCTCGTCTCTTTATTAAGGACTTTACCATCCGAAGAGTATGGTTGATACCGTAGACGGTGTGGAGGAACACTCTGGTGCGAATCAGACCTCGTCTACGGGCGATGGGGGAACCTCGGTCTCTCGTGAGGAGTTCAATGTGGCCTTGGAGACATTGAAAACCTCCATGACGACCGAGGTTGAAAGCATGTTTACTAAATTCCTTGAGGGGCTTAAACTATCCACCGCACCGCTGAAAGTGGGTGATCCCACCGACAAGGTGACGGATGCTATCTCCGATAAGGGGGAAGCTAGTAGTGAAAAGGCACCTTCTTCTGTGGTAAAAATGGCACCGGCATCTTTGCTCATGTGGAACCACCACTTGTTTACGGTGGACCGGTTCCTTCCACTCATTTGAATCATGCCGGTCCTCCCCCTAAGATTGTGAAAAATGAGGACTTTGATTCTTGGGTTTACCGCTTTAAACGTCATTTAAATCATGTGAACACTAACCTTTGGAGAATCATTGAAGAAGGTTTCTATCCGCATGATCCAAGCAACTTCACTCCTCGAGAAGCCACAGATAATGAATTCAATGAGAATGCTCTCTTCATCATTCAAGATGCAATTCCACCCGAAGACCTACCTCATCTCCGGCCCTTCGCCTTGGCCAAAGGCGCATGGCATTGTGTTGTCTCTCTCTACCGGGGAAGCGCAAGCATTCAACGCTCCAACTATGAAGTGGTGCAAGATGAGGCCGATGAGTTTGCAATGAAAGAAGATGAAGAACCTCGTGAGCTTTATCGGAGAGCAACCAAACTCGCGGTCTCACTACGAGATCACGGGAGCAAGGACACGGATGACAATTGGATCAAGCGCAAATTCCTCAAGGCAATGATGCCCTACCACAAGGCCATGTCCTCCGTCATTCGTCAAAGACCGGACTTCCACACTTTGACCTCAAGCGAAGTGTTGGATGAGTTTGTGGCCATGAACATTTTGGACAAGACCGCCGACAATGCGGTGCTTCGTTCTCAAAGGGCAAAGAAGCCCAACCTTGCATTGAAGGCCAAGCTCACCGTTGAAGAAGAAGAAGAGGAAGAAGAGGAGAGCAACCCCGAAGATACAAAGTATGCGTATCATGAACACATGGCACTCGCTTCAAGGCAATTTTGGAGCAAGAAAAACTCGAGGCCAAACTTTAGCAAAAACAACTCAAGTGGCACGAAGAGCAAGCAACGTGTAAGGACTTGCTACAATTGTGGCAACGTGAGTCATTTTGTTGCGGAGTGCCCATATGAGAAGAGGGAAGACAATGGTGGCAAGCTCATCCGAAAGGACAAGGCCAAGTCGTTCCCCAACAAGAGCAACTTCACTAAGAAGACTCCTCCCAAGGCATTGGTGGTACAAGAAGAGTACAATGAGGATGATGACGATGATGAAGGTGATGAGTCGGTTGCCATGGCCTCCGTTGCCATTGGGACGACTCCACGGGTGTCTCTCTTCGACTCGCCCAATGAGAGCATCACCGCCAAGTGCCTCATGGCTAAAGCCACCAACAAGGTAACCCCCAACATCAAAACTACCATCATTAATCATCCTTCTCCGACGGATAGCATTAATGAACTTGAGGGAGCTAATGTGGAGGCAAATGAGTTTGAGGCCTTTATGGGCAAACTTAAGGGAAAATCCAAGAAGCACTTTGTTGCTCTCTTGGAACAACTTGGTGAAGCCAATGACATGATCGAGGCTCACGAAGACACCATCACTAAGATGGAAGGGCATAGTCGTGACTATGTGTAGGATGGAAAGTATGTCTAGAGGGGGGTGATTAGACTACTTGACCAAATAAAAATCTAGCCTTTTCCCAATTTTAGTTCTTGGCAGATTTTAGCTATCTTAGCACAAGTCAAGCAATCTCCACACAATTCAAGCAAGCATGCAAAAGAGTATATGAGCAGCGGAAAGTAAAGCATGCAACTTACAAGAATGTAAAGGGAAGGGTTTGGAGGATTCAAACGCAATTGGAGACACGGATGTTTTTGTCGTGGTTCCGATAGGTGGTGCTATCGTACATCCATGTTGATGGAGACTTCAACCCACGGAGGGTAACGGTTGCGCAAGTCCACGGAGGGCTCCACCCATGAAGGGTCCACGAAGAAGCAACCTTGTCTATTCCATCACGGCCGTCGCCCATGAAGGACTTGCCTCACTAGCGGTAGATCTTCACGAAGTAGGCGATCTCCTTGCCCTTACAAACTCCTTGGTTCAACTCCACAATCTTGTCAGAGGCTCCCAAGTGACACCTAGCCAATCTAGGAGACACCACTCTCCAAGAAGTAACAAATGGTGTGTTGATGATGAACTCCTTCCTCTTGTGCTTCAAATGATAGTCTCCCCAACACTCAACTCTCTCTCACAGGATTTGGATTTGGTGGAAAGAAGATTTGAGTGGAAAGCAACTTGGGGAAGGCTAGAGATCAAGATTCATATGGTTGGAATGGAATATCTTGACCTCAACACAAGTGTAGGTGGTTCTCTCTCAGAAAATGTGTATTGGAAGTGTAGGTATGTTCTGATGGCTCTCTCTACAAATGAAGAGTGGGTGGAGGGGTATATATAGCCTCCACACAAAATCTAACCGTTACACACAATTTGCCAAACTCGGTGGGACCGAATGGTTAAACTCGGTCGGACCGATTTAGCAAACCTAGTGACCGTTAGGATTTTCGGTGGGACTGACATGCAACTCAGTAGGACCGATATGGTTAGGGTTAGGGCATAATGTAATCTCGGTGTGACCGATTACACAAACTCGGTGGGACCGATTTTGGTAATAAGATAACCAGAGAGTTGGTCAAGTAAACTCGGTGGGACCGATTCGCTCATCTCGGTGAGACCGAAATGTTACAAAAGGGAAACAGAGAGTTTACATTGCAATCTCGGTGGGACCGATCGCTCATCTCGGTAAGACCGAAACGTTACGAAGGGAAACAGAGAGTTTACAATCCCATCTCGGTGAGACCAAGATCCCTATCAGTGAAACCGATTTGCTAGGGTTTGTGGCAGTGGCTATGACATTTGAAACTCGGTGGCGCCGGATAGAAAGAATCGGTGGGGCCGAGTTTGACTTTTGGTTTAGGTCATATGTGGATGTGGGAAGGTAGTTGAGGATTCTGGAGCATATCACTAAGCATTTTGAGCAAGCAAGCCATTAAGCAACACCTCATCCCTCCTTGATAGTATTGGCTTTTCCTATAGACTCAATGTGATCTTGGTTCACTAAAATATAAAATGTAGAGTCTTGAGCTTCAAGCTTGAGCCAAAATTTTTGTCCTTAGAATTTTGAGGGATCCACTTTCCTCATCCATGCCATGCCATTCATTGAGCTTTTCCTGAAATATTAATCTTGGAATAATGTTAGCTCAATGAGTTATATGTTGTTAGGAATTACCAAAACCACCCAGGGATAGTTGCACTTTCAATCTCCCCCCTTTTGGTAATTGATGACAACATATAGATCAAAGCTTCGACAAATGATAATGAGAGTGAAAGATATTGTCGCTTTGAGAAGTATGTGAAAAGCAGGAGCTCCCCCTAAATTTGTGCATATCTTAAGATTTGCTTTGGACTGCAAATGCACAATGAGTTAGGATTATGGGTTACTCTTCCATGTCACATACATCTTGGTGGAGCGCTCAAAATGATAAGAATTAAATACATGCACTCACCACCAAGCAAAGTGAATGATCATATAAGGATAAGTAAGATAATATCATCTAACAAGCATAAGTGTAGCTTATGATCAACCACATGATCATCAATGTCTCACAGATAATAGCATAGTATCTCAAGCAATCAAAAGACAAACAAAGTTCAACCACCAAAGCAAGAGAGAATAAAAAGCAATGCTCTCTCTCGAAGCCTATGATCTATACATTTTTCTCCCCCTTTGGCAACAAGTTACCAAAAAGTTCATAGAAAATGCATAGCACTAGAACATCTCTCAAGCTTGGTCTTCAGGAATCTCCTTGTACATGTTTGCCATAGAGTTGTGATCCATCTTCTTCTTGGCATAGACATCCAAGTCATCTTCTTCTTCCTTAGGAGCATTGATCAGATTTTCCCATTCCTCAATAGTTGAGTGGTACCTTGTACCTTCAGACATCCATACTATCCTGCCATCTGGATAGAAGTGTGCTGTGGAGTAGAATTGCATTATGAGCTCCTCATTCCACTTTGTGAGCTTCTTCCCAACAAAGTCTGTGACTCCACAAGCACTGAAGCTGTCAAACACACCAGGATAGTGTTCCTCATTTTCCTTGATATACTTCCAGTCGACCCACCTCATTTCACACACTATAGGCTTCTTGTCCAACAACACTGTCTCATAGAAGTCCTGTTGTTCCTTTGTGTGGAACCTGTAATCAACAACAGTCCTTCTCCTGATAGCATATGGATCTGTCTCTCTCCATAGCCTCAACCCTGAGTCTCTCCTGATCTTCATGTTCTCAGCCACAGGATGAGCATCATTGTGGTCTGGAATCTTAGGTTTGAGCTTTCTCAGGACTTGTCCTTCATCATCTTCATCAGCGGCAACTTCAGGCACTGGGTCCTTGTTCTTCTCAGCAGCTGGTATACTCCTGGTATTCCTCTTAGGTGCACTCTTGGGCTTGGAGGCTGCTTTGGGTGCTTCTTTGGGCTTTGATGAAGCAGCCCCTGTCCTGGTAGCATCACCCATAAGCTTCTGGGCCTTAGGTGCTGGTGCAGCAACCTCTTCTTCCTCTTCCTCTTCCTCTTCAGAATCTCTCATGATTGAGGATCTCCCAAGCACTCTAGCAGTGGCCTTTTTGATCCTCTCCTTCCTCTTCTTCCCTTCTGCAGCAGCCTCTTTGGGTTCAGATCCCAAAGGGACTTGAGTAGATGCTCTGGCCTTAGACATTGGAATTCTCTTTGCAGGAACCTTTTGCTTCATGTCTGGCTTGGTGGCAGCAGCAGTGCTATATTCCTTCTTAACCACTTTCTTCTTGGAAGTGGCCTCATCCTCAACTGCCACATAGTCTTCATCCTCACACTCTGAAGTTTTCTTCTTCCTTGTTCTGGTGGCAGCTTTGGGCAAGTTGCTGGGAGTGCTCCTGCTACCAT
Source organism: Triticum urartu (assembly GCF_056163025.1). Lineage (NCBI taxonomy): Eukaryota > Viridiplantae > Streptophyta > Magnoliopsida > Poales > Poaceae > Triticum > Triticum urartu. The sequence goes on from NC_141876.1 coordinate 532,833,536, forward strand.
CATCTGAACTGCTAGAGGGACTAGTGCCCTCACTCAGGTGAACCTGCTCCTCTGACCTGTTCTGGCTGTCACTCTGATCAGACATATTGCAAACACTGACAGCAGACCCCGTGAATAGATATAGATGATATAGAGTGGATGAGCATCACAAAATGCAGAGGTTTTTGCAAAAGAATGAGTCAAAAACTTAGTTTTAGTTTTCCACAGAAAGCATTTTGGATCAACCGATTTGTAAACTCGGTGATACCGAAGTAGCTGTTGGAACCTAAACTAGTGAACTCGGTCAGACCGAGTCACAGTTCGGTGGCACCGAGACTGCTAGGGTTTCACAAAGTCTTGAACTCCGTCACACCAATTTGCAATTCTCGGTCAGACCGAAAATTACATGTGCAATGGCCTGAGCCAAATCGGTGGTACCGAGTTCCACAACTCGGTGGTACCGAGTTCCACAACTCGGTGGGTCCGAGATGGTTTTGGCGGAAAGCTAACCCTAAATTTTCAATTCAACTCTAATCTACGGAGTGTTTTGACTGGATAAGATCGTTTCAATCATGGTAAGAATCATAATGAACACAATGTTCTAGGAATCGGACGGGGATAGCACTGTGATCGAGTCCATACCCTAGTTCGGCGATGAACTCGCTACGGCGGCAACGGCGGGGAAGAATTCCGTTGACGGTGGCGGAGACCAGTGACAGGAGGCGGCTGGCGACGAGGAGGATGATCCGGAGACCCAGGAGGCAGAGCGAGCTATGCGCGGGCAAAGGGGTTTCGGAGAAATTTCCAAAATTTTGCCCGTGAGTATATATAGCCCGACCCTGTCGGTGTGACCAAGTGGAACAACTCGGTGGCACCGAGATTCATAACTACAAGCAGTTACTGAAACTCGGTGTGACCGAAAGGTTCAAATCGGTTCCACCGAGATTGAAAACCTAGATCGACTTAGTGATCTCGGTATGACCGAAATGGATGAATCGGTCAGACCGAAACGCACAAAGAAGTTTTGGAAGTTTAAGTCTATGACGAATCGGGGACTCCGAGTGCTCCTCACACTGAGTGGTTCGAATCTGACTTGATCAAATTTTGTGATGTAGCATGAATAGAGTTTGAGACGAGAAAAGCATAGATAGCTAGAGAGGGTTCTTAGGCATTCTTGTCCATCCACTTGGCAAAAGAAAAGAAAAGCAATCAATCAAAACAACAAGTGGATGTCCTCGAATGAGTAAAATATGCAATCAACATGCTCACACAATAAAATGGCAATTGAAATATGTGGCAAAGCATGCACAACCAATTCTAGCATCTATCAAACAATTGGTGATGACTAGGTCATCTATATATGAGTATATTGACTTAGGAGTCAAATGAGAACATTTGATCATAGGTCATACTCATCGTTTAAGCACAAGTAGGGTTACCACTTTTACATAAAGCATTTGTTGTGTTCACACCATTAGAGTTGCTTTAGCTTAATTCTTAGAGTAAAGGTCCCCTTAGATGTGAGATCCCCCCTAAGAGGGATGAACTAACCTTGGGTTTTGTCGATGATGACTTCATGTAGATGTTGAAGATGTGGATGCTCAATGTTGATGTAGATCATTTGAAGCTATCCATTGGAGTGAGTTGCACTTTCAATACCTACACGGGTTAGTCCCACAAGGAACAAACAAGGATATCCATAGACATAAAGTGATGCACACACAAGATGATGTCTATGAAAGCTTTTAGGTTACCTTGTCCCTTGTCTTACCAACAAGAGGGTTTGTGACTCCTTCAACTAGTGCAAGATGTGGAAGTTGATTGAACTTGTTCTTGCCAAGATGATAAGGGTGAAGTATGTTGGCGGAGTCACCCTCAAGAACTCTCTAGTTCTTCTTTGGGATCCACACCATCTTGATGGGAATCCTCGGTGTTGTAGTTGTATTCGATGAAGTGGAACTTGAAGTAGTCTTGGGAACCCACTTGACCAAGGCCTTAGGAGCTTCTTCAAATGCATCAATTTCCTCTTGAAGCTTGTCCTTGCCTTTTTGCTTGTGGTCTTGTGGTGGAAGATCATCTTGAGCTTGTGTCCCTTTGAGAGAAGTAGGATCATACTTCTCTTGTTGAGGAACAAACTTCGTCTTGGAGTATTGATCTTCTTCCCACTCAACTCCATTGGCATTGAACTTTCGTTCAAAACCAACACCTTGATTCTTCCGGTGCCTTCCTTGCTTGCGTACAATTTCCTCGAATTGCTTACTTCTAGCAAGGCTCTTGTAAACACCTTTCTCTATAATTCCCTTCAATAAGCTATTTTCTTGCTCAAGTGTAACTTGGCTAAGAGAATCATTAGTGGAATCAAGAGAACTACTAGAAGCAACAATATTGGATTTAGCATGATTGTTGTTACTACTAGAGGAAGAATCTTTCTTGTTCTTGTTACTAGACTTGACTTGAGGCATGTAAGTGGATAAGAGTAAACGCTTGGAAATGTAAGAAGAACTTTTCTTGCGAAGATCATCATTGATTGCTTTTAAGAACTCATACTCTTTCTCAAGGTTGAGCTTTTCAAAGCGTAATTTCTCATGAGTCCTTAAAAGTTCTCGATGATCTCCTAAGATAGTTTCATGAGCTAACTTAAGAGTGTTTAGTTCTTTAGTTAGAGACTCAATCTTCTCCTTATCATTGTCATTCGTTTTATCTTGATTAGCATGATTAATTGATGTTTCATCACAGTATTCATCACTAGAGTTGTCTGAAGGAAATATGCCCTAGAGGCAATAATAATGTTATTATTTTATTTCCTTATATCATGATAAAAGTTTGTTATTCATGCTAGAATTGTATTATCCGGAAACATAATACTTGTGTGAATACATAGACAAACCAAACGTCACTAGTATGCCTCTACTTGACTAGCTTGTTAATCAAAGATGGTTATGTTTCCTAACCATAGACATGTGTTGTCATTTGATTAATGGGATCACGTCATTAGGGGAATGATGTGATTGACATGACCCATTCCATTAGCTTAGCACCCGATCGTTTAGTATGTTGCTATTGCTTTCTTCATGACTTATACATGTTCCTATGACTATGAGATTATGCAACTCCCGTTTGCCGGAGGAACACTTTGTGTGCTACCAAACGTCACAACGTAACTGGGTGATTATAAAGGAGCTCTACAGGTGTCTCCAAAGGTACATGTTGGGTTGGCGTATTTCGAGATTAGGATTTGTCACTTCGATTGTCGGAGAGGTAACTCTGGGCCCTCTCGGTAATGCACATCACATAAGCCTTGCAAGCATTGCAACTAATGAGTTAGTTGCGAGATGATGTATTACGAAACGAGTAAAGAGACTTTCCAGTAACGAGATTGAACTAGGTATTGAGATACCGATGATCGAATCTCGGGCAAGTAACATACCGATGACAAAGGGAACACCGTATGTTGTTATGCGGTCTGACCGATAAAGATCTTCATAGAATATGTGGGAGCCAATATGAACATCCAGGTTCCGCTATTGGTTATTGACCGGGGACGTGTCTCGGTCATGTCTACATTGTTCTCGAACCCGTAGGGTCCGCACGCTTAAGGTTTCGATGACAGTTATATTATGAGTTTATGCATTTTGATGTACCGAAGATTTGTTCGGAGTCCCGGATGTGATCACGGACATGACGAGGAGTCTCGAAATGGTCGAGACATAAAGATTGATATATTGGAAGCCTATATTTGGATATCGGAAGTGTTCCGGGTGAAATCGGGATTTTACTGGAGTAACGGGAGGTTACCGGAACCCCCCGGGAGGTATATGGGCCTTAGTGGGCTTTAGTGGAAGAGAGGAGAGGTGGCCAGGGCTGGGCCGCACGCCCCTCCCCCCTAGTCCGAATAGGACAAGGAGAGGGGGGTGGCGCCCCCCTTCCTTCTCTCTCTCCTCTTTCTCCCTCCCGAATCCTATTCCAACTAGGAAAGGGGGGGAATCCTACTCCTGGTGGGAGTAGGACTCCTCCTGGCACGCCATCCTCCTGGCCGGCCGCACCCCCCTTGATCCTTTATATACGGGGGCAGGGGGCACCCCTAGACACACAAGTTGATCCACGTGATCATATTCTTAGCCGTGTGCGGTGCCCCCTTCCACCATAATCCTCGATAATATTGTAGCAGTGCTTAGGCGAAGCCCTGCGACGGTAGTACATCAAGATCTTCACCACACCGTCGTGCTGACGGAACTCTTCCCCGACACTTTGCTGGATCGGAGTCCGGGGATCGTCATCGAGCTGAACATGTGCTAGAACTCGGAGGTGCCGTAGTTTCGGTGCTTGATCGGTCGGGCCGTGAAGACGTACGACTACATCAACCGCGTTGTGCTAATGCTTCCGCTATAGATCTACAAGGGTACGTAGATCACACTCTCCCCTCCCGTTGCTATGCATCACCAGATCTTGCGTGTGCATAGGATTTTTTTTTGAAATTACTACGTTCCCCAACAGTGGCATCCGAGCCTAGGTTTTATGTGTTGATGTTATATGCACGAGTAGAACACAAGTGAGTTGTGGGTGATATAAGTCATACTGCTTACCAGCATGTCATACTTTGGTTCGGCAGTATTGTTGGACGAAGCGGCCCGGACCGACATTACGCGTACGCTTACGCGAGACCGGTTCTCCCGACGTGCTTTGCACAAAGGTGGCTAGCGGGTGACAGTTTCTCCAACTTTAGTTGAACCGAGTGTGGCTACGCCCGGTCCTTGCGAAGGTTAAAACAGCACCAACTTGACAAACTATCGTTGTGGTTTTGATGCATAGGTAAGATTGGTTCTTGCTTAAGCCCGTAGCAGCCACGTAAAACTTGCAACAACGAAGTAGAGGACGTCTAACTTGTTTTTGCAGGGCATGTTGTGATGTGATATGGTCAAGACATGATGCTAAATTTTATTGTATGAGATGATCATGTTTTGTAACCGAGTTATCGGCAACTGGCAGGAGCCATATGGTTGTCGCTTTATTGTATGCAATGCAATCGCGCTGTAATGCTTTACTTTATCACTAAACGGTAGCATAGTCGTGGAAGCATAAGGTTGGCGAGACGACAATGATGCTACGATGGAGATCAAGGTGTCGCGTCGGTGATGATGGTGATCATGACGGTGCTTCGAAGATGGAGATCACAAGCACAAGATGATGATGGCCATATCATATCACTTATATTGATTGCATGTGATGTTTATCTTTTATGCATCTTATCTTGCTTTGATTGACGGTAGCATTATAAGATGATATCTCACTAATTATCAAGAAGTGTTCTCCCTGAGTATGCACCGTTGCGAAAGTTCTTCGTGCTGAGACACCACGTGATGATCGGGTGTGATAGGCTCTACGTTCAAATACAACGGGTGCAAAACAGTTGCACACGCGGAATACTCAGGTTATACTTGACGAGCCAAGCATATACAGATATGGCCTCGGAACACGGAGACCGAAAGGTCGAGCGTGAATCATATAGTAGATATGATCAACATAGTGATGTTCACCAATGAAACTACTCCATCTCACGTGATGATCAGACATGGTTTAGTTGATTTGGATCACGTAATCACTTAGAGGATTAGAGGGATGTCTATCTAAGTGGGAGTTCTTTAAGTAATATGATTAATTGAACCTAAATTTATCATGAAACTTAGTACCTGATAGTATCTTGCTTGTTTATGCTTGATTGTAGATAGATGGCCCGTGCTGTTGTTCCGTTGAATTTTAATGCGTTCCTTGAGAAAGCAAAGTTGAAAGATGATGGTAGCAATTACACGGACTGGGTCCGTAACTTGAGGATTATCCTCATTGCTGCACAGAAGAATTACGTCCTGGAAGCATCGCTAGGTGCCAGGCCTGCTGCTGGAGCAACACCAGATGTTATGAACGTCTGGCAGAGCAAAGCTGATGACTACTCGATAGTTCAGTGTGCCATGCTTTACGGCTTAGAATCGGGACTTCAACGACGTTTTGAACATCATGGAGCATATGAGATGTTCCAGGAGTTGAAGTTAATATTTCAAGCAAATGCCCGGATTGAGAGATATGAAGTCTCCAATAAGTTCTATAGCTGCAAGATGGAGGAGAACAGTTCTGTCAGTGAGCATATACTCAAAATGTCTGGGTATAATAATCACTTGATTCAATTGGGAGTTAATCTTCCAGATGATTGCGTCATTAACAGAATTCTCCAATCACTGCCACCAAGCTACAAGAGCTTCGTAATGAACTATAATATGCAAGGGATGAATAAGACTATTCCCGAGCTCTTCGCAATGCTGAAAGCTGCGGAGGTAGAAATCAAGAAGGAGCATCAAGTGTTGATGGTCAACAAGACCACTAGTTTCAAGAAAAAGGGCAAAGGGAAGAAGAAGGGGAACTTAAAAAATAACAGCAAGCAAGTTGCTATTCAAGAAAAGAAACCCAAACCTGGACCTAAGCCTGAAACTGAGTGCTTCTACTGCAAGCAGACTGGTCACTGGAAGCGGAACTGCCCCAAGTATTTGGCGGATAAGAAGGATGGCAAGGTGAACAAAGGTATATGTGATATACATGTTATTGATGTGTACCTTACTAATGCTCGCAGTAGCACCTGGGTATTTGATACTGGTTCTGTTGCTAATATTTGCAACTCGAAACAGGGACTACGGATTAAGCGAAGATTGGCTAAGGACGAGGTGACGATGCGCGTGGGAAATGGTTCCAAAGTCGATGTGATCGCAGTCGGCACGCTACCTCTACATCTACCTTTGGGATTAGTATTAGACCTAAATAATTGTTATTTGGTGCCAGCGTTAAGCATGAACATTATATCTGGATCTTGTTTGATGCGAGACGGTTATTCATTTAAATCAGAGAATAATGGTTGTTCTATTTACATGAGTAATATCTTTTATGGTCATGCACCCTTAAAGAGTGGTCTATTTTTATTAAATCTCGATAGTAGTGACACACATATTCATAGTGTTGAAACCAAAAGATGCAGAGTTGATAATGATAGTGCAACTTATTTGCGGCACTGCCGTTTGGGTCATATCGGTATAAAGTGCATGAAGAAACTCCACACTGATGGGCTTTTGGAACCACTTGATTATGAATCACTTGGTACTTGCGAACCGTGCCTTATGGGTAAGATGACAAAAACACCGTTCTCCGGTACTATGGAGAGAGCAACAGGTTTATTGGAAATCATACATACAGATGTATGTGGTCCGATGAATGTTGAGGCTCGTGGCGGATATCGTTATTTTCTCACCTTCACAGATGACTTAAGCAGATATGGGTATATCTACTTAATGAAACATAAATCTGAAACATTTGAAAAGTTCAAAGAATTTCAGAGTGAAGTTGAAAATCATCATAACAAGAAAAAAAAATTCCTACGATCTGATCGTGGAGGAGAATATTTGAGTTACGAGTTTGGTGTACATTTAAAACAATGTGGAATAGTTTCGCAACTCACGCCACCCGGAACACCACAGCGTAATGGTGTGTCCGAACGTCGTAATCGTACTTTACTAGATATGGTGCGATCTATGATGTCTCTTACTGATTTACCGCTATCGTTTTGGGGATATGCTCTAGAGACGGCCGCATTCACATTAAATAGGGCACCATCAAAATCCGTTGAGACGACGCCTTATGAACTGTGGTTTGGCAAGAAACCAAAGTTGTCGTTTCTGAAAGTTTGGGGCTGCGATGCTTATGTGAAAAAACTTCAACCTGATAAGCTCGAACCCAAATCGGAGAAATGTGTCTTCATAGGATATCCAAAGGAAACTATTGGATACACCTTCTATCACAGATCCAGGCAAGACTTTTGTTGCTAAATTCAGAAACTTTCTAGAGAAGGAGTTTCTCTCGAAAGAAGTGAGTGGGAGGAAAGTAGAACTTGACGAGGTAACTGTACCTGCTCCCTTATTGGAAAGTAGTACATCACAGAAACCTGTTTCTGTGACACCTACACCAATTAGTGAGGAAGCTAATGATAATGATCATGAAACTTCAGAACAAGATACTACTGAACCTCGTAGATCGACCAGAGTAAGATCCGCGCCAGAGTGGTACGGTAATCCTGTTCTGGAAGTCATGCTACTAGATCATGATGAACCTACGAACTATGAAGAAGCGATGGTGAGCCCAGATTCCGCAAAATGGCTTGAAGCCATGAAATCTGAGATGGGATCCATGTATGAGAACAAAGTATGGACTTTGGTTGACTTGCCCAATGATCGGCAAGCAATTGAGAATAAATGGATCTTCAAGAAGAAGACTGACGCTGACGGTAATGTTACTATCTACAAAGCTCGACTTGTCACAAAAGGTTTTCGGCAAGTTCAAGGGATTGACTACGATGAGACCTTCTCACCCGTAGTGATGCTTAAGTCTGTCCGAATCATGTTAGCAATTGCCGCATTTTATGATTATGAAATTTGGCAAATGGATGTCAAAACTGCATTCCTGAATGGATTTCTGCAAGAAGAGTTGTATATGATGCAGCCGGAAGGTTTTGTCGATCCAAAGGGAGCTAACAAAGTGTGCAAGCTTCAGCGATCCATTTATGGATTGGTGCAAGCCTCTCGGAGTTGGAATAAACGCTTTGATAGTGTGATCAAAGCATTTGGTTTTGTACAGACTTTTGGAGAAGCCTGTATTTACAAGAAAGTGAGTGGAAGCTCTATAGCATTTCTGATATTATATGTAGATGACATATTACTAATCGGAAATGATATAGAATTTCTGGATAGCATAAAAGGATACTTGAATAAGAGTTTTTCAACGAAAGACCTCGGTGAAGCTGCTTACATATTAGGCATTAAGATCTATAGAGATAAATCAAGACGCTTAATTGGACTTTCACAAAGCACGTACCTTGACAAAGTTTTGAAGAAGTTCAAAATGGATCAAGCAAAGAAAGGATTCTTTCCTGTGTTACAAGGTGTGAAATTGAGTAAGACTCAATCCCCGACCAATGCAGAAGATAGAGAGAAAATGAAAGATGTTCCCTATGCTTCAGCCATAGGCTCTATCATGTATGCAATGCTGTGTACCAGACCTGATGTGTGTCTTGCTATAAGTCTAGCAGGGAGGTACCAAAGTAATCCACGAGTGGATCACTGGACAGCAGTCAAGAACATCCTGAAATACCTGAAAAGGACTAAGGATATGTTTCTCATATATGGAGGTGACAAAGAGCTCATCGTAAATGGTTATGTTGATGCAAGCTTTGACACTGATCCGGACGATTCTAAATCGCAAACCGGATGCGTGTTTACATTAAACGGTGGAGCTGTCAGTTGGTGCAGTTCTAAACAAAGCGTTGTGGCGGGATCTACATGTGAAGCGGAGTACATAGCTGCTTCGGAAGCAGCAAACGAAGGAGTCTGGATGAAGGAGTTCATATCCGATCTAGGTGTCATACCTAGTGCATCGGGTCCAATGAAAATCTTTTGTGACAATACTGGTGCAATTGCCTTGGCAAAGGAATCCAGATTTCACAAGAGAACCAAGCACATCAAGAGACGCTTCAATTCCATCCGGGATCTAGTCCAGGTGGGAGACATGGAGATTTGCAAGATACATACGGATCTGAACATAGCAGACCCGTTGACTAAGCCTCTTCCACGAGCAAAACATGATCAGCACCAAAGCTCCATGGGTGTTAGAATCATTACTGTGTAATCTAGATTATTGACTCTAGTGCAAGTGGGAGACTGAAGGAAATATGCCCTAGAGGCAATAATAATGTTATTATTTTATTTCCTTATATCATGATCAATGTTTATTATTCATGCTAGAATTGTATTATCCGGAAACATAATACTTGTGTGAATACATAGACAAACCAAACGTCACTAGTATGCCTCTACTTGACTAGCTCATTAATCAAAGATGGTTATGTTTCCTAACCATAGACATGTGTTGTCATTTGATTAATGGGATCACATCATTAGGAGAATGATGTGATTGACATGACCCATTCCATTAGCTTAGCACCCGATCGTTTAGTATGTTGCTATTGCTTTCTTCATGACTTATACATGTTCCTATGACTATGAGATTATGCAACTCCCGTTTGCCGGAGGAACACTTTGTGTGCTACCAAACGTCACAATGTAACTGGGTGATTATAAAGGATCTCTACAGGTGTCTCCAAAGGTACATGTTGGGTTGGCGTATTTCGAGATTAGGATTTGTCACTCCGATTGTCGGAGAGGTAACTCTGGGCCCTCTCGGTAATGCACATCACATAAGCCTTGCAAGCATTGCAACTAATGAGTTAGTTGCGAGATGATGTATTACGAAACGAGTAAAGAGACTTGCCGGTAACGAGATTGAACTAGGTATTGAGATACGATGATCGAATCTCGGGCAAGTAACATACCGATGACAAAGGGAACAACGTATGTTGTTATGCGGTCTGACCGATAAAGATCTTCGTAGAATATGTGGGAGCCAATATGAGCATCCAGGTTCCGCTATTGGTTATTGACCGGAGATGTGTCTCGGTCATGTCTACATTGTTCTCGAACCCGTAGGGTCCGCACGCTTAATGTTTCGATGACAGTTATATTATGAGTTTATGCATTTTGATGTACCGAAGATTTGTTCGGAGTCCCGGATGTGATCACAGACATGACGAGGAGTCTCGAAATGGTCGAGACATAAAGGTTGATATATTGGAAGCCTATATTTGGATATCGGAAGTGTTCTGGGTGAAATCGGGATTTTACCGGAGTACCGGGAGGTTACCGGAACCCCCCGGGAGGTATATGGGCCTTAGTGGGCTTTAGTGGAAGAGAGGAGAGGTGGCCAGGGCTGGGCCGCGCGCCCCTCCCCCCTAGTCCGAATAGGACAAGGAGAGGGGGGCGGCGCCCCCCCTTCCATCTCTCTCTCCTCTTTCCCCCTCCCGAATCCTATTCCAACTAGGAAAGGGGGGGGGGAATCCTACTCCCGGTGGGAGTAGGACTCGTCCTGGCGTGCCCTCCTCCTGGCTGGCCGCACCCCCCCTTGATCCTTTATATACGGGGGCAGGGGCACCCCTAGACACACAAGTTGATCCACGTGATCATATTCTTAGCTGTGTGCGGTGCCCCCTTCCACCATAATCCTCGATAATATTGTAGCGGTGCTTAGGCGAAGCCCTGCGACGGTAGTACATCAAGATCGTCACCACGCCGTCGTGCTGACGGAACTCTTCCCTGACACTTTGCTGGATCGGAGTCCGGGGATCGTCATCGAGCTGAACGTGTGCTAGAACTCGGAGGTGTCGTAGTTTCGGTGCTTGATCGGTCGGGCCGTGAAGACGTACGACTACATCAGCCGCGTTGTGCTAACGCTTCTGCTGTCGATCTACAAGGGTACGTAGATCACACTCTTCCCTCCCGTTGCTATGCATCACCATGATCTTGCGTGTGCGTAGGAATTTTTTTTGAAATTACTACGTTCCCCAACATTGTCAACAAGTAAATCATCATCACCTAACAAGTCATCTTCATCACTATTGAAATCAACATACTCGGGGTGTGATACCTTTGGGACTTTAGCCATGAAGCATGTTCCAACTCCTTCATTTGGTGAGTCAAATATGTCATAGGAGTTGGTTGTCACAAGTGCTAGACCGGCAACACCTTCATCTTGAGTATATTCGGAGTCGGAGTGATAGCTTCTCTCGGAGTGGTTGTCGGAGTCGGAGCTGGATACCCATTCACCAACATGAGCTTGATGTCTTCGTTTTGTGTAGCTCCTTGATGACTTGTCCTTTCTTTCCGAATCCTTGCTTCTCCGTGAGTGTCTTCGTTCATAACGATCATCTCTACTCCTTCTTTGTCTAGATGGTGATTCTTCTCTTCTACTTCTTCTCTTGGGAGAATCTTCTCTTCTCTTGTAGGGGGGCGTACACTCATTGGAATAGTGTCCAGGCCTTCCACAATTGTAGCAGTTTCGCTCTCGACTAGAAGATCTTTTGTCATTGTAGGACCTTGACTTGGAGCTTCTCTCTTTGCTCCTACTCTTGTAGAACTTGTTGAAGTTCTTCACCATTAAGCTCAATTCTTCATTAAAGGTTTGTTTCTCACTCGATGCTGTGGGGGCTTCACATGAGGCTTTGTAAGCACCACTTGATTTGTTGTGAAGTTCCTCTTTATCCTTGAGTGACATATCATGAGCAACAATTCTTCCGATGACTTCCGTTGGCTTGAGATCTTTGTAATTTGGCATCATTTGGATCAATGTGCACACGGTATCATATTTTCCATCCAAGGCTCTTAGGATCTTCTTGATGATGAATCTATCGGTCATATCTTCACTCCCTAAGCCGGCAATCTCATTTGTGATAAGAGCAAGCCTAGAGTACATTTCAGCGACACCTTCACCATCCTTCATTTTGAACTTGTCAAGTTGACTTTGAAGCACATCCAATTTGGATTCCTTGACAGAGTCGGTACCTTTGTGCATATCAATCAAAGTATCCCAAATTTCCTTTGCATTCTCAAGGCGGATGATTTTGTTGAATTCTTCGGGGCACAATCCGTTGAAGAGGATATCAGAAGCTTGAGTGTTGTATTGCAGCATTTTCAACTCTTCCGCGGTGGCTTCACAGTTCGGTTCTTTCCCGTCAAAGAATTCACCTTGCAAGCCAATACACACAATAGCCCAATTGGCGGGGTTATGTCCAAGAATATGCATTTTCATCTTATGCTTCCAACTAGCAAAATTAGTGCCATCAAAGTAAGGACCTCTACGGTGATAATTTCCCTCGCTAGACGCCATACTCTCCTAGGTTGTGAAACCAAGGCTATGACCACCAAAAGCTATGGAAATCAAAGCAAATGGAGACCAAAGCTCTGATACCACTTGTAGGGTCGAAAGTATGTCTAGAGGGGGGTGATTAGACTACTTGACCAAATAAAAATCTAGCCTTTTCCCAATTTTAGTTCTTGGCAGATTTTAGCTATCTTAGCACAAGTCAAGCAATCTCCACACAATTCAAGCAAGCATGCAAAAGAGTATATGGGCAGCGGAAAGTAAAGCATGCAACTTGCAAGAATGTAAAGGGAAGGGTTTGGAGGATTCAAACGCAATTGGAGACACGGATGTTTTTGTCGTGGTTCCGATAGGTGGTGATATCATACATCCACGTTGATGGAGACTTCAACCCACGGAGGGTAACGGTTGCGCGAGTCCACGGAGGGCTCCACCCACGAAGGGTCCACGAAGAAACAACCTTGTCTATTCCATCACGGCCGTCGCCCACGAAGGACTTGCCTCACTAGCGGAAGATCTTCACGAAGTAGGTGATCTCCTTGCCCTTACAAACTCCTTGGTTCAACTCCACAATCTTGTCGGAGGCTCCCAAGTGACACCTAGCCAATCTAGGAGACACCACTCTCCAAGAAGTAACAAATGGTATGTTGATGATGAACTCCTTGCTCTTGTGCTTCAAATGATAGTCTCCCCAACACTCAACTCTCTCTCACAAGATTTGGATTTGGTGGAAAGAAGATTTGAGTGGAAAGCAACTTGGGGAAGGCTAGAGATCAAGATTCGTATGGTTGGAATGGAATATCTTGACCTCAACACAAGTGTAGGTGGTTCTCTCTCAGAAAATGTGTATTGGAAGTGTAGGTATGTTCTGATGGCTCTCTCTACAAATGAAGAGTGGGTGGAGGGGTATATATAGCCTCCACACAAAATCTAACCATTACACACAATTTGCCAAACTCGGTGGGACCGAATGGTTAAACTCGATCGGACCGATTTAGCAAACCTAGTGACCGTTAGGATTTTCGGTGGGACTGACATGCAACTTGGTAGGACCAATATGGTTAGGGTTAGGGCATAACGTAATCTCGGTGTGACCGATTACACAAACTCGGTGGGACCAATTTTGGTAATAAGCTAACCAGAGAGTTGGTCAGGTAAACTCGGTGGGACCGATTCGCTCATCTCGGTGAGACCGAAATGTTACAAAAGGGAAACAGAGAGTTTACATTGCAGTCTTGGTGGGACCGATCGCTCATCTCGGTAAGACCGAAATGTTATGAAGGGAAACAGAGAGTTTACAATCCCATCTCGGTGAGACCAAGATCCCTATCGGTGAAACCGATTTGCTAGGGTTTGTGGCAGTGGCTATGACATTTGAAACTCGGTGGCGCCGGATAGAAAGAATCGGTGGGGCCGAGTTTGACTTTTGGTTTAGGTCATATGTGGATGTGGCAAGGTAGTTGAGGATTCTGGAGCATATCACTAAGCATTTTGAGCAAGCAAGCCATTAAGCAACACCTCATCCCTCCTTGATAGTATTGGCTTTTCCTATAGACTCAATGTGATCTTGGATCACTAAAATATAAAATGTAGAGTCTTGAGCTTCAAGCTTGAGCCAAACTTTTTGTCCTTAGAATTTTGAGGGATCCACTTTCCTCATCCATGCCAGGCCATTCATTGAGCTTTTCCTGAAATATTAATCTTGGAATAATGTTAGCTCAATGAGCTATATGTTGTTAGGAATTACCAAAACCACCCAGGGATAGTTGCACTTTCACTATGCCGATGAGATTTCGGATCTTTCCAATGCTCTTGAGGAAGAGTGTGGTCTTCGTTTGGCTCTTGAGGAGTCACACAACGTTGATCATGCTAAGTTAAAGAAATATTATGATCATGTCCTCATTGTTTCTCATGTGCTAAACTCCGAGAAGGCCGAACTTGAGGTTGATCTTGCTAGACTCCAAGAGGAGTTTGATCTACTTGACAAGGCTCACAAGGTCTTGAAGGGTGCTCATGCTAGCCTCAAAGAGTCTCATGATCAATTTCAAGTAAAGCTAACCAAGGAAAAAGCCACTTTTCCTCGTATGATGTTAATTGATAATGCAAATGCTATTAACCCGTGTTGTGAGCATGTGCATCTCATTGAGGAGAACGCTAAGCTAAAGGGGCAACTTGAGAGAGGTCTTGCGACTTGCATACAAGGCAAGAAGAACCTCAATGACCTCTTGATCAACCAAAAGGGAGTTGTGGCCAAGGAAGGGGTTGGGTACGTGCCTGACTCCAAGAACAAGAAGAAGATTGACAAGATCAAACGACCTCCTCCTCTCATACAAACCTTTGTGAAGGAGGGAGAAAGTGCCTCCGAGGAGAAGAAGAAGAACAATGCGAAGGGTGTTGTTGTCAAAAAGGGCAATGTCACTCCTCGCATCAAAGCCGGCGACTTTAATCCTTCTTATGTGTTATGCCGTGCTAGTGATGGGAATGTCTATGCCAAATTCATTGGTTCTCCTCATGAATACATTGAATGGTCTATTTGGGTTCCAAAGACCCTTGTTACTAACATCAAAGGACCCATTACAAAATGGGTACCTAAACCAAGCATTAATCTCTTGTAGGTGTTTGCTTCCGGTGGGGGATCATGGTTGCTCGATAGCGGAGCTACAAATCATATGACCAGAAGCAAGGACTTGGTGGTGGACGTGCACAAGATTCCATCTATGCCCACCAATGTCGAGTGAGGTGACGCCTCATCCTCTAAGGTATTGGGACTTGGCAAGGTGGTCATCTCTCATGATCTCACGATCGAGAAGGTCATGCTTGTTGAGTCCCTTGCATACAATTTACTTTCCATTCGTCAACTTGCAATAATGGCTTTACCACTTTCTTTGATATCGATACCATGGCCCTCTTGTGGAGCAAGACTCTTAAAGTAGCCTTTGTTGGGCATGTAGAGAATGGTCTATATGTGATTAACTTTTCGGAGCGACCCACTAAGACCGCGACATGCCTAATGGCTATTATCTGTGAGACATTGATGATCATGTGGTTGATCATAAGCTACACTTAAGAATCCATGTCAATATGAGATCTTTGCAAAGTCTCCTCAAGGGGGACCATGTCCGTGGACTAACGAATGTTAGTTTTGCTAAAGATCGTGCTTGCAGTGCTTGTATCGAAGGAAAGCTACATGAGAAGGCTCACCCTCCCACGACTATCATTTACTCAAAGAGGCCTTTGGAGCTCCTTCACATGGATCTCTTTGGGCCTCCATCCTTCGATAGTCTTGGGGGTAGGAAGTATTGCTTGGTGATTGTGGATGACTACTCAAGATACACTTGGGTGTATTTCTTCAAGAGGAAGAGCGAGACCCAACAAACCGTTATTGACTTTGCAAATGAAGCACAACGTCAACACAATGCAAAGATCTTGACAATAAGAAGTGACAACGGCACCGAGTTCAAGAACTACACCTTGGATGAGTTTCTTAGTGATGAGGGGATCAAGCATCAATATTCCGCACCTTACACCCCTCAACAAAACGGTGTTGCGGAGAGGAAGAACCGGACGTTGATGGATGCGGCAAGGACCATGATGGCGGAGTTCAAGTCTCCGTACAACTTTTGGGCCGAAGCCATCAACGCCGCGTGTCATGCATCCAATCAGCTCTACCTCTGCAAGGGCTTGAACAAGACTCCATATGAGATACTCACTGGTAACAAGCCCAACCTCAAGTACTTTCGGGTGTTCGGGTGTAAGTGTTTCATTCTCAAGAAAGGTGTTCGATTGTCTAAATTTGAGGCTAGAGCTTATGAGGGCATATTTGTTGGTTATGCTACAAACTCTCATGCTTACCATGTCCTCAATAAATCCACGGGACTTATTGAGGAGACATGTAACGTGGAGTTTGATGAGAATAACGGCTCCCAAGTGGAGCAAAGTGGCACTTGTGATGTAGGTGATGAAATTCCTCCTCAAGCCATAAGAAGAATGGGTGTTGGCTTTATCCTACCCATTGAGGAACCCCTTGTGGCCGAAGGAGAAGGACAAAGCTCCACTCAAGTGGAGCCATCACCAACCCAAGGCCCACACGCTTCCGAAGAACAACATGAAGGCCCTCATCCTCAAGAACATGACCAAGGGCAATATCATGTTCAAGACGGTGTTGACACATCAAGTGATGCCCAAGGTCAAGTTTTCTCCTCCGAGCAAGTTCAAGAACAAGAACAAGCTCAAGACGACGCTCAAGATGATCAAGTGACCACTCCTTGTCTCACCCCCGAGGAGGATTTGGAGCGTCGTGCCGCCAAGGTTGCTTCCAAGCTCTCCACCAAGGATCATCTCATGACGAATGTGCTTGGAAGCTTAAGAAAGGGGGTAAGCACTCGTAGACAATTAGAAAACTATTGTGAGCATCACGCGTTTGTATCTTGTGTCGAACCCCACAAGGTCTATGAGGCGCTAGAAGATCCGGATTGGCTCAATGCCATGCATGAAGAACTCAACAACTTCGAGCGCAACAAAGTGTGGAGATTGGTGCCAAGACCGACGGGGAACCACAATGTCATTGGAACCAAGTGGATATTTAAGAACAAGCAAGATGCCCATGGGATTTTCATTCGCAACAGGGCTCGTTTGGTAGCACAAGGCTACTCCCAAGTCGAGGGTATCGACTACGGTGAAACCTTTGCTCCCATTGCTCGTCTTGAATCGATTCGCATGTTGATTGCTTATGCTTCTCATCATAACTTTAAGTTACAACAAATGGATGTGAAGAGTGCTTTTCTTAATGGTCCCATTAATGAATTGGTTTATGTCAAGCAACCCCCCAGGTTCGAGGATCCCTACTTTCCCGATCATGTTTATCAACTCGATAAGGCACTCTATGGCCTTAAACAAGCCCCACGTGTGTGGTATGACCACCTTACCGAGTTGTTACAAGACCGTGGTTTTGAAGTGGGGCTAATCAACCCCACTCTTTTTACTAAGAAGGTCAAAGGGGAGTTGTTTGTGTGCCAATTATATGTTGATGATATCATCTTTGGTTCCCCTAACAAAGCTTTCAATGAGGAATTTGCCGCTCTCATGACCTCAAAGTTCGAGATGTCTTCCATGGGAGAGTTGAAGTTCTTTCTAGGGTTCGAAGTGAAGAAAAGAAGAGAAGGAACCTTCATCAATCAAGCCAAATATACTCAAGACATGCTCAAAAGATTCAAGCTAAGTGATGTCAAGCCGGCTTCCACTCCAAGCCCACCAAGTGCCAACTTGACATAGATCCCAATGGTAAAGCGGTGGATCAAAAGGTATATCGCTCCATGATAGGCTCCTTGCTTTACCTTTGTGCATCTAGACCGGATATCATGTTGAGTGTGGGAATTTGTGCACGGTTTCAAGCCGCACCTAAGGAAAGTCACTATGTGGCGGTCAAACAAATCTTTCGATATTTGGCTCATACCCCAAACTTTGGCTTATGGTACCCAAGAGGAGCAAACTTCAAGCTTGTAGGGTATTCAGATTCCGATTGGGCGGGAGACAAAGTGGATAGGAAGTCCACTTCTGGAGGGTGCCAATTCCTTGGTTGCTCTTTGGTAAGTTGGTCTTCCAAAAAGCAAAGTTGTGTGTCTCTCTCGTCCACTCAAGCGGAGTATGTGGCGGCTGGTAGTTGTTGTGCACAACTCTTATGGATGAGGCAAACTTTAAAGGATTACGGTGTCATTTGTGACAAAGTGCCTCTTTGGTGTGACAATGAAAGTGCCATCAAGATCTCTCTCAACCCGATGCAACACTTCAAGACGAAGCATATCGAGATCCGGTATCACTTCATCCGGGATCACATTAGGCGAGGAGAGATCGAGCTCAACTATGTCAACACTCATGATAACCTTGCAGATATTTTCACGAAGCCCTTGGATGAAGCAAGATTTCGCGAGTTAAGGCATGAGCTAAATATCATTGATTCGGGCAATGTTGCTTGAACCCTTGCACACCCCACCATACTCAATGTGTTGTCTTGTTTAGATGTAGGCATGGACATAGGGGGAGTGTTGTTCTCTCAATGAACTCTCCCTCCCCCCATTATGCATAAATTGATCAAGTCTTTCACATTAGCCATATTTGATGGTACTTGTGCTTCAAAGACGAGTTTTGGTCATGGACCCAAGGATAATTCTTCGCGGTGCCATACCAATTGACTCAAACATAGGTGGCTACGGCCACCACCCTCTCTTTGGAGAGGTGGTGTCTCGTGGTTGTTTCGTTTTGTCGTGTGCCTTTCTGCCTTTGTGTGTTGCGTGGTCTTGTGGTGTCGTGTTGCCTCTGAGTGTTTGTGCAAACACCCCGTTTTTCATGTACTTGAAACGTGCATCTTTTTGAGCCCATGGTACTACGCGGCTTGTCGCGGTACTACCGCTTTGAGAGGCACGGTACTACCGCGCCATAGCGCGGTACTACCGCTCAGGTGCGGTACTTCGGAAGTACCACACCGAGCGGTACTACTGCGATGGGGCACGGTACTACCGCGCCGTTGAGGGAGCGTGGGGGTTATGACTCGGGCAGGGGAGTTCCAACTCCCCATACCCATTCACTTGTCTCTCTCCCCACGTCTCTCTCTCTCTTGCTCAAGAACAGCGCCGGAGGCCCTCGCCGGATCTCCATCTCCGGCCACTCTCCTCGGATTCCGACCAGTGGGATCGTTCCCCACCACTTCCTCTTGCCATGGACCAAGGTTTTTCCCCAAATCCCTCTTTTTCTTGGTTGTTCTCTCGCTTCTAGGTTTTTGGGGAGATGCTTGTTGTTCTTGAGATTTTAGGCCAAATCTATGCAAGAGTAGGATGTAGGAGAGTCGTGTTGCGTAGGAATCATACTTGATATGTTGTCTCGTGGTAGATTTGTCCAACCGTGGTACCGCCGCGGTTTCGCGGGCTTTTCTCAGATTTGAACTTGTTCGGATCTGACGCAGTGCGGTACTACCGTGTCTCATGTGTGATACTACCGCTCGTGCGGTACTACCGCCCGTCAGGTGCGGTGTGCTAGCTCGTGCGGTACTACCGCTCATCAGACGCGGTACTACCGCGCTTGCTGAGGCACTAAGCTCGTACTACCGCTCCTAGACCCGGTACTACCGTGACCTTACACGGTACTACCGCGTCTAAGAGCGGTACTATCTTAGTTCCGCAACACTTGGCAGTACTACCGTCGGGGTCAAATCTCTCTCTAGGCAATTATCTTGTGTGCTTTCTGCATGTTTCTTTTGCTTTGTTGTGGTCTTTGCATTGATCCCTCTTATTTGTCGTGGGTGTTTTGCGTTTTGTGTCTCAGGTGGTGGCTCTCGCCGTTCCAATCCCAGTCGTGACATTGGCTCCAAGCGTCTGCGCAACCCCCAAGATGAAGCCCCAGAGGGCTCCAATGCCCCCAAGCGCAATGTCAAGACCACTGCCAACAAGCAAAAGGAATCTGCTAAGGGCATGGACGAGATTTCAGTCTGTGAGTATGTCGAACGCTGGAGGATCAATCCTTATGTGAATCCTCAGGCTATCCTCAGAGGCACCAAGTTGTTCTGGACCAAGCAACAGGCTCTCATCTATCTGGATGTGATCAAGAGCAAGCAGAATACCTTCATGGATGTCAAGTGGATAGACATGCATCACATGCGGAAGGACAAGTTTCGTGACTATTTTGGAGAGGATCTGGACTTTGTGGAGCAGTTTGCTATTGAGCCGGTGATCTCCTTTCACCTTGACTATGACCCTGAGCTTATCTTTCAGTTCTTTGCCTCAGTGTACTTTCATCCCGGGGATGAGCGGAGGATGACCTGGATGAGCAACGGCCGTCAGCTGTCTGCTACATGGAAAGAGTTCATGGATCTGCTTCACATTCCTGATGACGGGCTTCACACCCCCGTTGGTGTTCGCCCCCACGCCAACTCTGAGTCTGCCAACAAGAACCAGCTTTAGCCATTCCTTGTTGAGAAGGTGCTCCCCAATGGCAAGTCAACTTGGGTGCTGAACTCCTTTCTGGATATCATGCATCGCATCTTCCACAACACTCGGTTCCCACGCATTGGCGACAAGGACAAGGTCCATGCCTATCTAGTGGACATGTTGCTCCTGTGTGCAGAGGCACGTTCATCTCAGACTCAGCCACTTGATGTCTCACACATCATGTGGTGTGAGCTTCGGTTTGCGGTGTTCACTCGCAAGGTACCTATCTATGGACCGTACATGTTTCTGCTGCTCTCCACCACTTGGGAGAAGATGTACCATGGTGTTGAGTGTCGGATTTCGGGTTCCGACAGACCCTTGAGGTTCGAACACTGGGGTGTGCGCGGAGATTTCGCATTCTACCTACCTGCGCCCCACCGCCACGCTAAGATCTAAGCTATGGAAAGAACAGCACGAGAGACACAGGGTTTATACTGGTTCGGGCCACCGTTGTGGTGTAATACCCTACTCCAGTGTGTGGTGTGGTGGATTGCCTCTTGGGCTGATGATGATGAGCAATACAAGGAAGAACAGCCTCGCGAGGGTCTGTTCTTGGCTGAGGGGATGAACTGCTAGGAGGAGTTCAGTCACCCTCTCTCTCTCTCTCTCTTCTTGATTCTCTCTCTGATTTCGATCTCGGTTTCCATCCCGATTTCGATCCCTCTAACCTATGGGTGGCTAGTCCTATTTATAGGCAAAGGCCCTGGGCCTCTTCCCAAATATTGAACTTGTCGGGCCACGCGACGCTGCGTAGCTCGGTGGTGAAGGCACGGCAGCCTGCTGTGGCCACGGGAGGCCTTGGGTGACGGAGAGCTTGGTCTTGCATGTCCCCACGCGCTGCAGCTGGGAGCAGCACGGGGTCTTGACGTGCGGGAGCAGGAGCATGGTCGCGGCGTGCTGGAGCAGGGAGCGCCCGGGCAGCTTCTTGCGGGCGAGGGACTTCTTGGCAGCTCTGCTCTTGCCGCGCTGGCACCTGACGGAGCGGGTTCCGCCCAGGGGCCACGCGCCTTGGAGCCATGGCGCCTTCTTGAGGAGGAGGCGGCCGGGGCGCCGCCGGAGCTTCGTCGCCCGCGCGGGGCGGGTGCGGTGCAGCGGAGCGAACGGCGCAGGAGAGCCCCCTGCGGCGCGGACGAGCTCGGCGACGTGGTCGAGCCATTCTTCGTAGACGTCGTCGACGGGACGGTAGCGCAGGAGCTCGTTCGCCGCGATGAGCGCAGCTCGAGCCTCCATGGGTGCGCGGAGCGCGCGGGACGAGGAACCAGCTGGGGTGAGCGAGGGAGTAGCGGTGCGGCCGTCTTGACGCACGGACGGATGCCGAGACGACGCTTGTTGCTCGTCCCCCACCGCGCCGGTGGCGGCGTTGACGGCAGGTGACAGGGAACGGCGAGGACGCCCGCCGACAGGAGCCGTCTGGGCGACGCGGGAAGCGAGAGCGGCCCGGCGCTCGGCGCGGGCCCGAAAAGCGTCAGACATGGACGCGATGGTCGGAGGAGAACGGAGTGGTGGAAGACGAATTCCGGCGCACCCCTACCTGGCGCGCCAAATGTCGGATTTCGGGTTCCGGCAGACCCTTGAGGTTCCAACACTGGGGTGCACGCGGAGATTTCACCTTCTACCTACCTCCGCCCCACTGCCACGGTAGGATCTAAGCTATGGAAAGAACAACACGAGAGACACAGGGTTTATACTGGTTCGGGCCACCGTTGTGGTGTAATACCCTACTCCAGTGTGTGGTGTGGTGGATTGCCTCTTGGGCTGATGATGATGAGCAATACAAGGAAGAACAACCTCGCGAGGGTCTGTTCTTGGCTGAGGGGATGAACTGCTAGGAGGAGTTCAGTCACCCCTCTCTCTCTCTCTTCTCGATTCTCTCTCTGATTTCGGTCTCGGTTTCCATCCCGATTTCGATCCCTCTACCCTGTGGGTGGCTAGTTCTATTTATAGGCAAAGGCCCTGGGCCTCTTCCCAAATATTGAGCGGGAAGGGCGCCAACAATTGGCCATTTTGAAGGGGAACATCTGGTACACTTATCCTGACTAAAGTTGGTCCTCGCCTGCCAAAGGCTCTGGTGGTGACGCTGGCTTGGGCTCCACAATGACTTCCTCCCTGCCGTTGGACTGGTCTTGGTCTCATTGCACCGAAATGGGTGCCTTTGCTTGATGCTCTCGCCTGCGCTTGCTCCTTTTGCACCAAAGAGAAAAGGAGGACACTGCGCGGCTGGCGCCCGCCTGGCGCCTTTGGTCGTCATGGCTTGCATCACGGGCACCTCGTGAGGTACCCCGCCTTGATCTCTCCGCCTCCTCGCGAGCCAGCCTGATGAGGCCGTGCCTGAGGAAGCTCCGTGTCATCCGCCCCGCGAGGCTTGGCCCCTCGCGAGGGTCTTGGGTCTGTGTTGATGAAGATGGGCTGCGCTGGGCCCCCTTTTGAGCCACGCCGCAGGCAGGCAAGTCTGGGGACCCCCGTTCCTAGAACGCCGACATACGCCGCCGCTTTGACTGTTTCTCAAGGGGACAACCCTTCGTTACGTCCTTCTGTTCCTCGTCGTCGTCGTCTTTTGGTGTGTCCACCATGTACAAGTCATGTGATGAAGTGGGCGTCCAGTGCCCTGTGGGCAGTGGTTCCTGTTTGTCTCCTGCATCGTCGTCCATACCGTCGATGTCTTCGGAGTCGAAGTCGAGCATGTCGGTTAAGTCATCGACAGTGGCTACTAAGTGGGTGGTGGGTGGGCGGCGAATTTCTTCGTCATCCGCATCCCAATCCTACCGGACATAGTTCGGCCAGGACTCTCCTGACAAGGAGAGAGACCTTAATGAGTTCAGTATGTCGCCAAAGGGCGAGTGCTGAAAAATATCTGCAGAGGTAAACTCCATGATCGGCGCCTGATCGGATTTGCCAGGAACGGGCGCAGGCGGTTCGGAGTCCGTGGCCGGAGAAGGATCCGGCAGTTTGACAACACGGCTCTCGTGCAGGGTAAGGTCGATGTTCGGCTCGATCGCCACTGCGGATAAGGCCTCCGCGGCGGGGTCCATCCACCCGTCCATGGAAGGCACAACTGGCTTCGAATTAAGGGTCGGAGCGGCTGCCGGTGTGATTTCTTGAACACTGTCCGATGGCAGAGCTAAATCGTACTCATCGTGAACGCGTGATGCACAAGGCAGAGGCTCGAATCCGTCGAAGATCAAGTCTCCGCAGATATCGGCTGTGTAGTTTAAGCTTCCAAACCTGACCTGGTGGCCAGGGGCGTAACTTTCGATCTGCTCCAGATGGCCAAGCGAGTTGGCCCGCAGTGCGAAGCCACCGAACACAAAGATCTGTCCGGGGAGAAAAGTTTCACCCTGGACTGCATCACTATCGATGATAGAAGGAGCCATCAAGCCTAACGGCGACGACACAGACGAACTCTCAGTGAAAGCACCAATGTCAGTGTCAAAACCGGCGGATCTCGGGTAGGGGGTCCCGAACTGTGCGACTAAGGCGGATGGTAACAGGAAGCAGGGGACACGATGTTTTACCCAGGTTCGGGCCCTCTTGATGGAGGTAAAACCCTACA
The DNA here is from genome assembly GCF_056163025.1 of Triticum urartu. NCBI lineage: Eukaryota > Viridiplantae > Streptophyta > Magnoliopsida > Poales > Poaceae > Triticum > Triticum urartu. The sequence continues at coordinate 532,857,836 of NC_141876.1, forward strand.
TCCTGCTTGATTAATATTGATGATATGGGTAGTACAAGAGTAGATCTACCACGAGATCAGAGAGGCTAAACCCTAGAAGCTAGCATATGGTATGATTGTATGTTATTGTGATGTCCTACGGACTAAAACCCTTCGGTTTATATAGACACCGGAGAGGGTTAGGGTTACACAAGGTCGGTTACAAAGGAGGAGATATACATATCCGTATTTCCTAGCTTGCCTTCCACGCCAAGTAGAGTCCCATCTGGACACGAGACGAAGTCTTCAATCTTGTATCTTCATAGTCTAACAGTCCGGCCAAAGGATATAGTCCGGCTGTCCGGAGACCCCCTAATCCAGGACTCCCTCAACTACCTTCAAAGGAGTCATACCAGGTGTAGAGGCCCGCTGTACGGGCTCAATTATGCTCGAGGTTGTCTTCGGATCTCCGGACAATTTCTGAAGTGAGCAGTTAATCTTCGACATAGTCCCCTTTCGCAGCGGCTATCACGCACTGCTCGGACGGACCGCATTCGCCCGATTCAACGCAGTGCCACACTATGTTTATCTCAAGCTCAAGATGCCCGGTCCACGTGGCATCATAACAGTCAATGGAAATATGGAACGCTCCCTCCGTACAGGAGAGCACACAGCTGCCTTAGCAGCAGAAGTACAGAGCGGCCTTCTCAAGCAGAACCTTAATTCGGCTGCCGAGCCCACGGACACCGTCAAGAGGGTCCGAACTACGCTGCAGCAAGACAACTCGGCTCATCAGGAGCTAGACTAGCAATTCGGCCTCCGTCTCAGTCCTGGTCAAGTAGTGGCATTCGCACCACGCGTACATAACTACGCACTCAAAATTCCATGGGCATCGACGAAGGCATAGCTAGTTTGTGATCCACAGTATGGCTCAACCGACACCGAATACACACATACTTTCACTTTTATTCGTTTCCTTTTCAGGTTTCAATCCCGCAGGCCCCATCGGATGGCCTGATCACCAGCCCTCTTGAAGGATAAACACACCAAGACGGCGAGAAATGCAGACGTACAAGGGATTTTCAAGGTGGTTTCGTTAACAATCACTCTACCTGTTTTTCAGGACCCACATGCATATCTCCCTTGGTTTTTGGCATATTAAATAGCATGTTGCTTATCGCACTACTTGTATCAATGTGCCTCGACGTATTAATCAAATTACAATGAAAACAGTTTGCGGCTGGAGCTATAAAGCCCCAGCTTATCACCTTTTGTACCCTTTCTGTTTTCTTTTTTTTCTTCTTCTTCCCTGTGGGTAACCCTATCAGGTAACACACGTACACTTTGGTACGTTTGATGTTTTCCAGGGGCTTCATAGCACCCCACACTACGGCAAAAAAAGTTCGAACACTTTTTATAGTATAGTTTGGCACCCCGAATTTAGCACTATATGCATTGGCTCCGAATCATGTCTTTGGTCAATAGTTGGTGGTTTCCCGGCTCCTGTGCTTGCTACCTTACGTTCCGTTATATCGGCTAAGGTAGTAAAGGGAGAACTACTGCGATTGTGCCTTGGTTTATCCAAAGGAGAACCTCGGTAGAGAAAGCCGAAAACTGACTGTCATGATGCGGCGAGAGCTGGTCAGCTGTTTGGAGGTTGCAAATCAATGGAGATTTCTTCCGCATTACGCGAAGGATCGGTACTTCCTGATCAGACGCTTATAGCACTCTGGTACCCTATACTAGGGGTTGCGCCTATGTTTTTATTGTCAAACTCCTATGGTAACTGAGGGCGTTCAAGCCGCATAGTCTGATTGCCTGGTTCGTTGCGCTAAACAACTCCAAGGACCATATAATTGGATCAAGATTGTTTAGATTCCATCCCGAACACCTCTGTATTTCCTACGTGGGGGCAGAAGCCGACGACTGGCCAACCCTCAGATTTCATACAACACGGCCGCACAGGAGCTAAAATTTAAAACATAACAAGCATTATATTACAAACCCACTTTGTTCTATCATACAAAGTAGAAGGAACTTGAATACATTCATTCAAAGATAATATCCTGCGAACATTGCATTGTTACAATGCGAGACCCCTCTAGGACATATGCAAAATAGCTCTCGGGTGTGCGGTGCTCCTTGCCCTCTGGCGGCCCCTTGGTCAGCTCGACGGCGTCCATCTTTGCCCACCACATCTTGCAGCGGGCGAAGGCCATGCGCGCACCTTCACTACAGGCTGATCGCTTGACGGCGTCTAGCCGAGGACAGGCGTTCACCAGCCGCTTCACAAGCCCGAAGTAGCTGTCGGGCATAGCTTCGGCTGGCCACAGCCGGATTATCAAATCCTTCATGGCTAGTTCGGCCACTGTATGCAGCTCCACCAGCTGTTTCAGCTGATCGGGGAAGGGCACGGGATGCTCTGGCGCAAGATACTGCGACCAGAACAATTTCTCTGTGGAGCTCCCTTCTTCGGCTCGGAAGAACTCCGTGGCGTCGGACAGACTGCGTGGCAGATCTTCGAAGGCTCCTGGAGAACTCCAAATCCGGGTTAGTAAGAAATACTTCTTCTTCATATATTTGCTTTGCATACTGAACGCCTTATCTGCCGCGATCTTCCTGGCCTCTCGGATCTCTTGGAGGGCACCCTGGGCTTCAACCCGGGCCGCTTCCCTTCTTTGACGAGCCTTGGAGAGTTCGGTCTCTCGAGCCGAAACATCGCCCTCCAGGGTCTCGTACTTCCTCACCACGTCCTGGAGCTCTTGCTGGATCTCGTTCAGCCGGGATTTCAGCTTCTTGCAAGCGGCCTACTCCTTGACAGGTTTCCCCTTGGCTTCGGCCAGGGCCTTTTTCAGGGCCTCGACCTCGGTCGTCGCCCTACACATATAATGACACAACGGCCAGTGTACATCATTTACTCTTTCCGAATATATAGCGAGCCATTGCATACCTTGCTGGTCTTCCAGCTGCTTCCTCGCCTGGCCGAGCTCTTCTTCGGCCCGCTCCAGTTTCTGCTTTAGTCCGGAGACTTCGGTAGTGTGAGAAGTCGCGGCCAGCAGCGACGCCTGCTTATTCACATCAGAAACAGTTTGGTTAGTTTCCCGCGAAATTTAATTGATCCTCTGTCTGGCTTTTCTTTCCAAACACCGGACAATGTCTCAGGGGCTACTGTCTATGTGGGCATTTTCTCGGTTAAATGCCGCTTACCTCAAAACCTGTCAGCATGCCGCTGCAGGCTTCAGTCAGTCCGCTCTTGATGGACTGAACCTTCTCAATCTCCATACCCATAAGGATACGGTGTTCTTCCACAATGGAAACGCCTCGTAGCGCTTCCAGTAGATTATTCGGTGCCTCTGGTTGGACAGAGGTCACCGGTGGGACAGGCACACCCCCTTCTTTTGAAGGAGGTTGCTCGCCGGATTACGGAGCCGCATGGGTCTCCGGAATCGTATTCGGCCGGGGGCCGAACTAATCGAGGCCTCCAGTTGCCATGGGGATCTGCTCCCCCATGTGTCCCGAAGACGGGGTCTTGCCTCCCGGTGCCACCACGACAACCTCCTGAACCTCTCCCTGGCATGGGAAGGTCCTTTGGGATAGTACCTCGTCATCTCCCTTGGCCTTGGGAGAGTGAGCGGCCAGCAGTGTCTCGCTGGCCATTGCCTTCGAATCCAACGAGCCTCTTGACGAGGCTCGCTGGGGGCTGTCATGGGCTGGACTGCAATAACACGATTAACCATATTAATGCCATAGAGTGAAGAGGCCGGATAAATAAACGAGTGTGGGTTCTTAGTACTCACGATGCTGCTAGGGGCTTAGTCCGGGGGCTTCGCTACGGGCTGCTGTCGACGTCCCATGCGGAGTTATCCACCCTGGGACCTTTCCCCCTCTTGGGTGCCTCCGCCTCCAGATTTGTGGAGGCCGCCCTCTTCTTTCTCTCGTCGTCGTCTTCGGTGGCGGAGGAACGGGTCTTGTCTTCGGACATCACGTCCGAAGTGACCTTGCGGAGGGGGCCGCTCCGGACCCCCTTGGCCTTCCCCATGGCCTTCTTCTCCGGCGTCTTATAGGGCGCCCGTACCAGCATCTTCCCTAGACGCAGGATGACTGGTTCTTCAGGCAGCGGAGCCGGACACTGGATCTGCTTCGCCCTCTCCATCCAGTCCTGAAGAAGCAATGATAATAAAAGCTTAGATATCGTCCTTGAAACAAGCAAGTAGGGGATGCGTTAAAAATAACATACCTCATTGGCAAGGTGGTTAATGTCGTGCCCGCGGTCTGAATCTATGGCCGGCAGTGTCTTGTTGCCCTTGAAGAGAAACTTCCAGGCATCTTCGTGAGTAGTTTCGAAAAGCCTCTTCAGGGTATGGTGCTTCTTCGAATTGAACTCCCATAGAGGGCGGCTTCGGCTTTGGCAGGGGAGAATCCGGCGAACTAGCATCACCAGGATTATATAGACAAGCTTGATATCTTTGTCCACCATACTTTGAACGGGCGTCTGTAGCGCTATCAGCTCATCTGGCGAATACCAGTTCGGGCTCTTCTCGACCCAGGAGGTGAGCCGCATTGGAGCGCCGAAGTTGAATTCGGCAGCTGCGGCCCAGTTTGCGCCATGGGGTTCTATGATGTAGAACCATTGTTTCTGCCATTCCTTGACAGTCTCCACGACAGTGCCTTTCGGCCAGGAGACATTGGTCAGCTTGCTCACCATGGCGCCCCCGCACTCCGCGTGCTGGCCATCCACCACCTTCGGCTTCACGTTGAAGACCTTGAGCCACAAACCAAAGTGGGGTTGGATGCGGAGGAAGGCCTCACACATGACGATGAGAGCCGAAATGTTGAGGAAAGAGTTCGGGGATAGATCATGGAAGTCTATCCCGTAATAGTACATCAGCCTGCGGACGAAATGGTGAAGTGGAAACCCTAGCCCGTAGAGGAAATGAGGGATGAATACCACCCTCTCATTGGGCTTCGGTGTGGGGACGACTTGCCCCTGGGCTGGAAGACGGTGGGCGATTTCCTTCGCCAAGTACCCGGCCGCCCGAAGCTCAGTAATGTCCTTCTCCTTGACGGAGGAGACCATCCACTTGCCTTGACCTCCGGATCCGGACATGGTTGAGTGCTAGCTTGAGTGGGAAGAAGATGAAAACTTGGGCGCTGGAGCTCAAGAGTGGAAGGGCAGAGGAAGAGAGAAGGTGTGGGAGAAGAAGGGGGAATCCTTATCCCCTTATAAAGGCAGTGAACATCGAACGCCTCCCCACTCGCCCTAAAACTCGCCTATTTCCAAGGGTTGTGTAAATGGCACAGTTGGGTTACCCACGCCCACATTGATGAAAATCCCGCAATAAGGGGACACGATCTCTGCTTTGACAAGACGTGCCAATGGAAACCGCATCTTGAAACGTGAACGTCAGACAAAAACGGTTCGATATAGTGACCGGACAGATGTGATGTCATCTTGCAAAAAGTTGTCAGCGGATGGGACTCGTGAAATACTATATTCCTTGCGGTTGTGTGTGGTATTTGTGTTGCAGAACTGGACACCTTCGTTTCATCCGAAGACTATCCTGGAGTATTCGGAAAGTAGAACCCGCCTTGCAATGCTGAAGACAATCTGCGCGCCGTACACATCGTCATTCAAGCCTGGTTCAGGGGCTAGTGAGGGAGTCCAGGACTAAGGGGTCCTCGGGTGTCTGATCTATTGGATATGGGCCAGACTGATGGGTCGTAAGGATACAAGGATCGAAGGCTCCACCCGTGTCCGGATAGGACTCTCCTTGGCGTGGAAGGCAAGCTTGGCGACCAACTATGAAGATTCCTTTCTTTGTAACCGACCTTGTGTAACCCTAGATCCCTCCCTTGTCTATATAAACCGGAGGGCTAGGTCTGTAGATAGGTCGAATCCTCATAATCATAGCCAGACTAGACTTTTAGGGTTTAGTCATTATGATCTCGTGGTAGATCAACTCTTGTAATACTCATATTCATCAAGATCAATCAAACATGATGTAGGGTATTACCTCCATAGAGAGGGCCCGAACCTGGGTAAAACATTGTGTCCCCTGTCTCCTATTACCATCGATCCTAGACGCATAGTTCGGGACCCCCTACCCGAGATCCGCCGGTTTTGACACCGACACCCGCCCCCCTTCACAGTGCAAAAGCCACTGCAGGAAAAGCCTGACATCAGCTCCCGAGCCTGGGTCAGCACCACCACCGTAGGGGTGCCAACACCTGTGATCCGCTCTAATCCTGGTGGACCGAGAGGGATACGACCCAGTGGCTGCCTACGGCCATCATCGAGCCACTAGCTCAGATGATGCCAAATATGTGGCCTTTAGCACCGATCCAACAGCTAGCTAGCGCAATCCCGATCACCACCTCCATGGTCCTTTACCGACGACAACCTGTAGACACCTCCGAATCGACTCGTAAGCTCCCGCCTTGGCCTGACCTCACACGAGGATCAACTAACTCCGGGTCGGAGGACCATGTCAAACTCCCGCACCGACGGCCAGACCGCAACCCTGGCCCACAGCCATCCATCGCACCCCGGGGAGGCAGGCGCCACCCCATCAGATCTGAACAACCCAGATCCATACGGGGGCCGCACAGGTAGCCGGCAACTCCGGCTGCCGAGCAGACGCACTTGTGCCAGCCCCACCCCCACAGAATCCTCATGCCATGCCCTTCCAAGTGATCCTCCCACAGTCCACATCCCTGCATCCACACGCCCGCGAGAAGGACAAGGCGCCACCACCAGCAGCCAAGAGCCAGTGCGAGCGGCTCACCGGTGATAGCGGCAGAGAAGCCCATCCATGGTGATGAGTCGGTGGGCAGAGGCGGCACCAGAGGCGAGGGCGGTGGGCACTATGAGGTGGACAAGTGGCTCGGCAACCAAGTTCATCGATGAGACAGCCGCCACAACCAACACTGTAGGAGGTGAAGGAAAATATGCCCTAGAGGCAATAATAAAGTTGTTATTTCCTTATATCATGATAACTGTTTATTATTCATTCTAGAATTGTATTAACCGGAAACTTGATACATGTGCGAATACATAGACAAAATAGAGTCTCCCTAGTATGCCTCTACTTGACTAGGTCGTTAATCAAAGATGGTTAAGTTTCCTGACCATAGACATGTGTGGTCATTTGATGAACGGGATCACATCATTAGAGAATGATGTGATGGACTAGACCCATCTGTTAGCTTAGCATAATGATCGTTAAGTTTTATTTCTACTGCTTTCTTCATGACTTATACATATTCTTTGACTATGAGATTATGCAACTCCCGAATACCGGAGGAACACCTTGTGTGCTATCAAATGTCACAACGTAACTGGGTGATTATAAAGATGCTCTATAGGTGTCTCTGAAGGTGTTTGTTGGGTTGGCATAGATCGACATTAGGATTTGTCACTCCGAGTATCAGAGAGGTATCTCTGAGCCCTCTCGGTAATGCACATCACAATAAGCCTTGCAAGCAATGTGACTGATGAGTTAGTTGCGGGATGATGCATTACGGAACGAGTAAAGAGACTTTCCGGTAACGAGATTTAACTAGGTATGAGGATACCAACGATTGAATCTCGGGCAAGTAATATACCGATGACAAAGGGAATAACGTATGTTGTCATTACAGTTTGACCGATAAAGATCTTCATAGAATATGTAGGAACCAATATGAGCATCCAGGTTCCATTGTTGGTTATTGACCGGAGATATGTCTCGGTCATGTCTACATAGTTCTCGAACCCGTAGGGTCCGCACGCTTAACGTTCAATGACGATTTGTATTATGAGTTGTGTTTTGGTGACCGAAGATTGTTCGGAGTCCTAGATGAGATCACAGACATGACGAGGAGTCTCGAAATGGTCAAGAGGTAAAGATTCATATATTGGGCGATAGTATTCGGACACCGGAACGGTTCCGGATCGTTTCGGGTATTTTTTGGAGTACCGGGAGGTTACTGGAACCCCCCGGGGAAAGTAATGGGCCACTACGGGCCATAGGTGTAACATCCCATTTTCCTAAATTAGGATGTAATAGATCATTCATATGCATATCATATTTTTATTGCATTATTTGCTTTTTCAGAATATTCAAATCATTATGCAACAAAAGGCAATTTATTGGGAGTTGAGATAACATGACTTATCCCCTATTTTAAAAATGTTCATAATGTGCAGAATATTATTTCCAGTTCATCTGATATGTTCTGGTAATTTTTGTGATCTTCAAAGTATTTTATTTGTGTGTTATTTTACTGTTTGTGTGGCCTTTTGCATAAAAATGAATTTCTAAAATTGCATTAGGTGAGGAACTAGTGTTCCTGTAGTTTATATCAGCAGTATAGACTTTTTAGTTATTTGCTGCTATAGTTTTTGTTTTAAAACAAAAAAGGGAAGCGCAGCACAGCGCAGCTCCGCACCACGGCCCAGCAAGCCAACGCCGCGGCCCAGCACACCCCGCAGCCCACTACGACCGAAGCGGTGCTCCGCACCGCTGCGCCCGATCCGCATCGCCCCTCGCCTCCCGTCGCTGACCAGCGGGCCCCGCCGTGCGCCTGTTCCTCTGCTTCCTCGAGCGGACACCACACGCGCGCACCGCACGCATGCCGAGGCCGAGCCGGTTCACCCCGGGTTCCTAGTCCACCTTGAGCGCTCCCGAGTCACCGTGTGCAAGCAGAAGACCCAGGGAAACCCCGCATCCACTCGCCGTTCTTCCTCGCTGCCGCACGCTTCAGCTAGGGCGAAACGGATCTCGCCGGAGGAGCTCGAGACGCCGCTGTTTCACCGGTCGTTTTGTTGGCTGTAAGATCATCCCCGGCCGCTCCGCTTGTTCCTCTCAGACCCCCTCTCAGTTACCGCTCGTTTGACACCTCGGGGTGACCTACAGACCACCAGAACGACGCCGCCGCCGATGCCGGATTTCGTCGGAGCACCGAGGTTCACCTCGCCGCCGTCGCCTACGGAGGACGCATCGCCACCATCCGACACCACCACCACCTCCGCCACTCGTCGCTGAACCCATCCGCCACTTCACCCTCGCCGGAGACCCACCGGAGAGCCGTCGCCGACGACGCCCGACCGCCGCCGCCGTTTTTCTGTTTCTGGTGAGCACGCACACGCACAGGAGGTCTTCAACCAATCACCCGCTGCCACATGGCACTTCGCTACAGGAACAGCACAAGAGTTCGCTACAGTACCAGGAGTTTTCTGTTTTCCTTTTGTTTTATTTTTAGATTTCACCAAAACTTCCATTAGCTATAACTCCTAATCTGTATATCCAAATTAGGTAATTCTTTTTCCTATGATCTCACAAAAATCGGCACATTATCACAGTAGCAACTTTGCACATGTTTGCTCTGTTCAAATTTGAATTCGTTTGAATTTGAAATAAATCTTCCGGAGGCCATAACTCTCAAACCGTTTATCGGAATCGAGTGATTCTTTTTGCATTGTGACCATAATGCATCTTAGGTTCTGTTAATCTTCTGTTGTTGAGTTTTTAAAATGTTTTCCTTGCTGTTGGTTTTGTTTTGGATCTTTTCATGTTCCGGTGATTGATTTGTTGAATTGTGTGAAACATGTAGATTATCCAGAGTGCGACGCGAGCTACTGTCAGGAGTGTGACTTTCTGAACCAGAACCAAGGCAAGTTACATGTTGATCATCCTTTACCTATTGTTTTCTATGCATGTAGTTATATCACACTATGAATATATGCATGTATAGGAATACTATATTATTTTTGCGATGCTGATGAGCTATATTCCCGTCTTTGCAAATCGTGGTAGTGGTAGGTTGCTATGCTTTGTAGACGGGGGTGGTTCGTGTATTCATTGAGTTTATGTGAGGATTATATATATTTAACAAATTGAGTAGTAACTCAGGATTTAACTCACCTCTGGGCGGAAGTGCTATTGCTTGGTGTTGAGGGAAGGCATCATGGGGTCTTGCACCTTTTCTAAGGCCATGCGCTCATGAGAGTGCACCCTAAGTGGAATGCCGCCCAGGCTCAAAAAGATCAGACAGACTTAGTGACTAGTACCTTTCATGTGCGGCCACTGGCTATATGGGCTTTGGCTTAGTTGATCAGTTGTTGGAACCCTGGCCCAGACAGTGTCGACAGATGTAGCATATGTAGGTGGGATGTGGCTGTCAGGTGGTCAAGGGAACCTCTTCTGAAAGACTTCGTCTCAATCTTCGGATTGGGTCCAGTGGGTAAAGCGTACTAAACTTTGCAGAGTATTAGAACTAATCATGATTAGCCGTGCCCCCGGTTATGGGTAAATTTGAGCGACTATGCCATTACAGTTGTTGGATGATCTTGACAGATGTGACACTTAATAAATTTGTTGGGCAACTTAATAAAGGGTAGGTTGGAGTTGATTTTGCCAACTCAACCTTGTGCATTTAATTGTAGTAATAAAAGAACTAAATAAAAATTTGACTATTAGGTAGTTATTAGGATAACATCTGCTTTCTACAAAATAAACCCCCAAGCCTTCCTTTGTTGTACTATGCATATACATGTAGGTCTGCTTTATTATTACTCCTGTGTAACTTGCCAATACATTCCAAGTATTTACCTATATGGATGCAACGTCTCATGTTGCAGGATATTCTGACGAAGAGTAAGGTACCGTTAGGGTCGCGAGTCTGCACTCAGCATCGCCAGTGGGCTATGATGGGACTCATCGTTATTTTTTTTGCTACTTTTTGCTGTTTGGTTGAATAAAGCTAGCCAAGTGCTATGCAGATTGTTTTATTTTATATATTCTGGATCATACGATGTAATAAATGATGCACTTGCTATTCTGGTATACATCTATACTTTGTGTGCTAGCGAGTTCGATCCAGGGACTAGCACGGTAAGCACAGAGACTCAAATCCTTCGAGGTTTGGTCGTTACAATAGGGGAGAGAGGAGGCAGCCCACAATGGATGGCCGCCTCCCATGGGAGTCTGAATTGGACTAGTGGAGGGGGTGGTGCCCCCTTTCCTTCTCCTCCTCCCTCTCCTTCCCCCTTTCCCCCCTCCATGAGAAGGAATAAGAGGGGGGCCAAAGCCTACTAGTACTACGAGTCCTAGTAGGAGCCCCCCCACTTGGCCCGCCCCCTAGGGTCGGCCTCCTCCCTCTCCCTCCTTTATATACGTGGGGGGCACCCCTTGGTGACACACCAATTGTTCCAAGTCATGTGTGATGTCTTCCTCCATGGTTTACTCCTCCGGTCATATTCACGTAGTGCTTAGGCGAAGCCCTGCACGGATCACATCACCATCACCTTCACCAGGCCGTCGTGCTGATGAAACTCTCCCTTGACACTTTTTTGGATCAAGAGTTTGAGGGACGTCATCGAGCTGAACGTGTGCTGAACTCGGAGGTGCCATACGTTCAGTACTTGATCGGTTGGATCATGAAGACGTTCGACTACATCAACCGCGTTAACCTAACGCTTCCGCTTTTGGTCTACGAGGGTACATGGACACACTCTCCCCCTCTCATTGCTATGCATCTCCTAGATAGATCTTGCATGATCGTAGGAATTTTTTTTGAAATTGCATGCTACATTCCCCAACAGTGGCATCCGAGCCAGGTTTATGCGTAGATGATATGCACGAGTAGAACACAAAGAGTTGTGGGTGATCATAGTCATGTTGCTTACCACCAACGTCTTATTTTGATTCAGCGGTATTGTTGGATGAAGCGGCCCGAACCAACCTTACATGACCACGTTCATGAGACCGGTTCCACCGACAGACATGCAACTTGTTTTGCATAAAGGTGGCTGGTGGGTGTCTATTTCTCCAAATTTAGTTGAATCGAATTTGACTATGGCCGGTTCTTGTTGAAGGTTAAAACAACACACTTGATGAAAAATCGTTGTGGTTTTGATGCGTAGGTAAGAACGGTTCTTACTAGAAGCCCATAGCAGCCACGTAAAACTTGCAACAACAAAGTAGAGGATTTCTAAATTGTTTTTGCAGGGCATGTTGTGATGTGATATGGTCAAGACATGATGTGATATACGTTATTGTATGAGATGATCATGTTTTCTAAAAGTTGTCGGCAACTGGCAGGAGCCTTATGGTTGTCGCTTTATTGTATGAAATGCAATCGCCATGTAATTGCTTTACATTATCATTATGTGTTACAACGACACTACGATGAAGATCAAGGTGTCAAGCCAGTGATAATGGAGATCATGACCGTGCTTTGGAGATGGAGATCAAAGGCACAAGATGATGATGGCCATATCATGTCACATATTTTGATTGCATATGATGTTTATCTTTTATGTATCTTATTTTGCTTAGTACGGTGGTAGCCTTATAAGATGTTCCCTCACTAAATTTAAAGGTATAAGTGTTCTCCCTGAGTATGCACTGTTGCGACAGTTCGTCGTGCCGAGACACCATGTGATGATCGGGTGTGATAAGCTCTACATTCACATACAACGGGTGTAAGACAGTTTTGCACATGCAGAATACTTGGGTTAAACTTGACGAGCCTAGGATGTACAGACATGGCCTCGGAACACTGACACCGAAAGGTCGAACGTGAATCATATAGTAGATATGATCGACATAGAGATGTTCACCGTTGAAAACTACTCCATCTCACGTGATGATAGGACATGGTTTAGTTGATATGGATCACGTGATCATTTAGATGACTAGAGGGATGTCTATCTAAGTGGAAGTTCTTAACTAATGATTAATTGAACTTAAATTTATCATGAACTTAGCCTGTTAGTTTTTGCATATCTATGTTTTAGATCAATGGCCCGTGCTACCGTTCCCTTGAATTTTAATGTGTTCCTAGAGAAAGCTAAGTTGAAAGATGATGGTAGCAACTACACGGACTGTGTAACGTCCTTGAAGCACCGCTAGGTGCAAGGCCTGCTGTAGGAGCAACTCCGGACATTATGAACGTGTGGCAAGCTAGATCTGATGACTACTTGATAGTCCAGTGTGCCATGCTTTACGACTTAGAATCGGCACTTCAAAGACATTTTGAATGTCATGGAGCATATGAGATGTTCTAGGAGTTGAAGTTAATATTTCAAGCAAATGCCCGAGTTGAGAGATATGAAGTATCCAACAAGTTCTATAGCTGCTAGATGGAGGAGAACAGTTCTGTCAGTGAACACATACTCAGAATGTCTGGGTACCATAACCACTTGACTCAGCTGGGAGTTAATCTTCCGGATGATAGTGTTATTGACAGAGTTCCTCAATCACTGCCACCAAGCTACAAAGTCTTCATGATGAACTATAATATGCAAGGGATGGAAAAGAGACTATTCCCGAGCTCTTTGCAATGCTCAAGGCTGCAGAGGTAGAAATTTAGAAGGAGCATCAAGTGCTGATGGTTAACAAGACCAGTAGTTTCAAGAAAAAAGGGCAAAGGAAAGAAGGGGAACTTCAAGAAGAATAGCAAGCAAGTTGATGCTCCCGGGAAGAAGCCCAAGTCTGGACCTAAGCCTGAAACTGAGTGCTTCTAATGCAAAGGAACTTGTCACTGGAAGCGGAACTGCCCCAAGTATTTGGCGGATAAGAAGGATGAAAAATGAGTGGTATATTTGATATACATGTTATTGATGTGTACCTTACTAATGCTCGTAGTAGCGCCTGGGTATTTGATACTAGTTATGTTGCTAATATTTGCAACTCGAAACAGGGGCTACGGATTAAACGAAGATTGGCTAAGGACGAGGTGACGATGCGCGTCAGAAATGGTTCCAAAGTCGATGTGATCGCCGTCGGCACACTACCTCTACATCTACCTTCGAGATTAGTTTTAGACCTGAATAATTGTTATTTGGTGCCAGCGTTGAGCATGAACATTATATCTAGATCTTGTTTGATGCGAGACGGTTATCCATTTAAATCAGAGAATAATTGTTGTTCTATTTATATGAGTAATATCTTTTATGGTCATGCACCCTTGATGAGTGGTCTATTTTTGTTGAATCTCGATCATAGTGATAAACATATTCATAATATTGATGCCAAAAGATGCAAAGTTAATAACGATAGTGCAACTTATTTGTGGCACTGCTGTTTGGGTCATATTGGTGTAAAGCGCATGAAGAAACTCTATGCAGATGGGATTTTGGAATCACTTCATTATGAATCACTTGATGCTTGCGAACCATGCCTCATGGGCAAGATGACTAAGACTCCATTCTCCGGAACAATGGAGCGAGCCACTGACTTATTGGAAAAAATACATACTGATGTATGCGGTCCGATGAGTGTTGAGGCTCGCGGCGGGTATCGTTATTTTCTGACCTTCACAGATGATTTGAGCAGATATAGGTATATCTACTTAATGAAACATAAGTCTGAAACATTTGAAAAGTTCAAAGAATTTCAGAGTGAAGTGGAAAATCATTGTAACAAGAAAATAAAGTTTCTACGATCTGATCGTGGAGGCGAATATTTGAGTTACGAGTTTGGTCTTCATTTGAAACAATGTGGAATAGTTTCGCAACTCATGCCACCTGGAACACCACAACGTAATCATGTGTCCGAACGTCGTAACCGTACTTTATTAGATATGGTGCGATCTATGATGTCTCTTACCAATTTACCACTATCTTTTTGGGGTTATGCTTTAGAGACGGCTGCATTCACATTAAATAGGGCACCATCTAAATCCTTTGAGACGACACCATATGAACTGTGGTTTAGCAAGAAACCTAGGTCGTCGTTTCTTAAAGCTTGGGGTTGCGATGCTTATGTGAAAAAGCTTCAGCCTGATAAGCTCGAACCCAAATCGGAGAAATGTGTCTTCATAAGATACCCAAAAGAAACTGTTGGGTACACCTATTACAAATCCGAAGGCAAGATATTTGTTGCTAAAAATGGATCCTTTCTAGAGGAGTTTCTCTCGAAAGAAGTGAGTGGGAGGAAAGTAGACAATAGTCGGGACCACTCCCATGATTTCAGATCTGAACCGTTTATGTTATCACCATTATATTCATGTTCTAGATCCGATCTTGCAAGTTATAGTCACCTACTACGTGTTATGATCCGGCAACCCCGGAGTGACAATAGTCGGGACCACTCCCGGTGATGACCGTAGTTTGAGGAGTTCATGTATTCACTATGTGCTAATGCTTTGTTCCGGTTCTCGATTAAAAGGAGGCCTTGATATCCCTTAGTTTCCAATAGGACCCCACTACCACAGGAGGGTAGGACAAAAGATGTCATGCAAGTTCTTTCCATAAGCACGTATGGCTATTTACGGAATACATGCCTACATTATATTGATGAACTGGAGCTAGTGTCATATCGCCCTAGGTTATAACTGCCTCATGATGAATATCATCCAAAAAGTCACCGATACAATGCCTACGAATTTATCATATATTGTTCTCTCTAAGTTACTACTTCTAGCATCGCTGTTACACTTGCTACAAAATTACTGCTATCAATATTACCGTTACCATTGCTGCTGCTACTATTATCAAAGCTATCATACTACTTGGCTACAGATCACTTTGCTGCAAATAATTAATCTCCAGGTGTGGTTGAATTTATAACTCAGCTGCAAATACCTTCAAATATTCTTTGGCTCCCCTTGTGTCGAATCTATAAATTTGGGTTGAATACTCTACCCTCGAAAACTGTTGCGGTCCCCTATACTTGTGGGTTACCAAGACCTTTTTCGGGCGCCGTTGCCGGGGACCATAGCTATATTTGTTGAGTCACTTGGGATTATTATCACTTTATCACTATGAAGAATCTGAAGGATGCTAAGACTCAGATATTTCCCTCAAAGACGAGGGGAGGTAAGGAACTGCCATCAAGTTCTTGTTTAGATTCACCTTCTATTATAAGTAAACTTGCAACAGCACCACATTCTATTAATTCTGATATGTCGCAAGTTATTGATGATGCTACTTCTGCTATGGATAATGCTTATGATGATGCTAGTACCTTGCTTGATAATGATGATGTGCCACTTGGTGAATTTCTTGATAAACAAATTGCTAGAGTAATACAACATGATGTTGTTGAATCTGATGATGAGCTTGAAACTGAATCTCCTGAAACACCTGCTAGAACTAGCCTTCCTAGATATGAATTGCCTAAGGTACTGGAAGTCTATGCTATGAATGAAGAGACAACTAGAGATATTGTTGCTTGTAAGGATAGAGATGATCTAGAGAAATTATTATGCAAGTATAAAGAAAAAAATCTCTAAATGCTAGAATGAAATGTGATCCTAAGTTTGCTACTTCACCTATCTTTATTAATGATAAGGATTATGAATTCTCTGCCGACCCAGAGTTGATTACTTTGGCTGAATCTTATCCTTTCCATGGTTATGAAACTAAAACTGTTGTGGCACATCTTACTAAGTTGAATGACATAGCCACCCTTTTTACTCATGATGAGGAAACTCGCTATTACTTTATTCTAAAATTATTTCCTTTCTCATTAAAGGGTGATGCTAAAGCTTGGTACAATACTCTTTCTCCTAGTTGTGTGCGTAGTCCCTAGGATATGATCTATTACTTCTCTGAAAAATATTTTCCTGCTCATAAGAAACAAGCTGCTTTGCAGGAAATATTTAACTTTGTTCAAATTAAAGAAGAGAGTCTCCCACAAGCTTGGGGGAAGCTTTGCCAATTACTTAGTGATTTGCCTAATCATCCTCTTAAGAAAAATGAAATACTTGATATCTTCTATAATGGACTAACCGATGCTTCTAGGGATTTCCTAGATAGTTTTGCTGGTTCTGTTTTCAGGGAACAAACTGTTGGACAAGCTGAGTAATTATTGAATAACATATTGAAAACTTATGATGATTGGACTCTTCCTAAACCACCGGCTAAACCCACTCCGAGGAAGAGGGGTATATTATATCTCAGTCCTGAAGATATGCAAGAGGCAAAGAAATCTATGAAGGAAAAAGGTATTAAACTTGAGGATGTTAAAAATTTACCTCCTATTGAAGAAATACATGAGCTTAATACACCACCACTGCCTAAGGCGGTAGAGGTAAATTCTCTTATGAATTTCAATGATAATGACAATCCTCACAATATGCATCCTAGCCAATGCCTTTATGAGTTTGAAAACTACATTAGAAAACAAGATCACTTCAATGCAAATGTTATGAAACAATTGAAATACAACTCTGATATGATTGCTCGCTTGAGTGACTTGTTATTTAGAATCTCAAATGATGTTAGAGGTGTTGGAAAACATGCTTCTATGGTTCAAACTCAGTTACAACAAGTTGCTAAATCTCAAAGAGAATTGCTTGATGAAATGAATAATAATATACATGACTTTACTGTTCGAGTTGCAACTAGAGGAGGTAAAATGACTCAAGAACCACTTTATCCTGAGTTACACCCAAAAAGAATAGAACAAGACTCACAAAGAGTTTACACTAGTGCACCTAGTCCTTCTAAAAAGAAAAAGAAGAAGAAAAATGATAGGACTTTACATGCTTCTAGTGAACCTGAAATAGAAAAACCTCCTGATAATGATGATGAAACTTCTATCTCTGATGCTGAAACTCGGTCTGGTAATGAAAATTCACCTAGTGATAATGAAAAAGATAATGCTGAGGTTCATGAAAATACTCAACCAAATAATAAAGAACCAGACAATGATGTTGAGATAGAACCACCTGTTGATCTTGATAACCCACAACCTAAGAATAAAAGGTATGACAAAAGAGACTTTGTTGCTAGAAAACACGGTAAATAAAGAGAATAGTGGGTTCAAAAACCTATGCCTTTTCCACCTAAGTCAAATAAAAAGAATGATGATGAAGAATTTGAACGCTTTGCTGAAATGCTGAGGCCGGTCTTTTTGCGTACTCGCTTGACTGATATCTTGAAAATGCCTCCTTATGCAAAGTATATGAAAGACATCATCACTAATAAGAGAAAACACCGGAAGCTAAAATCTACACTATGCTTGCTAATTATACTTTTAAAGATGGAGTACCTAAAAAACTTGGAGATCCTGAAATACCAACTATACCTTGCTCTATCAAAAAGAATTATGTGAAAACTGTTTTGTGTGATTTAGGAGCTGGTGTTAGTGTTATGCCTTTCTCTTTATATAAAAGACTTGATTTGAATAAACTCACACCTACTGAAATATCTTTGCAAATGGCTGACATATCAACTGCCATACCTATCAGTATCTGTGAGGATGTGCCCGTTGTTGTTGCTAATGTTACTATTTTGACTGAGTTTGTTATACTTGAGATGCCCGAGCACGACAACATGTCGATTATCCTTGGTAGACCCTTCTTGAATACTGTAGGGGCTATTATTGATTGCAATAAAAGCAAGGTCACTTTTCATATCAATGGTAATGTGCATACGATGCACTTTCTGAAGAAACAATTCCAAGTGAATGGTATTAATGTTATTAAAAAATCTCCGACAATCACTATTGGAAGTTTTTCAAATGCCTCTACCTACTGTCAAAAAGAAATATGAAATGCTTATTGTTGGGGACATTAATATCCCCATTGAGGTAACTTAGTGATTTGCGGAAGTTCTTCGGTTTCATGCTAATCAAGAGTGGATGTTAATAAGACCTGATTAACCTTATTAATGGATCATTTTTTAGCGCTATGAAGTTGATGAATTTAGTAAGCAATACCTTCTGTCCCTACTTTTTGTTTTCTGTTTTTATTAGTTAAATAAAATAAAATGTCATGTTTTGTCTATTTTCCGATTTTCCCATGCAATAAAAAAGACCCAAAAATAAAAGTTCTCGGAATGCCCTGAAAATTTAATACAATTTTTTCTAAATATTTCTGAATTTTTGGTGCAAATAACATCAGAGGGAGGTGCACCAGGTGGGCACAACCCACCTGGGCGCGCCAGGACCCCAGGTTGTCTACGTACCCTCATAGACCGACAGCGGAAGTGTTATAACAACGCGGTTGATGTAGTCGTACGTCTTCACGGCCTGACCGATCAAGCACCGAAACTACGGCACCTCCGAGTTCTAGCACACGTTCAGCTTGATGACGATCCCCGGACTCCGATCCAGCAAAGTTCGGGGAAGAGTTCCGTCAGCACGACGGCGTGGTGACGATCTTGATGTTCTATCGTCGCAGGGCTTCGCCTAAGCACCGCTACAATATTATCGAGGATTATGGTGGTGGGGGGCACCGCACACGGCTAAGAGAACGATCACGAAGATCAACTTGTGTGTCTATGGGGTGCCCCTGCCCCCGTATATAAAGGAGTGGAGGAGGGGAGGGCCGGCCCTCTCTATGGCGCGCCCTAGGGGAGTCCTACTCCCACCGGGAGTAGGATTCCCCCTTTCCTAGTCCAACTAGGAGTCCTTCCATGTAGTAGGAGTAGGAGACAAGGAAGGGGAAGAGGGAAGAGAAGGAAGGAGGGGGCGCAGCCCCTCCCCCTAGTCCAATTCGGACTAGGCCTTGGGGGGGCGTGCGGCCTGCCTCTCCCTCTCCCCTAAAGCCCAATAAGGCCCATATACTTCTTCTCCCGTATTCCCATAACTCCCCGGTACTCCGAAAAATACCCGAACCACTCGGAACCTTTCCGATGTCCGAATATAGTCATCCAATATATCGATCTTTACGTCTCGACCATTTCGAGACTCCTCGTCATGTCCCCGATCTCATCCGGGACTCTGAAATCCTTCGGTACATCAAAACTCATAAACTCATAATATAAGTGTCATCGAAACCTTAAGCGCGCGGACACTACGGGTTCGAGAACAATGTAGACATGACCGAGACATGTCTCCGGTCAATAACCAATAGAGGAACCTGGATGCTCATATTGGCTCCTACATATTCTACGAAGATCTTTATCGGTCAGACCGCATAACAACATACGTTGTTCCCTTTGTCATCGGTATGTTACTTGCCCGAGATTTGATCATCGGTATCTCAATACCTAGTTCAATCTCGTTACCGGCAAGTCTCTTTACTCGTTCCGTAATACATCATCTCGCAACTAACTCATTAGTTGCAATGCTTGCAAGGCTTATGTGATGTGCATTACCGAGAGGGCCCAGAGATACCTCTCCGACAATCGGAGTGACAAATCCTAATCTCGAAATACGCCAACCCAACATTTACCTTTGGAGACACCTGTAGAGCTCCTTTATAATCATCCAGTTACGTTGTGACGTTTGGTAGCACACAAAGTGTTCCTCCGGCAAACGGGAGTTGCATAATCTCATAGTCATAGGAACATGTATAAGTCATGAAGAAAGCAATAGCAACATACTAAACGATCGGGTGCTAAGCTAATGGAATGGGCCATGTCAATCACATCATTCTCCTAACGATGTGATCCTGTTAATCAAATAACAACTCTTTGTCTATGGTTAGGAAACATAACCATCTTTGATTAACGAGCTAGTCTAGTAGAGGCATACTAGTGACACTCTGTTTGTCTATGTATTCACACATGAATTATGTTTCCGGTTAATACAATTCTAGCATGAATAATAAACATTTATCATGAAATAAGGAAATAAATAATAACTTTATTATTGCCTCTAGGGCATATTTCCTTCAGTCTCCCACTTGCACTAGAGTCAATAATCTAGTTCACATTGCTATGCGATTTAACACCAATAGTTCACATCATTATGTGACCAACACTCAAAGGGTTTACTAGAGTCAATAATCTAGTTCACATCGCTATGTGATTAACACCCAAAGAGTACTAAGGTGTGATTATGTTTTGCCTGTGAGAGAAGTTTAGTCAACGGGTCTGCCATATTCAGATCCGTATGTATTTTGCAAATTTCTATGTCAACAATGCTCTGAACGGAGCTACTCTAGCTAATTGCTCCCACTTTCAATATGCATCAAGATTGAGACTTAGAATCATCTGGATCAGTGTCAAAGTTTGCATCGACGTAACCCTTTACGAAGAACCTTTTGTCACCTCCATAATCGAGAAACATATCCTTATTCCACTAAGGATAATTTTGACCGCTGTCTAGTGATCTACTTCCTAGATCACTATTGTATTCCCTCGCTTAACACAGTGTAGGGTATACAACAGATCTGGTACACAGCATGGCATACTTTATAGAATCTATGGCTGAGGCATAGGGAACGACTTTCATTCTCTTTCTATCT
Source organism: Triticum urartu (assembly GCF_056163025.1). Classification (NCBI taxonomy): domain Eukaryota; kingdom Viridiplantae; phylum Streptophyta; class Magnoliopsida; order Poales; family Poaceae; genus Triticum; species Triticum urartu. The sequence continues at coordinate 532,878,923 of NC_141876.1, forward strand.
TCTACCGTGGTCGGGCTTTGAGTCTTACTCAATTTCACACCTTGCAACACAGGCAAGAACTCTTTCTTTGACTGTTCCATTTTGAACTACTTCAAAATCTTGTCAAGGTATGTACTCATTGAAAAAACTTATCAAGCGTCTTGATCTATCTCTATAGATCTTGATGCTCAATATGTAAGCAGCTTTACCGAGGTCTTTCTTTGAAAAACTCCTTTCAAATATCCCTTTATGCTTTCCAGAAAATTATGCATTATTTCCGATCAACAATATGTCGTTCACATATACTTATCAGAAATGCTGTAGTGCTCCCACTCACTTTCTTGTAAATACAGGCTTCACCGCAAGTCTGTATAAAACTATATGCTTTGATCAACTTATCAAAGCGTATATTCCAACTCCGAGATTCTTGCACCAGTCCATAGATGGATCGCTGGAGCTTGCATATTTAGTTAACACCTTTAGGATCGACAAAACCTTCTAGTTGCATCGTATACAACTCTTCTTTAGTAAATCCATTAAGGAATGCAGTTTTGTTTATCCATTTGCCAGATTTCATAAAATGCGGCAATTGCTAACATGATTCGGACAGTCTTAAGCATAGATACAAGTGAGAAAATCTCATCGTAGTCAACACCTTGAACTTGTCGAAAACCTTTTGCGACAATTCTAGCTTTATAGATAGTAACACTACTATCAGCGTCCGTCTTCCTCTTGAAGATCCATTTATTTTCTATGGCTTGCCGATCATCGGGCAAATCCATCAAAGTCCATACTTTGTTCTCATACATGGATCATATCTCAGATTTCATGGCCTCAAACCATTTCACGGAATCTGGGCTCATCATCGCTTCCTCATAGTTCGCAAGTTCATCATGGTCTAGTAACATGACTTCCAGAATAGGATTACCGTACCACTCTGGTGCGGATCTCACTCTGGTTTACCTACGAGATTCGGTAGTAACTTGATCTGAAGTTACATGATCATCATCATTAGCTTCCTCACTAATTGGTGTAGTAGTCACAGGAACAGATTTCTGTGATGAACTACTTTCCAATAAGGGAGGAGGTACAGTTACCTCATCAAGTTCTACTTTCCTCCCACTCACTTCTTTCGAGAGAAACTCCTTCTCTAGAAAAACTCCGAACTTAGCAACAAAAGTCTTGCCTTCGGATTTGTGATAGAAGGTGTACCCAACAGTCTCCTTTGGGTATCCTATGAAGACATATTTCTCCGATTTGGGTTTGAGCTTATTAGGATGAAACCTTTTCATATAAGCATCACAACCCCAAACTTTAAGAAACGACAACTTTGGTTTCTTGCCAAACCACAGTTCAGATTGTGTCGTCTCAACGGACATAGATGGTGCCCTATTTAACGTGAATGCAGCTGTCTCTAATGCATAACCCCAAAACGATAGTGGTAGATCGGTAAGAGACATCATAGATCGCACCATATCTAATAAAGTAAGGTTATGATGTTCGGACACACCATTATGCTGTGGTGTTCCAGGTGGCGTGAGTAGTGAAACTATTTCACATTTTTTTTAACTGAAGGCCGAACTCGTAACTCAAATATTTTACTTCTGCGATCATATTGTAGAAACTTTCATTTTTGTTACGATGATTCTCCACTTCACTCTGAAATTCTTTGAATTTTTCAACTGTTTCAGACTTGTGTTTTATTAAGTAGATATACCCATATCTGCTCAAATCATCTATGAAGGTCAGAAAATAACGATACCCGCCGCGAGCCTCAACACTCATCGGACTGCATACATCAGTATGTATTGTTTCCAATAAGTCAGTTGCTTGCTCCACTGTTCCGAAGAACGGAGTCTTAGTCATCTTGCCCATGAGGCATGGTTCGCAAGCATCAACTGATTCATAATCAAGTGATTCCAAATGCCCATCAGCATGGAGTTTCTTCATGCGCTTTACACCAATATGACCTAAACGGCAGTGCCACGAATAAGTTGCACTATCATTATTAACTTTGCATCTTTTGGCTTCAATATCATGAATATGTGTATCACTACGATCGAGATCCAACGAACCATTTTCATTGGGTGTGTAACCATATAAGGTTTTATTCATGTAAACAGAACAACAATTTATTCTCTTACTTAAATGAATAACCGTTTTGCAATAAACATGATCAAATCATATTTATGCTCAACGCAAACACCAAATAACACTTATTTAGGTTCAACACTAATCCCGAAAGTATAGGGAGTGTGCGATGATGATCATATCAATCTTGGAACCACTTCCAACACACATCGTCACTTCACCCTTAACTAGTCTCTGTTCATTCTGCAACTCCCGTTTCGAGTTACTACTCTTAGCAACTGAACTAGTATCAAATACTGAGGGGTTGCTATAAACACTAGTAAAGTACACATCAATAACATGTATATCAAATATACTTATGTTCACTTTGCCATCCTTCTTATCCGCTAATCACTTGGGGTAGTTCCGCTTCCAGTGACCAGTCCCTTTGCAGTAGAAGCACTTAGTCTCATGCTTAGGACCAGACTTGGGCTTCTTCACTTGCGCAGCAACTTGCTTGCTGTTTTTCTTGAAGTTCCCCTTTTTCCCTTTGCCCTTTTCTTGAAACTAGTGATGTTGTCAACCATCAACACTTGATGCTCTTTCTTGATTTCTACCTTCATCGATTTCATCATCATGAAAAGCTCGGGATTCGTTTTCGTCATCCCTTGCATACTATAGTTCATCACGAAGTTCTACTAACTTGGTGATGGTGACTAGAGAATTCTGTCAATCACTATCTTATCTGGAAGATTAACTCCCACTTGATTAAAGCGATCGAAGTACCCAGACAATCTGAGCACATGCTCACTAGTTGAGCGATTCTCCTCCATCTTTTAGCTATAGAACTTGTTGGAGACATCATATCTCTCAACTCGGGTATTTTCTTGAAATATTAACTTCAACTCCTGGAACATCTCATATGGTCCATGACGTTTAAAATGTCTTTGAAGTCCCGATTCTAAGCCGTTAAGCATGGTGCACTAAACTATCAAGTAGTCATCATACTTAGCTAGCCAAACGTTCATAACGTCTGCATCTGCTCCTGCAATAGGTCCGTCACCTAGCGGTGCATCAAGGACATAATTCTTCTGTGCAGCAATGAGGATAAACCTCAGATCACGGATCCAATCCGCATCATTGCTACTAACATCTTTCAATACAATTTTCTCTAGGAACATATCAAAATAAACACAGGGAAGAAACAACGCGAGCTATTGATCTACAACATGATTTGCAAAATACTACCAGGACTAAGTTCATGATAAATTTAAGTTCAATTAATCATATTACTTAAGAACTCCCACTTAGACAGACATTTCTCTAGTCATCTAAGTGATCACGTGATCCAAATCAACTAAACCATGTCCGATCATCACGTGAGATGGAGTAGTTTTCAATGGTGAACATCACTATGTTGATCATATCTACTATATGATTCACGTTCGACCTTTCGGTCTCCGTGTTTCGAGGCCATATCTGTATATGCTAGGCTCGTCAAGTTTAACCTGAGTATTCCGCGTGTGCAACTGTTTTGCACCCGTTGTATTTGAACGTAGAGCCTATCACACCCGATCATCACGTGGTGTCTCAGCACGAAGAACTTTCGCAACGGTGCATACTCAGGGAGAACACTTCTTGATAATTATTGAGAGATCATCTTAAAATGCTACCGTCAAACTAAGCAAAATAAGATGTATAAAAGATAAACATCATATGGAATCAAAATATGTGACATGATATGGCCATCATCATCTTGCGCCTTTGATCTCCATCTCCAAAGTACTGTCATGATCTCTATCGTTACCGGCATGACACCATGATCTCCATCATCTTGATCTATATCAATGTGTCGTCACGTGGTCGTCTCGCCAACAATTGCTCTTGCAACTATTGCTATCGCATAGCGATAAAGTAAAGCAAATATTGGGCGCTTGCATCTTATGCAATAGAGAGACAACCATAAGGCTTTTGCCAGTTGCCGATAACTTCAACAAAACATGATTATATCATACAACAACTTATATCTCATCACGTCTTGACCATATCACATCACAACATGCCCTGCAAAAACAAGTTAGACGTCCTTTACTTTGTTGTTGCAAGTTTTACGTGGCTGCTACTGGGCTTAGTAAGAACCGTACTTACCTACGCATCAAAACCACAATGATAGTTTGTCAAGTTGGTGCCGTTTTAACCTTCGCAAGGACCGGGCGTAGCCACACTCGGTTCAACTAAAGTTGGAGAAACTGACACCCGCCAGCCACCTGTGTGCAAAGCACGTCGGTAGAACCAGTCTTGCGTAAGCGTACGCGTAATGTTAGTCTGGGCCGCTTCATCCAACAATACCACTGAACTAAAGTATGACATGCTGGTAAGCAGTATGACTTATATCGCCCACAACTCACTTGTGTTCTACTCGTGCACATCATCAACGCATAAAACCTAGGCTCTGATGCCACTGTTGGGGAACGTAATAATTTCAAAAAAATTCCTACGCACATGCAAGATCATGGTGATGCATAGCAACGAGAGGGGAGAGTGTTGTCTACGTACCCTCGTAGACCGACAGCGGAAGCGTTATAACAACGCGGTTGATGTAGTCGTACGTCTTCACGGCCCGACCGATCAAGCACCGAAACTACGGCACCTCCGAGTTCTAGCACACGTTCAGCTCGATGACGATCCCCTGACTCCGATCCAGCAAAGTGTCGGGGAAGAGTTCCGTCAGCACGACGGCATGGTGACGATCTTGATGTTCTACCGTCGCAGGGCTTCGCCTAAGCACCGCTACAATATTATCGAGGATTATGGTGGAAGGGGGCACCGCACACGGCTAAGAGAACAATCACGAAGATCAACTTGTGTGTCTATGGGGTGCCCCCTGCCCCCGTATATAAAGGAGTGGAGGAGGGGAGGGCCGGCCCTCTCTATGGCACGCCCTAGGGGAGTCCTACTCCCACCAGGAGTAGATTTCCCCTTTCCTAGTCCAACTAGGAGTCCTTCCATGTAGTAGGAGTAGGAGACAAGGAAGGGGAAGAGGGAAGAGAAGGAAGGAGGGGGCGCAGCCCCTCCCCCTAGTACAATTCGGACTAGGCCTTGGGGGGCGCGCGGCCTGCCTCTCCCTCTCCCCTAAAACCCAATAAGGCCCATATACTTCTTCTCCCGTATTCCCGTAACTCCCCGGTACTCCGAAAAATACCCGAACCACTCGGAACCTTTCCGATGTTCGAATATAGTCGTCCAATATATCGATCTTTACGTCTTGACCATTTCGAGACTCCTCGTCATGTCCCCGATCTCATCTGGGACTCCGAACTCCTTCGGTACATCAAAACTCATAAACTCATAATATAACTGTCATCGAAACCTTAAGCGTGCGGACCCTACGGGTTCGAGAACTGTTGGGGAACGTTGCAGAAAACAAAAATTTTCCTACTCATTTCACCAAGATCCATCTAGGAGTTCATCTAGCAACGAGTGATCGGATTGCATCTACATACCTTTGTAGATCACGCGCGGAAGCGTTCAAAGAACGGGGATGAGGAAGGCGTACTCGACGTGATCCAAATCACCGATGACCAGCGCCGAACGGACGGCACCTCCGCGTTCAACACACGTACGGGACGGGAGACGTCTCCTCCTTCTTGATCCAGCAAGGGGGGAGGAGAGGTTGATGAAGATCCAGCAGCACGACGGCGTGGTGGTGGATGCAGGGCGTCACAGTAGCAGGGCTTCGCCTATGCTACAAGAGGGAGACGTAACGGGGAGAGAGGGAGGCGCCAGGGGCTGGGGTATGAAGTCCCTCCTCTCCCTCACTATATATAGGGGTGCCAAGGGGGGGCGCCGGCCCTAGTAGATGGAATCTACTAGGGGGGGCGGCGGCCAAGGGTGGGGAGCTTGCCCCCCAAGCAAGGGGGCGCCCCCTCTAGGGTTTCCCCTCAACCCTAGCCGCATGGGCCCTTGGGGGGTGGCGCCCCAGCCCACTATGGGTCGGGTTCCCTCCCACTTCAGCCCATGGGGCCCTCCGGGATAGGTGGCCCCACCCGGTGGACCCCCGGGACCCTTCCGGTGGTCCCGGTACAATATAGGTGACCCCGAAACTTGTCCCGATGGCCGAAATAGCACCTCTTATATATAATTCTTTACCTCCGGACCAATACGGAACTCCTCGTGACGTCCGGGATCTCATCCGAGACTCCGAACAATATTCGGGTTACTGCATATACATATCTTCACAACCCTAGCGTCACCGAACCTTAAGTGTGTAGACCCTACGGGTTCGGGAGACAAGCAGACATGACCGAGACGACTCTCTAGTCAATAACCAACAGCGGGATCTGGATACCCATGTTGGCTCCCACATGCTCCACGATGATCTCATCGGATGAACCACGATGTCGAGGATTCAATCAACCCCGTATGCAATTCCCTTTGTCAATCGATATGTTACTTGCCCGAGATTCGATCGTCGGTATCCCAGTACCTCGTTCAATCTCGTTACCGGCAAGTCACTTTACTCGTACCGTAATGCATGATCCCGTGACCAGACACTTGGTCACTTTGAGCTCATTATGATGATGCATTACCGAGTGGGCCCAGTGATACCTCTCCGTCATACGGAGTGACAAATCCCAGTCTTGATCCATGTCAACCCAACAGACACTTTCGGAGATACCCGTAGTGCACCTTTATAGTCACCCAGTTACGTTGTGGCGTTTGGTACACCCAAAGCACTCCTACGGTATCCGGGAGTTACACGATCTCATGGTCAAAGGAAAAGATACTTGACATTGGAAAAACTCTAGCAAACGAACTATACGATCTTGTGCTATGTTTAGGATTGGGTCTTGTCCATCACATCATTCTCCTAATGATGTGATCTCGTTATCAATGACATCCAATGTCCATAGTCAGGAAACCATGACTATCTGTTGATCAACGAGCTAGTCAACTAGAGGCTTACTAGGGACATGTTGGTGTCTGTTATTCACACATGTATTACGATTTCCGGATAACACAATTATAGCATGAATAAAGACAATTATCATGAACAAGGAAATATAATAATAATGCTTTTATTATTGCCTCTAGGGCATATTTCCAACAGTCTCCCACTTGCACTAGAGTCAATAATCTAGTTACATTGTGATGAATCGAACACCCATGGAATTCTGGTGTTGATCATGTTTTGCTCTAGGGAGAGGTTTAGTCAGCGGATCCGCTACATTCAGGTCCGTATGTACTTTACAAATCTCTATGTCTCCATTTTGAACATTTTCACGAATGGAGTTGAAGCGACGCTTGATGTGCCTTGTCTTCTTGTGAAACCTCGGCTCCTTGGCAAGGGCAATAGCTCCAGTGTTGTCACAGAAGAGCTTGATCGGCCCCGACGCATTGGGTATGACTCCTAGGTCGGTGATGAACTCCTTCACCCATATTGCTTCATGTGCTGCCTCCGAGGCTGCCATGTACTCCGCTTCACATGTAGATCCCGCCACGACGCTTTGCTTGCAACTGCACCAGCTTACTGCCCCACCATTCAAAATATACACGTATCCGGTTTGTGACTTGGAGTCATCCAGATCTGTGTCGAAGCTAGCGTCGACGTAACCCTTTACGACGAGCTCTTCGTCACCTCCATAAACGAGAAACATTTCCTTAGTCCTTTTCAGGTACTTCAGGATATTCTTGACCGCTGTCCAGTGTTCCTTGCCGGGATTACTTTGGTACCTTCCTACCAAACTTACGGCAAGGTTTACATTAGGTCTGGTACACAGCATGGCATACATAATAGAACCTATGGCTGATGCATAGGGGATGACGCTCATCTCTTCTATATCTTCTGCCGTGGTCGGACATTGAGCTGAGCTCAATTTCACACCTTGTAACACAGGTAAGAACCCCTTCTTAAAATGATCCATATTGAACTTCTTCAATATCTTATCAAGGTATGTGCTTTGTGAAAGACCTATGAGGCGTCTCGATCTATCACTATAGATCTTGATGCCTAATATATAAGCAGCTTCTCCAAGGTCCTTCATTGAAAAACTTTTATTCAAGTAGGCCTTAATGCTGCCCAAGAGCTCTATATCATTTCCCATCAAAAGTATGTCATCTACATATAATATGAGAAATGCTACAGAGCTCCCACTCACTTTCTTGTAAACGCAGGCTTCTCCATAAGTCTGTGTAAACCCAAACGCTTTGATCATCTCATCAAAGCGAATGTTCCAACTCCGAGATGCTTGCACCAGCCCATAAATCAAGCGTTGGAGCTTGCACACCTTGTCAGCATTCTTAGGATCGACAAAACCTTCCGGCTGCATCATATACAATTCTTCCTTAAGGAAACCATTAAGGAATGCCGTTTTGACGTCCATTTGTCATATTTCATAATCATAGAATGCGGCAATCGCTAACATGATTCGGACGGACTTCAGCTTCGCTACCGGTGAGAAAGTCTCATCGTAGTCAACCCCTTGAACTTGTCGATAACCCTTAGCGACAAGCCGAGCTTTATAGATGGTCACATTACCATCCGCGTCTGTCTTCTTCTTAAAGATCCATTTATTTTCTATGGCTCGCCGTTCAACGGGCAAGTCAGTCAAAGTCCATACTTCATTTTCATACATGGATCCTATCTCGGATTTCATGGCTTCTAGCCATTTGTCGGAATCCGGGCCCGCCATCGCTTCTTCATAGTTCGAAGGTTCACCGTTGTCTAACAACATGATTTCCAAGACAGGGTTGCTGTACCACTCTGGTGCGGAACGTGTCCTTGTGGACCTTCCAATTTCAGTAGGAGCTTGATCAGAAGTATCTTAATCATTATCATTAACTTCCTCTCTAGTCGGTGCAGGCACCTCAGGAACATTTTCTTGAGTTGCGCCATTTTCCGGTTCAAGAGGTAATACTTCATCAAGTTCTACTTTCCTCCCACTTACTTCTTTAGAGAGAAACTCTTTCTCCAGAAAGATTCCGTTCTTGGCAACAAAGATCTTGCCTTCGGATCTTAGGTAGAAGGTATACCCAATAGTTTCTTTAGGGTATCCTATGAAGACGCATTTTTCCGACTTGGGTTCGAGCTTCTCAGGTTGAAGTTTCTTGACATAAGCATCGCATCCCCAAACTTTTAGAAACGACAGCTTAGGTTTCTTCCCAAACCATAATTCATACGGTGTCGTCTCAACGGATTTCGACGGAGCCCTATTTAAAGTGAATGCGGCAGTCTCTAAAGCATAGCCCCAAAAAGATAGCGGTAAATCGGTGAGAGACATCATAGATCGCACCATATCTAATAGAGTGCGATTACGACGTTCGGACACACCATTACGTTGAGGTGTTCCAGGCAGCATGAGTTGTGAAACTATTCCACATTTTCTTAAGTGTGTGCCAAATTCGTGACTCAAGTATTCACCTCCACGATCTGATCGTAGAAACTTGATTTTTCTGTCACGTTGATTCTCAACCTCACTCTGAAATTCCTTGAACTTTTCAAAGGTTTCAGACTTGTTTTCATTAAGTAGACATACCCATATCTACTCAAGTCATCAGTGAGGGTGAGAACATAACGATAGCCACCGCGAGCCTCAACACTCATTGGACCGCACACATCAGTATGTATGATTTCCAATAAGTTGGTTGCTCGCTCCATTGTTCCTGGGAACGGAGTCTTGGTCATTTTACCCATGAGGCATGGTTCGCACGTGCCAAATGATTCATAATCAAGAGACTCTAAAAGTCCATCTGCATGGAGCTTCTTCATGCGTTTGACACCTATGTGACCAAGGCGGCAGTGCCACAAGTATGTGGGATTATCATTATCAACCTTACATCTTTTGGTACTCACACTATGAACATGTGTAGCATTACGTTCGAGATTCATAAAGAATAAACCATTCACCATAGGAGCATGACCATAAAACATATCTCTCATATAAATGGAACAACCATTATTCTCAGATTTAAATGAGTAGCCATCTCGAATCAAACGAGATCCCGATACAATGTTCATGCTCAAAGCTGGCACTAAATAACAATTATTGAGGTTTAAAACCAATCCCGTAGGTAAATGTAGAGGCAGCGTGCCGACGGCGATCACATCGACCTTGGAACCATTCCCGACGCGCATCGTCACCTCGTCCTTCGCCAGTCTCCGTTTATTCCGCAGCTCCTGTTGTGAGTTACAAATATGAGCAACGGCACCGGTATCAAATACCCAGGAGTCACTACGAGTACTGGTAAGGTACACATCAATTACATGTATATCACATATACCTTTTGTTTTGCCGGCCTTCTTGTCTGCTAAGTACTTAGGGCAGTTCCGCTTCTAGTGACCGCTTCCCTTGCAATAAAAGCACTCAGTCTCGGGCTTGGGTCCATTCTTTGGCTTCTTCCTGGCAACTTGCTTGCCGGGCGCGGCAACCTCCTTGCCGTCCTTCTTGAAGTTCTTTTTACCCTTGCCTTTCTTGAACTTAGTGGTTTTATTGACCATCAACACTTGATGTTCCTTCTTGACTTCTACCTCCACTGATTTCAGCATTGATAACAACTCAGGAATGGTCTTTTGCATCCCCTGCATGTTGAAGTTCATCACAAAGCTCTTGTAGCTTGGTGGAAGCGACTGGAGGATTCTGTCAATGACCACATCATCCGGGAGATTAACTCCCATCCGAGACAAGCGGTTATGTAACCCAGACATAGTGAGTATGTGCTCACTGACAGAACTATTTTCCTCCATCTTACAGCTGAAGAACTTATCGGAGACTTCATATCTCTCGATCCGGGCATGAGCTTGAAAAACCATTTTCAGCTCTTCGAACATCTCATATGCTCCATGTCTCTCAAAACGTTTTTGGAGCCCCGGCTCTAAGCTGTAAAGCATGCCGCACTGAACGAGGGAGTAGTCGTCAACACGTGTCTGCCAAGCGTTCATAACGTCTTGGTTCTGTGGGACGGGAGCTTCACCTAGCGGTGCTTGTAGGACATAATCTTTCTTGGCAGCTATGAGGATGATCCTCAGGTTCCGGACCCAGTCCGTATAGTTGCTGCCATCGTCTTTCAGCTTGGTTTTCTCTAGGAACGCGTTGAAGTTGAGGACTACGTTGGCATTTGATCTACAAGACATATTGCAAAGTTTTTAGACTAAGTTCATGATAATTAAGTTCATCTAATCAAATTATTAATGAACTCCCACTTAGATTAGACATCCCTCTAGTCATCTAAGTATTACATGATCCGAGTTAACTAGACCGTGTCCGATCATCACGTGAGACGGACTAGTCAACGTCGGTGAACATCTTCATGTTGATCGTATCTTCTATACGACTCATGCTCGACCTTTCGGTCTTCTGTGTTCCGAGGCCATGTCTGTACATGCTAGGCTCGTCAAGTTAACCCTAAGTGTTTTGCATGTGTAAAACTGTCTTACACCCTTTGTATGTGAACGTAAGGATCTATCACACCCGATCATCACGGCGTGCTTCGAAACGACGAACTTTAGCAACGGTGCACAGTTAGGGGAGAACACTTCTTGAAATTGTTATGAGGGATCATCTTATTTACTACCGTCGTTCTAAGTAAACAAGATGCAAAACATGATAAACATCACATGCAATCACATAATAAACGTGACATGATATGGCCAATATCACATAGCTCCTTTGATCTCCATCTTGGGGCTCCATGATCATCTTGTCACCGGCTTGACACCATGATCTCCATCATCGTGTCTCCATGAAGTTGCTCGCCAACTATTACTTCTACTACTATGGCTAACGCGTTTAGCAATAAAGTAAAGTAATTTACATGGCGTTTCTCAATGACACGCAGGTCATATAAAAGAATAAAGACAACTCCTATGGCTCCTGCCGGTTGTCATACTCATCGACATGCAAGTCGTGATTCCTATTACAATAGCATGAACATCTCATACATCACATATAGATCATTCATCATTCATCACAACTTTGGCCATATCATATCACAAACCACTTGCTTCAAAAACAAGTTAGACGTCCTCTAATTGTTGTTGCAAGTTTTACGTGGCTGAATTAGGGTTCTAGCAAGAACGTCTTCTTACCTATGTTAAAGCCACAACGTGATTTGTCAACTTCTATTTAACCTTCATAAGCACCCTGTTCATCGAATCCGCTCCAACTAAAGTGGGAGAGACAGACACCCGCCAGCCACCTTATGCAACTAGTGCATGTTAGTCGGTGGAACCGGTCTCACGTAAGCGTACGTGTAAGGTTGGTCCGGGCCGCTTCATCCCACAATACCGCTGAAGCAAGATAAGACTAGTAGCGGCAAGAAAGTTGACAAATCTACGCCCACAACAAATTGTGTTCTACTCGCGCAAGAAGAACTACGCATAGACCTAGCTCATGATGCCACTGATGGGGAACGTTGCAGAAAACAAAAATTTTCCTACTCGTTTCACCAAGATCCATCTAGGAGTTCATCTAGCAACGAGTGATCGGATTGCATCTACATACCTTTGTAGATCACGCGCGGAAGCGTTCAAAGAACGGGGATGAGGAAGGCGTACTCGACGTGATCCAAATCACCGATGACCAGCGCCGAACGGACGGCACCTCCGCATTCAACACACGTACGGGGCGGGAGACGTCTCCTCCTTCTTGATCCAGCAAGGGGGGAGGAGAGGTTGATGAAGATCCAGCAGCACGACGGCGTGGTGGTGGATGCAGGGCGTCACAGTAGCAGGGCTTCGCCTATGCTACAAGAGGGAGACGTAACGGGGAGAGAGGGAGGCGCCAGGGGCTGGGGTATGAAGTCCCTTCTCTCCCTCACTATATATAGGGGTGCCAAGGGGGGGGCGCCGGCCCTAGTATATGGAATCTACTAGGGGGGGCGGCGGCCAAGGGTGGGGAGCTTGCCCCCCAAGCAAGGGGGCGCCCCCTCTAGGGTTTCCCCTCAACCCTAGCCGCATGGGCCCTAGGGGGGTGGCGCCCCAGCCCACTATGGGCTGGGTTCCCTCCTACTTCAGCCCATGGGGCCCTCCGGGATAGGTGGCCCCACCCGGTGGACCCCCGGGACCCTTCCGGTGGTCCCGGTACAATACCGGTGACCCCGAAACTTGTCCCGATGGCCGAAATAGCACTTCCTATATATAATTCTTTACCTCCGGACCAATCCAGAACTCCTCGTGACGTCCGGGATCTCATCCGGGACTCCGAACAATATTCGGGTTACTGCATATACATATCTTCACAACCCTAGCGTCACCGAACCTTAAGTGTGTAGACCCTACGGGTTCGGGAGACAAGCAGACATGACCGAGACGACTCTCTGGTCAATAACCAATAGCGGGATCTGGATACCCATGTTGGCTCCCACATGCTCCATGATGATCTCATCGGATGAACCACGATGTCGAGGATTCAATCAACCCCATATGCAATTCCCTTTGTCAATCGATATGTTACTTGCCCGAGATTCGATCGTCGGTATCCCAATACCTCGTTCAATCTCGTTACCGGCAAGTCACTTTACTCGTACCGTAATGCATGATCCCGTGACCAGACACTTGGTCACTTTGAGCTCATTATGATGATGCATTACCGAGTGGGCCCAGTGATACCTCTCCGTCATACGGAGTGACAAATCCCAGTCTTGATCCATGTCAACCCAACAGACACTTTCGGAGATACCCGTAGTGCACCTTTATAGTCACCCAGTTACGTTGTGACGTTTGGTACACCCAAAGCACTCCTACGGTATCCGGGAGTTACACGATCTCATGGTCAAAGGAAAAGATACTTGACATTGGAAAAACTCTAGCAAACGAACTATACGATCTTGTGCTATGTTTAGGATTGGGTCTTGTCCATCACATCATTCTCCTAATGATGTGATCTCGTTATCAATGACATCCAATGTCCATAGTCAGGAAACCATGACTATCTGTTGATCAACGAGCTAGTCAACTAGAGGCTTACTAGGGACATGTTGGTGTCTGTTATTACCACATGTATTACGATTTCCGGATAACACAATTATAGCATGAATAAAGACAATTATCATGAACAAGGAAATATAATAATAATACTTTTATTATTGCCTCTAGGGCATATTTCCAACAAGAACAATGTAGACATGACCGAGACATGTCTCCGGTCAATAACCAATAGCGGAACCTGGATGCTCATATTGGCTCCTACATATTCTATGAAGATCTTTATTGGTCAGACCGCATAACAACATACGTTGTTCCCTTTGTCATCGGTATGTTACTTGCCCGAGATTTGATCGTCGGTATCTCAATACCTAGTTCAATCTCGTTACCGACAAGTCTCTTTACTCGTTCCGTAATACATCATCTCGCAACTAACTCATTAGTTGCAATGCTTGCAAGGCTTATGTGATGTGCATTACCGAGAGGGCCCAGAGATACCTCTCCGACAATCGGAGTGACAAATCCTAATCTCGAAATACGCCAACCCAACATTTACCTTTGGAGACACCTGTAGAGCTCCTTTATAATCACCCAGTTACGTTGTGACGTTTGGTAGCACACAAAGTGTTCCTCCGGCAAACGGGAGTTGCATAATCTCATAGTCATAGGAACATGTATAAGTCATGAAGAAAGCAATAGCAACATACTAAACAATCGGGTGCTAAGCTAATGGAATGGGCCATGTCAATCACATCATTCTCCTAATGATGTGATCCTGTTAATCAAATAACAACTCTTTGTCTATGGTTAGGAAACATAACCATCTTTGATTAACGAGCTAGTCTAGTAGAGGCATACTAGTGACACTCTGTTTGTCTATGTATTCACACATGTATTATGTTTCCGGTTAATACAATTCTAGCATGAATAATAAACATTTATCATGAAATAAGGAAATAAATAATAACTTTATTATTGCCTCTAGGGCATATTTCCTTCATAATGCCCCCGAAGTGCGATTTGATTTATATGCTGAAACCCATCAGATACCACTTACTGAATTTTGTAACATATGCATGATCCCTTCTGATGGGAGTTTAGTTGAGCCTAGGCCGGCAGAATTTGAGGCCTTTTATCATACTTTGACAGTGGGAGATGAGAGAGGGGTGTCAGCCGTCACCGCCACTAGTATACACTTTCCTACAGTGCATTATTTTACTTTATTTATCGCTAAGTGTTTGCTTACTAGAGTGAAGGTGGGTGCGCTCAGTGCACCAGACTTTGATGTTTTACGTCGCGCACTAGAGGGCGACACCACTTATAGCTTCGGAGCTATTGTGGCACGTCGCCTCCACATTAATAGGTCCAAGGGTAAAATACAAGGTGGGATTTTCGCTACTCGTTTGGCGGCTCACTTTAATGTTGAGATACGTGATGACCCACAAGTATAGGGGATCTATTGTAGTCCTTTCGATAAGTAAGAGTGTCGAACCCAATGAGGAGCATAAGGAAATGACAAGTAGTTTCCAGTAAGGTATTCTCTGCAAGCACTGAAATTATCGGTAACAGATAGTTTTGTGATACGGTAATTTGTAACGGGTAACAAGTAACAAAAGTAAACAAGGTGCGGCAGGGTGGCCCAATCCTTTTTGTAACAAAGGAAAAGCCTGGACAAACTGTTATATAAAGGAAAGCGCTCCCGAGGACACATGGGAATTATCGTCAAGCTAGTTTTCATCATGCTCATATGATTCGCGTTCGTTACTTTGATAATTTGATATGTGGGTGGACCGGTGCTTGGGTACTGCCCTTCTGTGGACAAGCATCCCACTTATGATTAACCTCCCTCGCAAGCATCCGCAACTACGAAAGAAGAATTAAGGCCACCGTTGTGGTGTAATACCCTACTCCAGTGTGTGGTGTGGTGGATTGCCTCTTGGGCTGATGATGATGAGCAATACAAGGAAGAACAACCTCGCGAGGGTCTGTTCTTGGCTGAGGGGATGAACTGCTAGGAGGAGTTCAGTCACCCCTCTCTCTCTCTCTCTTCTCAATTCTCTCTCTGATTTCGGTCTCGGTTTCCATCCCGATTTCGATCCCTCTACCCTGTGGGTGGCTAGTTCTATTTATAGGCAAAGGCCCTGGGCCTCTTCCCAAATATTGAGCGGGAAGGGCGCCAGCAATTGGCCATTTTTAAGGGGAACATCTGGTACACTTATCCTGACTAAAGTTGGTCCTCGCCTGCCAAAGGCTCTGGTGGTGACGCTGGCTTGGGCTCCACAATGACTTCCTCCCTGCCGTTGGACTGGTCTTGGTCTCGTTGCACCGAAACGGGTGCCTTTGCTTGATGCTCTCGCCTGCGCTTGCTCCCTTTGCACCAAAGAGGAAAGGAGGACACTGCGCGGCTGGCGCCCGCCTGGCGCCTTTGGTCGTCATGGCTTGCGTCACGGGCACCTCGTGAGGTACCCCGCCTTGATCTCTCCACCTCCTCGCGAGCCAGCCTGATGAGGCCGTGCCTGAGGAAGCTCCATGTCGTCCGCCCCACGAGGCTTGGCCCCTCGCGACGGTCTTGGGTTTGTGTTGATGAAGATGGGCCGTGCTGGGCCCCCTTTGAGCCATGCCGCAGGCAGGCAAGTCTGGGGACCCCCATTCCCAGAACACCGACAGTAGCCCCCGGGCCCAAGGCGCGCCCGGACTTGGCCGTGCAGGAAGGCGAAAGGGCAAGTGCGAAGCGCCGCGGGCCCTAACAGCCTGTGGCCTTGGGCGCCACATGGCGGTTGATTGGACGTGGGCGTCTCCACTTCCCCACGGCGCCTTGGCAACTGCACGGATTGGACAAGTCCCTGCATGCAAAGCGGGTCATGATTACCTGTGATCATGGAGGTCGGCGGTTGGCCTTCACTGGCCATAAGTACGGAACGGCACGCGCCCTTCCAGTCCATCCCTTCTTGCTTCTCCTTCTTCTCGGTCCTTGCTCCGTCTTTCTGCAATGGCTCCGATCCGCCGGTTCTCGACGGCAGAGAAGGGAAAGGCTCCCCGAGAGGAACCAGACCCGCTCCCGCCGAAGAAACGGCTCGCCCTCCGCGGCTGGGACGAGGGGGCCCATCAGGTGGTGTCGAGGCCCTGGTGCGAGCGGTCACTGCCGGGGTTCCCGCTTCCCTTGTATGCCCACATCGAGGGCTCTGAAGGAGTCGATGCCGATCGCCACGGGTGGCGCCGCCGTCGGCGCCGGCAGGTCAAGAAGGTGTGGGTCGTCCCCCCTGGGGTCCACACCGAGGGCTCCTCCCGAGAGTTCGTGCTCCACGCCGCCATGCCTCCTCAGTCTTGGATTTGCCTTCCTCCCTTCTTTGCCTCCATCATCCCGCAGGGAGAACTCCTGGAGCTTTGGCTGCAGCACGCCGGCTGCAGCTCCCTCGCGACCGAGGCAGAGGTCGCGGTCGTTGCCCTGGGCGAGGTCTTCATGACTCGAGGCTGGAGCGAGATCGCCCGGGTCTGCAGGGCAAGAGGCGCCTTCGCGATCCACTTGGAGTACGACGATGCTTCGGTGATGTTCTTCAAGGTCTTCGATGCGAACGGGCGCTGGCTGGAGTACTGCCCCGGGAGAGATGGTCGGGACCCTGCTATGGCGAGGACTGGGCCCGCCGACCGCTCCCTTGGCGGCTCCTTAGGCGGCAGACGCGGCGGAGGTTCCAGCGACTCCGGCGAGCTCTTCGCGACTCCGGAGACGAGCGACGACAGCTACGAGCCCCCGATCCAGCGCCGCTCCTGGAGCGGGGCGGGCTCGTCAGGCCGTCGCCGACTATGATCTGGATGGGGTTGGCGCCGGTGCTCGACGGCTTGCGATGAGGAGAGGCAGGCCATCCTTGAGGCGAAGGCTGCTCGTGACGCAGCCCTGGGGGAGGTGGTCGACGTCCGTGGTCGCTGCAAGGCGCTGGAGGACGAGCTGCAAGGCCTGCGGGACCAGCTCGCGAAAGAGGTCCGCCTTCGCCAAGAGCAGGAAGAAGGTGTGAAGGCCCGCGAGGCGGCCGTTGAGGGCCGGGAGGCCAAGCTCAGGAAGCGCCGCGACCGCCTAGGCGCGCTGGAGCAGGAGTTGGGGGCGAGGAAGGTCGAGCTGGACAACAAGGCCCAGGTTCTTGCCGAGGACCGCGTGGCCTTCGCGGAGATGGAGGCGAAGGCTCGCTCCTCGCTGAGGACGCTTTATGACAGCGGCCTGGAGAGCCCGCTGGCTGGCGCCGAGGACGGCCCCGCCAAGCTGCTTCCCTTCCTGGTTCGCGCTCTTGAAGATGTCGCCCTTGGCCTTGGTCCCACGGCCGAGGCCGAGGTGCATGTCCTGTCTTCTGCAGCGCTGACGTGGGTCCTCACCCACATCTACCTTCGCGATCTCGGCGTCGACCTCGATAGCCTGCTGGAGCCAGTAAGCAGCGAGCGTGCCGCTGCCGCTGCCGAGGCCGTGAAGGGTCGCGTGGAGGCTTTGACGGGGAAGTTCCGGGCCTTCAGCACCAAGCCGAAGCAAGGCGCTGCCGACCCCGCCACTCCATGAGGCGAACCCACTCCGCGCTGCTCCACCGCCGACAAGTGACTCTGTTGTGGCTCCTGTCCTGCCTTTAATTCCTGCACATGTATCATGCCTCGGGGAGGCGTTTAAACTTGTGTTTGGCATTGAGATAACAGTGTGGACTATAATATTTTCTTTTGAATTCCTTGAAATTTACGCTTTTCCTTCCTACTTGCTTATGTTCTACGCCGGCAGAGCCCGGCCCCGCGCATACCTCAGTCGTCGTTAGCCCCGACCGGAAACTAGGACGGGACCAAGGAGTGAGGGGCTACGTGACAAGTTAGGCTCCTGAGTCGCGATGCTCAGGAGTCCCCCTTGGTGCACGAACAGCAAGTAGGGAGGTGTGATGTGGGTGGATCTACCGTTATACGTTTGCAGAGCCCGGCCGCGCACATACCTCAACCGCCGTTAGCCTTTCGGAACTAAGGAGTGAGGGGCTACGTGACCAATTAGGCTCCTGAGTCGCGATGCTCAGGAGTCCCCCTTGATGCTCAAACGGCCTTTGTACCTTGGCTTTGCTCGAGGAGAGACGCGCGACGAACCAGGCCCGGGGGGCCTGGCTGGGTGGCGTGTGTCTGGGCATGACCCAGGCGCAGCCCCCGTGCCCAGCCCCCTCGCGTGGCACTCCCGAGGGTAGGCGTTACGATGAGGCTAGACACTGAGCTCTGGGCTCCCTGAGGTTGATGCGGCCCGGGGGCCACCCTCAGTTGTTTATCACCAGCGCGGAGCATAGCGCTTACATATGTGTACGGGCATAGCCGCTCCTCGGCAGTGTCGTCAGCCAGCGCAGAGCATGGTGCTTCCACTGGTACGTGGGAGGGGGCTCCCCTCTGGGAGGAGCCCCCGGGGCGTGTACAGCCCCGCCCTGACACGTGGCTGGCACGGTAGGGCCTGGCGAGGTGTATCTGGACACCCGTGAGCCAGCGCGGGACTCACGGGGCCCTACCTCTAGGCGGGTTGCGCCTGGCACTGGGCCTTATCTTGTGATGTGTCCCTGAAAATTTGGTTAGATGTGGCACTCTACGTCCTCAGGTCCCAGCCCTCGAGCTGGTCTCAGCCGTCGCTGGTATGCCAGGTCGCGATGCCGTGGACAAGGCCAGAGGGTGAGGCCTGGAGAGCCAGTAAGAGCCCTGAGTCGCGATGCTCAGGTACCCCCCCTTTAACGTGTAGGTGGTCGGCATGGAGGAGAAGAGGTGCCGTGGAGAGGCATCAAATAATCAAGCATGGTGGGTCGAACGCATAGCCGAAAATAAACGCAAAAGGGATACATGCCGCTGGGTCTGGCCCGAGCGACTTGGGGGATGATGCAACCCGTGGGGCGCACCCAACAAAGTAAGCTAACAACATGAAATAAAAGGGATACATGCCGCAGGGACAGACCCACGTGGCCTGGGAATAATGCAGCCCTGGGGGGCGCTCCCAGCTGGAAATGAAACTTGAAAGATGTCACCTGATGATGTTGAGGACGAAGGAGCATTGGTGTAGCAGACTCGGTGGGCTGCGGAAGCTGATCCTCACGAGCCCCCAGGCCCAGGGGCCTCGGGAGGCTCCGGAGGCGCTGGTGGCTCCTCGCGGAGCACATCCATCTCCGCCAGGGCTGTGGAACGCCTGGCCTCTTGAGCCTCCATGATGCCCCTCATGAGGCGCTGGTACGTGGCAGCCGCGTTCGGCAAGCCGTAAGGCATGCGAACGTAGCTATGGGGTGGACCTTCGCAGCGCCCCACTCGTGAGGGCCAGAGGCGCTCCAGAGAGGCGACTCGATTGAGCCCCGGTATGTCGATGCAGACGCGCAGCCCACCATCCTCGCCTGGATGGGGAGCCACAGCTGGTAGGCGGCGGCTGCCTTTCATGACTCTTGACTCTTGTAGCTCCTGAATGGCCTTGCTGATGAACTCCTGAGGGTCTGGCTCTTCTTGCCTTACTCCTTCTTGAGGGAAACGTGCTTCGAAACACGCCTCCATGTGGTGCCCAAGCGCCTCCCTCGTGACCTTAGCCAGGTCGGTGGCCCTCCAGGGAAGAGCCCCCGAGCCCTGCCTGAGGAGGGCGCCGGGCGCGCTTTCCTATGCGATGGAAGGAGGTTCCCCCTGGGCAAGCGCGGGCCCTGAGGGGCCGGGCCGGACGATGTCTTCTTCTTCTTGGGGGCGGTCTCGGGAAGCCTCCTGCTTCCGTGATCCGGGTCTCCCAGTGATGCGGCCTGAAAGGCTCGTTCCAGGGAACACACCGCATCCTTCTCTTCACAGGGCACCGTGATGACTCTGCCACTTCCTAGCATCTTGAGGACGTTGTAGCCGTGGTGAGTTACGGCCATGAACTTGGCCAGCGCTGGGTACCCAAGGATGGCATTGTACGGCAGGCGAATGTGGGCGACGTCGAAGTCGATGAGCTCGGTGCGGTAGTTGTGGCGTGCCCCGAAGGTGAAAGGGAGGCGGACCTGCCCAATCGGGACCGTGGAGCCGTCGGTGACTCCGGAGAAAGGCTTGGTTGGCTGAAGCTGGTTGTAGGGCACTTGGAGATTGTTGAATGTTTCCACGGACAGGACGTTGAGCCCTGCCCCGCCATCGATGAGGGTCCTGGTGACCACCACGTTCCTAATGATTGGGGAACAAAGCAGCGGGAGGACTCCGGCTGTAGCCGCACACTTGAGCTGATCTGCTGAGCTGAACATGATGGCGCACGCCGACCACCTGAGAGGGCGCACGGCTTCCAGCTTGGGGAGGACTGCATTCACTTCGCGGCGAACTGCTTGACGATGCGTTGAGAGGCTGGGGCTTGAGCCCCGCCCAGGATGCAGGCAACCGCGCGCGGCTCCTGGAAGCCCCTAGCCCCCTCGTCCTGATGGCGGTCCTCGTTTCTCCTTGGCTGCGGCGGCAGCGGAGGGAGGCTTGTGTTGCCTTGCGGGCGATCCTCGCGAGGCTGCTCCCTCCAGTCTCCCTCGCGAGGCGGGTCTTGCCAGCGATCCTCGCGAGGTTGATCGCGCCACCCTTGGCGCGGGCAGCGGCCTTCCCAACGTCCTGCGTTCCTTCCTCCTCCTCGACCGTAGCCCCGGTCACCACGGTCGGGGCGACGGCCGATCCTTCCTTCTCGCACGGCTCGGAGCTCTTGACATTCGTTGGTGTTGTGGGTGTGGAGGTCGTGGTACACACAGTACCGACTGCCCTTGGAAGGATCAGGCTTATCTCTGCCCTGCTAGGTGTCTGGTTCTGCCGCGAGCACGGCAGCCCCCTTGCACTTCACATCCTTGGCCTTGGGCTTCTTCTCTTCTGGGTCTGCGGCAGGCAGCTCGAGGAGGGAGAGACGCCCTTCCTCAGCCCTGGCGCACTTGGTTGCCAAGTTGAACAACTCCAAGGAAGTGCACAGGTCTTCATGCATCGCCAGCTCCTCCTTCATATTGACATCGCGCACGCCGTCAGAGAAGGCTGAGATGATGGCCTCCTCGGTCACCTTGGGAATCTTGAGGCGTGCGTTGTTGAAGCGCTGGATGTACTTCTGCAGGGTCTCTCTGGGTTGTTGCTTGATGCGGTGTTGGGGAACGTAGTAATTTCAAAAAATTTCCTACGCACACGCAAGATCATGGTGATGCATAGCAACGAGAGGGGGAGAGTGTCATCTACGTACCCTTGTAGATCGACAACGGAAGCGTTAACTTGGTTGATGTAGTCGTACGTCTCCACGGCCCGACCGATCAAGCACCGAAACTACGGCACCTCCGAGTTCTAGCACACGTTCAGCTCGATGACGATCCCCGGACTCCGATCCAGCAAAGTGTCGGGGAAGAGTTCCGTCAGCACGACGGCGTGGTGACGATCTTGATGTACTACTGTCGCAAGGCTTCGCCTAAGCACCGCTACAATATTATCGAGGACTATGGTGGCTGGGGGCGCCGCACACGGCTAAGAATAAGATCACGTGGATCAACTTGTGTTCATGGGGTGCCCCTTGCCTCAGTATATAAAGGATGGAGGAGGAGGAGGCCGGCCAAGGCAATTGGTGTGGCCAGGATGTGGAATCCTACTAGGACTCCAAGTCCTAGTAGGAGTCCACCAAGAGGGGAGGAAGGGAGAAGGAAGTAGAGGAGAAGGAAAGGTGGCCGGCCCCCTTTTCCCTAGTCCAATTCGGACCAGAGGGGAGGGGGGCGCAGCAGCCCCTTGGCCCTTTCTCCTTTTCCCACTAAAGCCCATCAAGGCCCATTGCTTCTACCGTAACTACCCGGTACTCCGAAAAATACCCGAATCACTCGGAACCTTTCCGATGTCCGAATATAGTCGTCCAATATATCAATCTTTATGTCTCGACCATTTCGAGACTCCTCGTCATGTCCCCGATCTCATCCGGGACTCCGAACTCCTTCGGTACATCAAAACTCATAAACTCATAATATAACTGTCATCGAAACCTTAAGCGTGTGGACCCTACGGGTTCGAGAACAATGTAGACATGACCGAGACACGTCTCCAGTCAATAACCAATAGCGGGACCTGGATGCCCATATTGGCTCCTACATATTCTACGAAGATCTTTATCGGTCAGACCCCATAACAACATACGTTGTTCCCTTTGTCATCGGTATGTTACTTGCCCGAGATTCGGTCGTCGGTATCTCAATACCTAGTTCAATCTCGTTACCGGCAAGTCTCTTTACTCGTTCCATAATACATCATCACAACTAACTCATTAGTTGCAATGCTTGCAAGGCTTATGTGATGTGTATTACCGAGAGGGCCCAGAGATACCTCTCCGACAATTGGAGTGACAAATCCTAATCTCGAAATACGCCAACCCAACATGTACCTTTGGAGACACCTGTAGAGCACCTTTATAATCACCCATTTACGTTGTGACGTTTGGTAGCACACAAAGTGTTCCTCCGGCAAATGGGAGCTGCATAATCTCATAGTCATAGGAACATGTATCAGTCATGAAGAAAGCAATAGCAACATACTAAACGATCGGGTGCTAAGCTAATGGAATGGGTCATGTCTATCAGATCATTCACCTAATGATGTGGTCCCGTTAATCAAATAACAACTCTTTGTTCATGGTTAGGAAACATAACCATCTTTGATTAACGAGCTAGTCAAGTAGAGGCATACTAGTGACACTCTGGTTGTCTATGTATTCACATATGTATTATGTTTCCGGTTAATACAATTCTAGCATGAATAATAAACATTTATCATGATATAAGGAAATAAATAATAACTTTATAATTGCCTCTAGGGCATATTTCCTTCAGTCTCCCACTTGCACTAGAGTCAATAATCTAGTTCACATCGCCATGTGATTTAACAGCAATAGTTCACATCACCATGTGATTAACACCCATAGTTCACATCGATATGTGATCAACACCCAAAGGGTTTACTAGAGTCAGTAATCTAGTTCACATCACTATGTGATTAACACCCAAAGAGTACTAAGGTGTGACCATGTTTTGCTTGTGAGATAATTTTAGTCAACGGGTCTGTCACATTCAGATCCGTAAGTATTTTGCGAATTTCTATGTCGACAATGCTCTGCACGGAGCTACTCTAGCTTATTGCTCCCACTTTCAATATGTATCTAGATTGAGACTTAGAGTCATCCAGATCTGTGTCAAAACTTGCATCGACGTAACTTTTTTCGACGAACCTTTTTGTCACCTCCATAATTGAGAAATATTTCCTTATTCCACTAAGGATAATTTTGACCGCTGTCCAGTGATCTACTCTTAGATCACTATTGTACTCCCTTGCTTAACACAGTGTAGGGTATACAATAGATCTGGTACACAGCATGGCATACTTCATAGAACCTATGGCTGAGGCATAGGGAATGACTTTCATTCTATTTCTATCTCCTGCCGTGGTCGGGCTTTGAGTCTTACTCAATTTCGCACCTTGCAACACAGGTAAGAACTCTTTCTTTGACTGTTCCATTTTGAACTACTTCAAAATCTTGTCAAGGTATGTACTCATTGAAAAAACTTATCAAGCGTCTTAATCTATCTCTATAGATCTTGATGCTCAATATGTAAGCAGCTTTACCGAGGACTTTCTTTGAAAAATTCCTTCCAAAACCTCCTTTATGCTTTGCAGAATAATTCTACATTATTTCCGATCAACAATATGTCATTCACATATACTTATCAGAAATGTTGTAGTGCTCCCACTCACTTTCTTGTAAATACAGGCTTCATCGCAAGTCTGTATAAAACTATATGCTTTGATCAACTTATCAAAGCGTATATTCCAACTCCGAGATGCTTGCACCAGTCCATAGATGGATCGCTGGAGCTTGCATATTTTGTTAGCACCTTTAGGATTGACAAAACCTTCTGGTTGTATCATATACAACTCTTCTTTAATAAATCTATTAAGGAATGCAATTTTGTTTATCCATTTGCCAGATTTCATAAAATGCGGCAATTGCTAACATGATTCGGACAGACTTAAGCATAGATACGAGTGAGAAACTCTCATCGTAGTCAACACCTTGAACTTTGTCGAAAACCTTTTGCGACAATTCTAGCTTTGTAGATAGTAACACTACTATCATCGTCCGTCTTCCTCTTGAAGATCCATTTATTTTCTATAGCTTGCCGATCATCGGGCAAGTCAACCAAAGTCCATACTTTGTGCTCATACATGGATCCCATCTCAGATTTCATGGTCTCAAGCCTTTGCGGAATCTGGGCCCACCATCGCTTCTTCATAGTTCGCAAGTTCGTCATGGTCTAGTAACATGACTTCCAAAACAGGATTACTGTACCACTCTGGTGCGGATCTCACTCTGGTTTACCTACGAGATCCGGTAGTAACTTGATCTGAAGTTACATGATCATCATCATTAGCTTCCTCACTAACTGGTGTAGGTGTCACAGAAAGAGGTTTTTGTGATGTACTACTTTCCAAATAAGGGAGTAGGTACAGTTACCTCGTCAAGTTCTACTTTCCTCCCACTCACTTCTTTCGGGAGAACCTCCTTCTCTTAGAAAGGATCCATTCTTAGCAACGAATGTCTTGCCTTCGGATCTGTGATAGAAGGTGTACCCAACAGTAACCTTTTTTTGGGTATCCTATGAAGACACACTTTTCCGATTTGGGTTTGAGCTTATCAGGATGAAACTTTTTCACATAAGCATTGCAATCCCAAACTTTAAGAAACGACAACTTTGGTTTCTTGCCAAACCACAGTTCATACGGTGTCGTCTCAACAGATTTACATGGTGCCCTTTTAACGTGAATGCAGCTGTCTCTAATGCATAACCCCAAAACGATAGTGGTAGATTGGTAAGAGACATCATAGATTGCACTATATCGAATAAAGTACGGTTATGACGTTCGGCCACACCATTATGCTGTGGTGTTCCATGTCGCATGAGTTTGTGAAACTATTCCACATTGTTTTAATTGAAGACCAAACTCGTAACTCAAATATTTGTCTCCGCGATCAGATCGTAGAAACTTTATTTCTTGTCACGATGATTTTCCACTTCACTCTGAAATTCTTTGAACTTTTCAAATGTTTCAGACTTATGTTTCATCAAGTAGATATACCCATATCTGCTCAAATCATCTGTGAAGTTCAGAAAATAACGATACTTGCCGTGAGCCTTAACACTCATCGGACCGCATACATCAGTCTGTATTATTTCCAATAAGTCAGTTGCTCGCTCGGGAGAACGGAGTCTTAGTCATCTTGCCCATGAGGCATGGTTCGCAAGCATCAAGTGATTCATAATCAAGTGATTCCAAAATCCCATCAGGATGGAGTTTCTTCATGCGCTTTACACCAATATGACCTAAACGACAGTGCTACAAATAAGTTGCACTATCATTATTAACTTTGCATCTTTTGGTTTCAATATTATGATTATGTGTATCACTATGATCGAGATCCAACGAACTATTTTCATTGGGTGTGTAACCATATAAGGTTTTATTCATGTAAACAGAACAACAATTTATTCTCTTACTTAAATGAATAACCGTATTACAATAAACATGATCAAATCATATTCATGCTTAACGCAAACACCAAATAACACTTATTCAGGTTCAACACTAATCCCGAAAGTATAGGGAGTGTGCGATGATGATCATATCAATCTTGGAACCACTTCCAACACACATCGTCACTTCACCCTTAACTAGTCTCTGTTTATTCTGCAACTCCCGTTTCGAGTTACTAATCTTAGCAACTGAACTAGTATCAAATACTGAGGGGTTGCTATAAACACTAGTAAAGTACACATCAATAACATGTATATCGAATATACTTATGTTCACTTTGCCATCCTTCTTATCCACCAATCACTTGGGGTAGTTCCGCTTCCAGTGACCAGTCCTTTTGCAGTAGAAGCACTTAGTCTCAGGCTTAGGACCAGACTTGGGCTTCTTCACTTGAGCAGCAACTTGCTTGCTGTTCTTCTTGAAGTTTCCCTTCTTCCCTCTGCCCTTTTCTTGAAACTAGTGGTCTTGTCTACCATCAACACTTGATGTTTTTCTCGATTTCTACCTTCATCAATTTCCGCATTATGAAGAGCTTGGGAATCGTTTCCATTATCCCTTGCATATCATAGTTCATCACGAAGTTCTACTAACTTGGTGATGGTGACTAGAGAATTCTGTCAATCACTATCTTATCTGGAAGATTAACTCCCACTTGATTCAAGCGATTGTAGTACTCAGACAATCTGGGCACATGCTCACTAGTTGAGCGATTCTCCTCCATCTTTTAGCTATAGAACTTGTTGGAGACTTCATATCTCTCAACTCGGGTATTTGCTTGAAATATTAACTTCAACTCCTGGAACATCTCATATGCTCCATGATGTTCAAAACGTCTTTGAAGTCCCGATTCTAAGCCATTAAGCATGGTGCACTAAACTATCAAGTAGTCATCATATTGAGCTAGCCAAACGTTCATAACGTCTGCATCTGCTCCTGCAATAGGTCTGTCACCTAGCGGTGCATCAAGGACATAATTGTTCTGTGCAGCAATGAGGATAAACCTCAGATCACGGATCCAATCCGCATCATTGCTACTAACATCTTTCAACACAATTTTCTCTAGGAACATATCAAAATAAACACAAGGAAGCAACAACGCGAGCTATTGATCTACAACATAATTTGCAAAATACTACCAGGACTAAGTTCATGATAAATTTAAGTTCAATTAATCATATTACTTAAGAACTCCCACTTAGATAGACATCCCTCTAATCCTCTAAGTGATTACGTGATCCAAATCAACTAAACCATGTCCGATCATCACGTGAGATGGAGTAGTTTCATTGGTGAACATCACTATGTTGATCATATCTGCTATATGATTCACGCTCGACCTTTCGGTCTCCGTGTTCCGAGGCCATATCTGTATATGCTTGGCTCGTCAAGTATAACCTGAGTATTCCGTGTGTGCAGCTGTTTTGCACCCGTTGTATTTGAACGTAGAGCCTATCACACCCGATCATCACGTGGTGTCTCAGCACGAAGAACTTTCGCAACGGTGCATACTCAAGGAGAACACTTCTTGATAATTTAGTGAGAGATCATCTTATAATGCTACCGTCAATCAAAGCAAGATAAGATGCATAAAAGATAAACATCACATGCAATCAATATAAGTGATATGATATGGCCATCATCATCTTGTGCTTGTGATCTCCATCTCCGAAGCACCGCCGTGATCACCATCGTCACCGGCATGACACCTTGATCTCCATCGTAGCATCATTGTCGTCTCGCCAAGCTTGTGCTTCCACGACTATCGCTACCGCTTAGTGATAAAGTAAAGCATTACAGCGCGATTGCATTGCATACAATAAAGCGACAACCATATGGCTCCTGCCAGTTGCCGATAACTCGGTTACAAAACATGATCATCTCATACAATAAAATTTAGCATCATGTCTTGACCATATCACATCACAACATGCCCTGCAAAAACAAGTTAGACGTCCTCTACTTTGTGGTTGTAAATTTTACGTGGCTGCTACGGGCTTAAGCAAGAACCAATCTTACCTACGCATCAAAACCACAACGATAGTTTGTCAAGTTGGTGATGTTTTAACCTTCGCAAGGACCGGGCGTAGCCACACTCGATTCAACTAAAGTTGGAGAAACTGTCACCCGCAAGCCACCTCTGTGCAAAGCACGTCGGGAGAACCGGTCTCGCGTAAGCAGACACGTAATGTCGGTCCAGGCCGCTTCGTCCAACAATACCGCCGAACCAAAGTATGACATGCTGGTAAGCAGTATGACTTATATCGCCCACAACTCACTTGTGTTCTACTCGTGCATATAACATCAACATATAAAACCTAGGTTCGGATGCCATTGTTGGGGAACGTAGTAATTTCAAAAAAATTCCTACGCACACGCAAGATCATGGTGATGCATAGCAACGAGAGGGGGAGAGTGTGATCTACGTACCCTTGTAGATCGACAATGGAAGCGTTAACTTCGTTGATGTAGTCGTATGTCTCCACGGCCCGACCGATCAAGCACCAAAACTACGGCACCTCCGAGTTCTAGCACACGTTCAGCTCGATGACGATCCCCGGACTCCGATCCAGCAAAGTGTCGGGGAAGAGTTCCGTCAGCACGATGGCGTGGTGACGATCTTGATGTACTACTGTCGCAGGGCTTCGCCTAAGCACCGCTACAATATTATCGAGGACTATGGTGGCTGGGGGCGCCGCACACGGCTAAGAATAAGATCACGTGGATCAACTTGTGTTCATGGGGTGCCCCTTGCCTCAGTATATAAAGGATGGAGGAGGAGGAGGCCGGCCAAGGCAATTGGTGCGACCAGGATGTGGAGTCCTACTAGAACTCCAAGTCCTAGTAGGAGTCCACCAAGAGGGGAGGAAGGGAGAAGGAAGTAGAGGAGAAGGAAAGGTGGCCGGCCCCCTTTTCCCTAGTCCAATTCGGACCAGAGGGGAGGGGGGCGCAGCAGCCCCTTGGCCCTTTCTCCTTTTCCCACTAAAGCCCATCAAGGCCCATTGCTTCTCCCGTAACTACCCGGCACTCCGAAAAATACCTGAATCACTCGGAACCTTTCCGATGTCCGAATATAGTCGTCCAATATATCGATCTTTACGTCTCGACCATTTCGAGACTCCTCGTCATGTCCCCGATCTCATCCGGGACTCCAAACTCCTTCGGTACATCAAAACTCATAATATAACTGTCATCAAAACCTTAAGCGTGCGGACCCTACGGTTTCGAGAACATTGTAGACATGACCGAGACACGTCTCCAGTCAATAACCAATAGCGGGACCTAGATGCCCATATTGGCTCCTACATATTCTACGAAGATCTTTATCGGTCAGACCGCATAACAACATACGTTGTTCCCTTTGTCATCGGTATGTTACTTGCCCAAGATTCGATCGTCGGTATCTCAATACCTAGTTCAATCTCGTTACCGGCAAGTCTCTTTACTCGTTCCGTAATACATCATCTCACAACTAACTCATTAGTTGCAATGCTTGCAAGGCTTATGTGATGTGTATTACCGAGAGGGCCCAGAGATACCTCTCCGACAATTGGAGTGACAAATCCTAATCTCGAAATACGCCAACCCAACATGTACCTTTGGAGACACCTATAGAGCACCTTTATAATCACCCATTTACGTTGTGACGTTTGGTAGCACACAAAGTGTTCCTCCGGCAAACGGGAGCTGCATAATCTCATAGTCATAAACGATCGGGTGCTAAGCTAATGGAATGGGTCATGTCAATCAGATCATTCACCTAATGATGTGATCCCGTTAATCAAATAACAACTCTTTGTTCATGGTTAGGAAATATAACCATCTTTGATTAACGAGCTAGTCAAGTAGAGGCATACTAGTGACACTCTGTTTGTCTATGTATTCACACATGTATTATGTTTCCGGTTAATACAATTCTAGCATGAATAATAAACATTTATCATGATATAAGGAAATAAATAATAACTTTATTATTGCCTCTAGGGCATATTTCCTTCATGCGGCGCATGTCACTCACAGCGGGTGGCCGGTCGCGAGTACCTTGGAAGTTGGCGATGAAGCGGGTGCGCATCTCGTCCCAGGAGGAGATCGTGCCTGGAGCCAGGTTCAGGAGCCAGGTGCGGGCCCCGTCCTTGAGCGCCATGGGAAACCAGTTCGCCATGACCTTCTCGTCTCCGTTGGCAGCTTCGATGCCCAGCTCATAGAGCTGGAGGAACTCCGCAGGGTCGGCCGTGCCGTCGTAACGAGGAGGTAGGTCTGGCTTGAACTTGCCGGGCCATGCGACGCTGCGTAGCTCGATGGTGAAGGCACGGCAGCCTGCTGTGGCCACGAGAGGCCTTGGGTGATGGAGAGCTTGGTCTTGCATGTCCCCACGCGCTGCAGCTGGGAGCAGCGCGGGGTCTTGACGTGCGGGAGCAGGAGCATGGTCGCGGCGTGCTGGAGCAGGGAGCGCCCGGGCAGCTTCTTGCGGGCGAGGGACTTCTTGGCAACTCTGCTCTTGCCGCGCTGGCACCTGACGAAGCGGGTTCCGCCCAGGGGCCACGCGCCTTGGAGCCATGGCGCCTTCTTGAGGAGGAGGCGGCCGGGGCACCGCCGGAGCTTCGTCGCCCGCGCGGGGCAGGGTGCGGTGCAGCGGAGCGGACGACGCAGGAGAGCCCCCTGCGGCGCGGACGAGCTCGGCGACGCGGTCGAGCCATTCTTCGTAGACGTCGTCGACGGGACGGTAGCGCAGGAGCTCGTTCGCCGCGATGAGCGCAGCTCGAGCCTCCATGGGTGCGCGGAGCGTGCGGGACGAAGAACCAGCTGGGGTGAGCGAGGGAGTAGCGGTGCGGCCGTCTTGCCGCACGGACGGATGCTGAGACGACGCTTGCTGATCGTCCCCCGCCGGGCCGGTGGCGGTGTTGACGGCAGGTGACGGGGAACGGCGAGGACGCCCGCCGACAGGAGCCGTCTGGGCGACGCGGGAAGCGAGAGCGGCCTGGCGCTCGGCGTGGGCCCGACAAGCGTCAGACATGGACGCGATGGTCGGAGGAGAACGGGGTGGTGGAAGACGAATTCTGGCGCACCCCTACCTGGCGCGCCAAATGTCGGATTTCAGGTTCCGGCAAACCCTTGAGGTTCGAACACTGGGGTGCACGCGGAGATTTCACCTTCTACCTACCTGCGCCCCACCACCACGCTAGGATCTAAGCTATGGAAAGAATGGCACGAGAGACACAGGGCAATACTCACGATAAAACGGATCATCCCTCGTTCAAACAAATCAGGTGATATCCATCCAAGTTTGTTTTATTAGCAAATGTTGTTTTGTCAAAAAACAAGTTTATCTTTTGCTTTGGTCTGCAATATTCTTTATGCAGAGCAATTATCTATGACAAAAAGTGATATTATACCACGGAGATGGAGGCACGCCAACATCTTTGGCACAGGTGGTCATCGTTATTCAACGGACTCCCGCACCGGCTTACAACGTCGTGGCCGTCTCTCGCGACCACGCCGGTTTACAACACCGGTGAAGATTTTCCCCGTCCGCACCGACTTACAACGCCGCGGCCGACTCATCTGTCGGGGCCGCCACTGATGCTGCGATCGTCTCTATCGTCCATCTCTTGCGGCCTGGTCTACATCAACACACTGGGCCGCACCTGTTAGCATGAGCTGTTTATTGAGTATGAGCAAGTCACCGCTTGGGAAGCCGGTTTTCTCTTCCAACAAATTGGAGGCAAATTATCATATATCATCAACCGCCGTTTGCACTGGATGGTTCATTGGGCAGGCGCACAAGTCGCCGCCACTACTGTTTTGATTAACTTCAAATCGCCAGTTGGAAGGAACCATTGGCCGAGTTGCTGACACGGCTCATATGGGATCATTTATAACCCACCGCAGTCACCTCAACCTTTTGTGGATTCACATCATGCTATCAACATCAATAATATACAAGTTATGCCGGTTTATATCATGGTCAAATATGGAGAGTCTCAAGCCAACTCCTCGAGGCACCTTTGAGACTCGGGGGCTACGATGACATGACTCAGCAAATCTTGCCAGTTTCAGCCAGTTTAAGAACCCCAGGTCAATGGAGGGAAAGATAACCCAGTCCTGGAGGCTACTATTATATTGATGAAAATTTAAAGGCCGCCAGAAAATTTCCAGTTTAGAAAGTATATGACAGTTACAAAATCCTGGCTCAATGAAGAAGATCCGGGTCATCATAAAGGATTTCGGTTTAAAATCCGACTCAAGGGAAGTCAGTATGACTGCAGCTCTCAAATATCCGGTTTACGGTCCGGTTCAAGGGAAATCTGTTCTCCCATAAAGCTCTGAAGCGCTCAAATCCGGTTTAACAATGTCCGGTTCAAAAAGGAATTAACTTCTCACAAGTTCGAGTTTAAAGGCCATTAGAAAATTTCCGGCTGAAAATGAAGATTCCGGTTTAAAATCTGGTTCAAGGGAAAGATATCTCCCACAAAGCTTTGAAGCTCTCAATATCCGGTTTAGCATCCGGTTCAAGAAGGATTTATCTCTTGCAAAAAATTAAAAATTGCCGAAGAGGACCTGCTGCCATGATGCGCGGTTCAAACATGGGTATCCCGCCTTACTGGCCTGACATATTATTGATCACATGGGGGCGTCTGCTTCATAAAGCGGGGTCTCTGTTCTTTTACATCATGCGTGGTTACACGGAGTTGTTCTGTTTTAAAGCGGCCTCCGGTTTACCCCTTGAAAATTTTATAAACATCACTTGGGGGCTTGGTCGTGTCCGAACCAATGCAATACCTCTTGATAGGTGAGAGCCACCAGATCACTTGGGGACTTGGTCACGTCTGAACCAGTCATGCCTCTTGATCGGCCTAAGGCCACAGAATCACTTGGGGGCTTGGTCGAACCCGAACCATTGCCATGCCACTTGATCGGCATAAATGCCACGGTTTCATTTGGGGACCTGGCTGACTTGAACCATAGCTACACCTATCGGGAGCTTGGTCGTATCCGACCATGGTAACGCCATCTGATCAGCTCAAATAAGCCTCTTTTTGCAAACGGTTTTATCATTGCCTTTGCTTGAAATTTTCTTTGATAGATATTTCTTTCTTTTTGTTGCGTTTTTTAACCGGCAAAATTTTAAACCGGTTCACACTGTCAAATTGGCGGAACACGGTCAAATCTTAATCCAGAGACTATCTGCCCGGTTTGATTTTCTGTTACCATCCTATTATGGAGTAAACCGGTGTTTATCAACCCGGCTCGGCTTTCAACTACAAGTTGTCAGTACACGATCAAATTATAATCCGAAGACTATCAGCCCGGTCTGGTTTGACTACGAGTCGCCAGTATTATATATGGTTAAACCGGTGTTTATCACAACCCGGTACGGTTTTATCATAAACCGGCACAATATGAAAGGAGTTATCATTACTCAAGATTGGGGTTATCACTCTTACTACAAAAGTTGGTAAAACCAACAATGTGATTCAATGTCACAGGTATGATGTATTTCATATTTGATTATTCTTAAGTGCAGCCTCGGTTATAAACCCAGGTTATATGTCAGGCATTATGACCCGTCTGGCGGTAAACCACCAGGACACTTTAAACTTGTTGTATGCAGAAACAGGTTGAATAAAGTATGACGATAAATTATCTGGTGTTTATTAAACCGGCCTGGCTTTCGACTATAAGTCGCCAGTATATATTTGGATTGCGCCATTGGAATCATGCGCTTATAAATCATTGGGTTATATTATTCAAATAGCCAAACTTGGCTGAATTTCCATTATGATGTTGAATGAATAAGGTTTTCATACCGGAATATGTTATCTTGAATAGCCAACATGGCTGGATTTTATTATGGTTATTAATAATAGGTATTATTGAGGTTTTCAAAGTCGCTTTAGCTCAATGGCTATCATATTATCAATAGATATGATTTATTCTACAATTGAAGGAATAGTCCCGAGTTGCTGCAGGCTTACGACCCGGCACTTGGGGGCTACATTACTTCAGTTGAAATTACATCAAATACACAAGTCTCATGTCACTGCAAGCATGCACCATGACACTTGGGGGCTAATGCAAAGTCATTTTTTGCTCACCTTATTGAAGACCCGACTCATCACATTGTAATGAGTCGGCCCTTGGGGGCTACCAATTGCCTTTGTCAACAATTTAAGGTACAAAGCTTTTTATCCATTACATTGAAGGGTCCACTGCTCAGTTGGTAAAGCACAAGGCTCTTAACCTTGTGGACGTGAATTCAAGCCCCATGATGGGGGTTACATCATATGATGTTATTTTCATTGAAGAATATATCAAAGTCCCAGCTCAATATTATCTTACTGAGCCGGCCCTTGGGGGCTACACGTTGTTGTTCAAAGTTTACAAGATTATATTTACAAAGTCCCTGCTCATTATTGCATAATGACCCGGCCCTTGGGGGCTACACTGGTTGAAGTTTTTATGAGCATCAAGCAATTACAAGTCCCAAGTTGCTGCAAGCATGACAACCCGGCACTTGGGGGCTACATATGTGGAATACTCAATTCTGACTAGTGACTGGGATGAACAACATGGATTTCTTCAAAATAGGTAGTATTTATATTGAAGCAAGTCTTAAGCCATCACTTTGTTCTGCTCAAGACTTGGGGGCTACAGGTATTATATTATTATCAAAGAAATATTTTCAAATTCTCTGTTTGAGCAAACCAGATTGACCCGGCGTCACCAATCATTATGACCCTGTGACTGCAACCCGGCGTCATCAATAATCATGAACCGGCGTTGGCAACAATCATGACCCGGAATTATCAGTTTTTATAACCCAACAATGGTGGTAATCATAAACCGGCAAGTTTTACATCTTCAAACCAGCTGAATATCAGATAAGTATTTCAAGACCCATATTTCTTAAACTGGCGCTTTGAGAGCTGAGTCAAAGGAGTTATTCTTCACAATATTTCTCGGTGACAAGCCAATGTCGGCAAATTGATTATGAAGCTGGTCTGTTGACCTGGATTTCCTAGAAGGAGGAAATAACAAGGACTTAAGGATGATCAGGTACCGGTTTACAAA
Organism: Triticum urartu; assembly: GCF_056163025.1. Classification (NCBI taxonomy): domain Eukaryota; kingdom Viridiplantae; phylum Streptophyta; class Magnoliopsida; order Poales; family Poaceae; genus Triticum; species Triticum urartu. The sequence continues at coordinate 532,914,507 of NC_141876.1, forward strand.
AATTCTTAACCCGGAGCATAACCTGTCAAGTTTGTTCTTGTGTTTATTTTGCAGCATAAGTTTACCATGAATAAATCCAAGCTAAACTTGGGGGCTAATGTCGGGGATATATCCCGCGGTGTAAACCGGACGGAAGTTAACCCGGCCGGACTTGGCGGTTTATCTGAAGACCCCCCTGACACTTGGCGAGTTACTAGCGACCCGCCCTAACCTGGCGGTCTACAAGCAACCCACCTGGTCATTATGACTCACTGGTGATCCGGCGTGCGGGACAGACGGATGACTAGGCCCAAGGCCTAGAAGGCCGGTTCACGTTTAACGGTGGGCCGGTTTAAGAGGAAAGGCATGAGGAATATTTGTCCTACAAGGAGTTAAGACCTGGACTTATATCCGGTTTGTATTAGAGATAGACTAGTCCTAATCCTAATAGGACTCTACATGTAACCCGCCCCTCCAATATATATAAGGAGGGGCAGGGCTCCCCAAAAGGGACAAGATTCACAAGTTCCACGAGTTGGACAAGTTAGGTTTAGACAATAGCTCTCGAGATAGAGCACTCTTGTAATTGTGATCATCATCATCAATATCAATGAAGCAGGATGTAGGCTTTTACCTCCACCGTGAGGGGCCAAACCTGGGTAAAACGTCGTGTCTCTCGTCCCGCTCAACCCCTCTCAAGCTACCACAGAGATGCGTTGGCCTCGCGACTAAGTCCTGACACTAAGGACATCTGCCGTGACAATTCCATGACAATTACGTTGTGGTGTTCCGGGTGGCGTGAGTTGCGAAACTATTCCGCATTGTTTCAAATGTACACCAAACTCGTAACTCAAATATTCTCCTCCACGACCAGATCATAGGAATTTTATTTTCTTGTTACGATAATTTTCAACTTCACTCTAAAATTCTTTGAACTTTTCAAATGTTTCAGACTTATGTTTCATTAAGTAGATATACCCATATCTGCTTAAGTCATCTATGAAGGTGAGAAAATAACGATATCCGCCACGAGCCTCAACATTCATCGGACCACATACATCTGTATGTATGATTTCCAACAAATCTGTTGCTCTCTCCATAGTAACGGAGAACGGTGTTTTTGTCATCTTACCCATAAGGCACGGTTCGCAAGTACCAAGTGATTCATAATCAAGTGGTTCCAAAAGTCCATCAGTATGGAGTTTCTTCATGCGCTTTACACCGATATGACCCAAACGGCAGTGCCACAAATAAGTTGCACTATCATTATCAACTCTGCATCTTTTGGCTTCAATATTATGAATATGTGTGTCACTACTATCGAGATTTAATAAGAATAGACCACTCTTTAAGGGTGCATGACCATAAAAGATATTACTCATAAAAATAGAACAACCATTATTCTCTGATTTAAATGAATAACTGTCTCGCATCAAACAAGATCCAGATATAATGTTCATGCTTAACGCTAGCACCAAATAACAATTATTTAGGTCTAATACTAATCCCAAAGGTAGATGTAGAGGTAGCGTGCCGACCGCGATCACATCGACTTTGGAACCATTTCCAACGTGCATCGTCACCTCGTCCTTAGCCAATCTTCGCTTAATCCCTGGTCCCTGTTTCGAGTTGCAAATGTTAGCAACAGAACCAGTATCAAATACCCAGGTGCTACTGCGAGCATTAGTAAGGTACACATCAATAACATGTATATCACATATACCTTTGTTCACCTTGCCATCCTTCTTATCCGCCAAATACTTGGGGCAGTTCCGCTTCCAGTGACCAGTCTACTTGCAGTAGAAGCACTCAGTTTCAGGCTTAGGTCCAGGTTTTGGTTTCTTCTCTTGAGTAGCAACTTGCTTGCTGTTCTTTTTGAAGTTCCCCTTCTTCTTTCCTTTGCCCTTTTTCTTGAAACTAGTGGTCTTATTGACCATCAACACTTGATGCTCCTTCTTGATTTCTACCTCCGCAGCTTTCAGCATTGCGAAGAGCTCGGGAATACTCTTATTCATCCCTTGCATATTATAGTTCATCATGAAGCTCTTGTAGCTTGGTGGCAGTGATTGGAGAATTCTGTCAATAACGCAATCATCTGGAAGATTAACTCCCAATTGAATCAAGTGATTATTATACCCAGACATTTTGAGTATATGCTCATTGACAGAACTGTTCTCCTCCATCTTGCAGCTATAGAACTTATTGGAGACTTCATATCTCTCAATCCGGGCATTTGCTTGAAATATTAACTTCAACTCCTAGAACATCTCATATGCTCCATGACGTTCAAAACGTCGTTGAAGTCCCGATTCTAAGCCGTAAAGCATGGCACACTGAACTATCGAGTAGTCATCAGCTTTGCTCTGCCAGACGTTCATAACATCTGGTGTTGCTCTAGCAGCAAGCCTGGCACCCAGCGGTGCTTCCAGGACGTAATTCTTCTGTGCAGCAATGAGGATAATCCTCAAGTTACGGACCCAGTCCGTGTAATTGCTACCATCATCTTTCAACTTTGCTTTCTCAAGGAACGCATTAAAATTCAACGGAACAACAGCACGGGCCATCTATCTACAATCAAACATAAACAAGCAAGATACTATCAGGTACTAAGTTCATGATAAATTTAGGTTCAATTAATCATATTACTAAAGAACTCCCACTTAGATAGACATCCCTCTAATCCTCTAAGTGATTACGTGATCCAAATCAACTAAACCATGTCTGATCATCACGTGAGATAGAGTAGTTTCATTGGTGAACATCACTATGTTGATCATACCTACTATATGATTCACGCTCGACCTTTCGGTCTCCGTGTTCCGAGGCCATATCTGTATATGCTTGGCTCGTCAAGTATAACCTGAGTATTACGCGTGTGCAACTGTTTTGCACCCGTTGTATTTGAACGTAGAGCCTATCACACCCGATCATCATGTGGTGTCTCAGCACGAAGAATTTTCGCAACGGTGCATACTCAGGGAGAACACTTCTTGATAATTAGTGAGAGATCATCTTAAAATGCTACCGTCAATCAAAGCAAGATAAGATGCATAAAAGATAAACATCACATGCAATCAATATAAGTGATATGATATGGCCATCATCATCTTGTGCTTGTGATCTTCATCTTCGAAGCACCGTCGTGATCACCATCGTCACCGGCGACACCTTGATCACCATCGTAGCATCGTTGTCGTCTTGCCAATCTTATGCTTCCACGACTATCGCTACCGCTTAGTGATAAAGTAAAGATTACAGCGCAATTGCATTGCATGCAATAAAGCGACAACCATATGGCTCCTGCCAGTTGCCGATAACTTGGTTACAAAACATGATCATCTCATACAATAAAATTTAGCATCATGTCTTGACCATATCACATCACAACATGCCCTGCAAAAACAAGTTAGACGTCCTCTACTTTGTTGTTGCAAGTTTTACGTGGCTGCTACGGGCTTAAGCAAGAACCAATCTTACCTACGCATCAAAACCACAACAATAGTTTGTCAAGTTGGTGCTGTTTTAACCTTCGCAAGGACCGGGCGTAGCCACACTCGGTTCAACTAAAGTTGGAGAAACTGACACCCGCTAGCCACCTTTGTGCAAAGCACGTCGGGAGAATCGGTCTCGCGTAAGCGTACGCGTAATGTCGGTCCGGGCCGCTTCGTCCAACAATACCGCCTAACCAAAGTATGACATGCTGGTAAGCAGTATGACTTATATCGCCCACAACTCACTTGTGTTCTACTCGTGCATATAACATCAACACATAAAACCTAGGCTCTGATACCACTGTTGGGGAATGTAGTAATTTCAAAAAAAATCCTACGCACACGCAAGATCATGGTGATGCATAGGAACGAGAGGGGAGAGTGTGATCTATGTACCCTTGTAGACCGACAGCGGAAGCGTTAGCACAACGCGGTTGATGTAGTCGTACGTCTTCACGGCCCGACCGATCAAGCACCGAAACTACGGCACCTCCGAGTTTTAGCACACGTTCAGCTCGATGACGATCCCCGGACTCCGATCCAGCAAAGTGTCGGGGAAGAGTTTCGTCAGCACGACGGCGTGGTGACGATCTTGATGTTCTACCGTCGCAGGGCTTCGCCTAAGCACCGCTACAATATTATCGAGGATTATGGTGGAAGGGGGCACCGCACACGGCTAAGAAAACGATAACGTGGATCAACTTGTGTGTCTAGGGGTGCCCCCTGCCCCGTATATAAAGGAGCCAGGGGAGGAGGCCGGCCGACCCTATAGGCGCGCCAAGGAGGAGTCCTCCTCCTAGTAGGAGTAGGACTCCTACTAGGAGGGGGAAGGAAGTGGTGAAGGAGAAGGAAAGGGGGGCGCCCCCCCCCCCTCTCCTAGTCCAATTCGGACCAGGGGGAGGAGGTGCGCGGCCCACCCTGGCTGCCCTTCTCTTTCTCCACTAAGGCCCATATGGCCCATTACTTCTCCCGGGGGGGTCCGGTAACCCTCCGGTACTCTGGTTTTCTCTGAAATCACCCGGAACACTTCCGGTGTCCGAATATAGCCTTCCAATATATCAATCTTTATGTCTTGACCATTTCGAGACTCCTCGTTATGTCCGTGATCACATCCGGGACTCCGAACTAACTTCGGTACATCAAAACTCATAAACTCATAATATAACTATCATCGAAACCTTAAGCGTGCGGACCCTACGGGTTCGAGAACAATGTAGAAATGACCGAGACATGTCTCCGGTCAATAACCAATAGCGGAACCTGGATGCTCATATTGGCTCCTACATATTCTACGAAGATCTTTATCGGTCAGACCGCATAACAACATACGTTGTTCCCTTTGTCATCGGTATGTTACTTGCCCGAGATTCAATCATCGGTATCTCAATACCTAGTTCAATCTCGTTACTGGCAAGTCTCTTTACTCGTTTCGTAATACATCATCTCGCAACTAACTCATTAGTTGCAATGCTTGCAAGGCTTATGTGATGTGCATTACCGAGAGGGCCCAGAGATACCTCTCCGACAATCGGAGTGACAAATCCTAATCTCGAAATACGCCAACCCAACATTTACCTTTGGAGACACCTGTAGAGCTCCTTTATAATCACCCAGTTACGTTGTGACGTTTGGTAGCACACAAAGTGTTCCTCCGGCAAACGGGAGTTGCATAATCTCATAGTCATAGGAACATGTATAAGTCATGAAGAAAGCAATAACAACATACTAAACAATCGGGTGCTAAGCTAATGGAATGGGTCATGTCAATCACATCATTCTCCTAATAATGTGATCCCGTTAATCAAATGACAACACATGTCTATGGTTAGGAAACATAACCATCTTTTATTAATGAGCTAGTCAAGTAGAGGCATACTAGTGACGTTTGGTTTGTCTATGTATTCACACAAGTATTATGTTTCCGGATAATACAATTCTAGCATGAATAATAAACATTTATCATGATATAAGGAAATAAAATAATAACATTATTATTGCCTCTAGGGCATATTTCCTTCACCCCTTCCTTCCTCCTTCCTCCCCTTCCTTCCTCTCCTCGTCCAACTAGGGAAGGGGGGAATCCTACTCCCGATGGGAATAGGACTCCTCCAGGGCGCGCCATAGAGGGCCGGCCCTCCCCCCTCCTCCACTCCTTTATATACGGAGGAGGGGAGCACCCCAAAGACACACAAGTTGATTGTTTAGCCGTGTGTGGTGCCCCCCTCCATAGATTTCCACCTCGCTCACATCGTTGCAATGCTTAGGCGAAGCCCTGCGCATCACATCGTTGTGCTGACGAAACTCTCCCTCGACACTCAGCTGGATCTAGAGTTCGCGGGACGTCACCGAGCTGAATGTGTGCAGATCGTGGAGGTGCCATACCTTCGGTGCTAGGATCGGTCGGATCATGAAGACGTACGACTACATCAACCGCGTTGTCATAACGCTTCCGCTTTCGGTCTACAAGGGTACGTAGACAACACCCTCCCCTCTCGTTGCTATGCATCACCATGATAGATCTTGCGTGTGCGTAGGAATTTTTTTGAAATTACCGCGTTCCCCAACAGTGGCATCAGAGCCAGGTATATGCATAGATGTTATATGCATGAGTAGAACACAAAGGAGTTGTGGGCCTCGGTATATACATATTGCTTGCCGTCACTAGTTGATTCTTGATTCAGCAGTATTGTTGTATGAGGCGGCTCAAACCGACATACGCGTACGCGTACGCTTACACGAGACTGGTTCTACCGACGTGCTTCACACACATGTGGCTGGTGGGTGTCAGTTTCTCCAACTTTAGTTGAATCAGATTCAATGAACAGAGTTCTTTCTGAAGATCAAAAAGCAATCACTATACTGCGTTGTGGTTTTTGATGCGTAGGTAAGAACGTTTCAGCCCGTAGCAACCACGCAAAACTTGCAACAACAAAGTAGAGGACGTCTAACTTGTTTTTACAGGGCATGTTGTTATGTGATATGGTCAAGACATGATGCTAAATTTTATTGTATGAGATGATCATGTTTTGTAACAGAGTTATCGGCAACTGGCAGGAGTCATATGGTTGTCACTTTATTGTATGAAATGCAATCGTCATGTAATTGCTTTACTCTATCACTAAGCGGTAGTGATAGTCGTAGAGCAATAGTTGGCGAGACGACAACGATGCTTCGATGGAGATCAAGGTGTCAAGCCGATGAAGATGGTGATCATGACGGTGCTTTGAAGATGGAGATCAAAGGCACAAGATGATGGTGGCCATATCATATCACTTATATTTGATTGCATGTGATGTTTATCCTTTATGCATCTTATTTTGCTTAGTTCGACGGTAGCATTATAAGATGATCTCTCACTAAATTTCAAGGTACAAGTGTTCTCCCTGAGTATGCACCGTTGCGATAGTTCTTCATGCTGAGACACCACGTGATGATCGGGTGTGATAAGCTCTACGTTCACATACAATGGGTGCAAGCCAGTTTTCCACGTGCAGAATACTTGGGTTGAACTTGACGAGCCTAGCATATGCAGATATGGCCTTGGAACACTGAGACCGAAAGGTCGAGTGTGAATCATATAGTAGATATGATCAACATAGTGATGTTCACCATTGAAAACTACTCCATCTCACGTGATGATCGGACATGGTTTAGTTGATATGGATCACGTGATAACTTAGATGATTAGAGGGATGTCTATCTAAGTGGGAGTTCTTAAGTAATATGATTAATTGAATTTAAATTTATCATGAACTTAGTCCTGATAGTATTTGCATATCTATGTTGTAGATCAATTTCTCGCGTATAGCTTCCCTGTTTCATTTATGATATGTTCCTAGAGAAAACTATGTTGAAAGATGTTAGTAGCAATGATGTGGACTAGCTCCGTGATCTAAGGATTATCCTCATTGTTGCACAGAAGAATTATGTCCTTGATGCACCGCTAGGTGACGGACCTATTGCAGGAGTAGAGGCAGACGTTATGAACATTTGGCAAGCTCGGTATGATGACTACTTGATAGTTTAGTGCGCCATGCTTTACGGCTTTGAACCGGGACTTCAAAAACATTTTGAACGCCACGGAGCATATAAGATGTTCTAAGAGCTGAAATTGGTATTTCAGACTCATGCCCGAGTTGAGAGGTATGATACCTCTAACAAGTACTTTGCCTACAAGATGGAGGAGAATAGCTAAACCAGTGAGCATGTACTCAGATTGTCTGAGTACTACAATCACTTGAATCAATTGGGAGTTAATCGTCCCGATAAAATAGTGATTGACAGAGTTCTCTAGTCACTATCACCAAGTTACTGGAACTTCATGATGAACTATAATATGCAAGGGATGAAGAAAATGATTCCCAAGCTCTTCGTGATGCTGAAATCGACAAAGATAGAAATCAAGAAAAGCATCAAATGTTGATGGTTGAAAAGACCACTAGTTTCAAGTAAAAGGGCAAGGGAAAGAAAAGGAACTTCAAGAAGAATGGCAAGCAAGTTGCCACTCCCATGAAGAAGCCCAAAGCTAGACCCAAGCCTGGAACTAAGTGCTTCTACTACAAAGGAAATGGTCACTGGAAGTGGAACTGCCCTAGATACTTGGCGGATAAGAAGGATGGCAAAGTGAACAAAAGTATATTTGATATACATGTTATTGATGTGTACTTTAGAGCCTGTTTGGGACCGCTCCGCTTCCCGAAAATCAGTTCTGCTCCACTAAATTCACTTTGGAGCAGTTTCATTCAGAAGTTGTAGCACTACTCAAGAAAATGTTTGGCTTCCATATAGCTCCAGCTTCAAAAATGGAAAATTTGGTGGAAAGGATCTATTTGATTGGTTGAGGGGGAAGAAATGAAGGGGTGTCCACTTACTGGTGGCAGTGGTGGGTAATTTCAACCCAACTCTAGCTTCTATAGTTTTTTGGAGCACCCCCTAAGAGCTTCATAAAAAATTGGGAGTTGTACCCCAAATTCTAGTTTTTTATGGAGCGGCATATCGTGGAGCTACCCCATTTGGCTTGTGTTTTTCTGGAGCGGAGCTGAATTTTAAGGAGCGGAGCAGTCCAAAACAGGCTCTATACTAGTGTTTATAGCAACCCCTCAGTATTTGATACTGGTTCAGTTGCTAAGAGTAGTAACTCGAAACGGGAGTTGCAAAATAAATAGAGACTAGTTAAGGGCGAGGTGATGATATGAGTTCGAAGTGATTCCAAGGTTGATAAGATCACCATCACACACTCCCTTTACCTTCGGGATTAGTGTTGAACCTAAAATAAATGTTACTTGGTGTTTGCGTTGAGCATAAATATGATTGGATCATGTTTATTGCAATATGGTTATTCATTTAAGTCAAAGAATAATTGTTGTTCTATTTACATGAATAAAACCTTCTATGGTCATACACTCAATATAAATGGTTTATTGAATCTCGATCATAGTGATACACATATTCATAATATTGAAGCCAAAAGATGCAAGGTTAATAATGATAGTGCAACTTATATGTGGCACTGTCGTTTATGTCATATTGGTGTAAAGCGCATGAAGAAACTCCATGCTGATGGACTTTTGGAATCACTTGATTGTGAATCATTTGATGCTTGCAAAAAATTCCTCATGGGCAAGATGACTAAGACTCCATTCTCCGGAACAATGGAGCGAGCCACTGACTTATTGGAAATAATACATACCGATGTATGCGATCCGATGAGTGTTGAGGCTCGCGGCGGGTATCGTTATTTTCTGACCTTCACAGATGATTTGAGCAGATATGAGTATATATACTTAATGAAACACAAGTCTGAAACATTTGAAAAGTTCAAAGAATTTCAAAGTGAAGTGGAGAATCATCATAACAAGAAAATAAAGTTTCTACGATCTGATCGCGAAGACGAAATATTTGAGTTACGAGTTTGGCCTTGAGTTGAAACAATGTTGAATAGTTTCGCAACTCATGCCACCTGGAACACCACAGCGTAATGGTGTGTTCGAATGTCATAACCGTACTTTATTAGATATGGTGCGATCTATGATGTCTCTTACAGATTTACCACTATCGTTTTGGGGTTATGCATTAGAGACAGCTGCATTCAGGTTAAATAGGGCACCATCTAAAAATCCGTTGAGATGACACCGTATGAACTGTGGTTTAGCAAGAAACCTAAGTTGTCGTTTCTTAAAGTTTGGGGTTGCGATGCTTATGTGAAAAAGTTTCAGCCTGATAAGCTCAAACCCAAATTGGAGAAGTGCATCTTCATAGGATACCCAAAAGAAACTGTTGGGTACACCTTCTATCACAGATCCGAAGGCAAGATCTTTGTTGCTAAGAGTGGATCATTTCTAGAGAAGGAGTTTTCTCTCGAAAGAAGTGAGTGGGAGGAAAGTAGAACTTGATGAGGTAATTGTACCTTCTCCCGAATTGGAAAGTAGTTCATCACAGAAATCAGTTCCGATGATGCCTACACCAATTAGTGAGGAAGTAAATGACGATGATCATGAAACTTCAGATCAAGTTACTACCGAACCTCACAGGTCAACCAGAGTACGTTCCACACCAAAGTGGTACGGTAATCCTATTCTGGAAGTCATGTTACTAGACCATGACGAACCTACGAACTATGAGGAAGCAATGATGAGCCTGGATTCCGTGAAATGGCTTAAGGCCATGAAATCTGAGATGGGATCCATGTTTGAGAACAAAGTATGGACTTTGATTGACTTGCCCGATGATCAGTGAGCGATTCAGAATAAATGGATCTTCAAGAGGAAGACGGACGCTGATAGTAGTGTTCCTATCTACAAAGCTTGAATTGTCGCAAAAAGGTTTTCGACAAGTTCAAGGTGTTGACTACAATGAGAATTTCTCACTCGTGTCGATGCTTAAAAGTCTGTCCGTATATCATGTTAGCAGTTGCCGCATTTTATGAAATTTGGCAAATGGATATCAAAACTACATTCCTTAATAGATTAATTAAAGAAGAGTTGTATATGATGCAACCAGAAGGTTTTGTCAATCCTAAAGGTGCTAACAAAGTGTGCAAGCTCCAGCGATCCATCTATGGACTGGTGCAAACATCTCGGAGTTGGAATATACGCTTTGATGAGTTGATCAAAGCATATAGTTTTATACAGACTTACGGTGAAGCCTGTATTTACAAGAAAGTGAGTGGGAGCACTACAACATTTCTGATAAGTATATGTGAATGACATATTGTTGATCGTAAATATTGTACAATTTTCTGGAAAGCATAAAGGAGTGTTTGAAAGGAATTTTTCAAAGAAAGACATTGGTAAAGCTTCTTACATATTGAGCATCAAGATCTATAGGTATAGATCAAAACGCTTGATAAGTTTTTTCAATGAGTACATACCTTGACAAGATTTTGAAGGAGTTCAAAATGGATCAGTCAAAGAAGGAGTTCTTGCCTATGTTGCAAGGTGTGAAGTTGAGTAAAGACTCAAAACCCGACCACGGCAGAAAATAGAAAGAGAATGAAAAGTCATTCCCTATGCCTCGGTCATAGGTTCTATAAAGTATGCTATGATGTGTTGTATACCATAGCATGATTTTGGCAAGGGAGTACAATAGTGATCTAGGAGTAGATCACTAAACAACGGTCAAAATTATCCTTAGTGGAATAAGGAAATGTTTCTCAGTTATGGATGTGACAAAGAGTTTGTCGTAAGGAGTTACGTCGATGCAAGCTTTGACACCGATCTGGATGACTCTAAGTCTCGATCTAGATACATATTGAAAGTGTGAGCGATTAGTTAGAGTAGCTCCGTGCAGAGCATTGTAGACATAAATATTTTGCAAAATACATACGACTCTGAATGTGGCAGACCCGTTGACTAAACTTCTCTCACAAGCAAAACATGATCACTCTTTGGGTGTTAATCACATAGCGATGTGAACTAGATTATTGACTCTACTAAAACCTTTGGGTATTAGTCACATAGAGATGTGAACTAATCACATAACAATGTGAACTAGATTATTGACTCTAGTACAAGTGGGAGACTGAAGGAAATATGCCCTAGAGGCAATAATAAAGTTGTTATTTATATTTCCTTATATTATGATAAATGTTTATTATTCATGCTAGAATTGTATTAACCGGCAACTTGATACATGTGTGAATACATAGCCAAATAGAGTGTCACTAGTATGCCTCTACTTGACTAGTTCGTTAATCAAAGATGGTTAAGTTTCCTAGCCATGGACAAAAAGTTATCATTTGATAAACGGGGTCACATCATTAGAGAATGATGTGATTGACTTGACCCATCCGTTAGCTTAGCATGATGATCGTTTAGTTTACTGCTATTGCTTTATCCATAACTTATAGATGTTCCTATGACTATGAGATTATGCAACTCCCGAATACCGGAGGAACACTTAGTGTTCTATCAAACGTCACAACATAACTGGGTGACTATAAAGATGCTCTACAGGTGTCTCCAATGGTGTTTGTTGAGTTGGCATAGATCGGGATTAGGATTTGTCACTCCGTGTATCGGAGAGGTATCTCTCGGCCCTCTCGGTAATGCACATCACTATAAGCCTTGCAATCAATGTGACTAATGAGTTAGTTACGGGATGTAGCATTACGGAACGAGTAAAGAGACTTGCCGGTAACGAGATTGAACTAGGTATGATGATACCGACAATCGAATCTCGGGAACATACCGATGACAAAGGGAACAACATATGTTGTTATGCGGTTTGACTAATAAAGATCTTCGTAGAATATGTAGGAAATAATATGAGCATCTAGGTTCCGCTATTGGTTACTAACCGGAGATGAGTCCCAGTCATGTCTACATAGTTCTCGAACCCGTAGGGTCCGCACGCTTAACGTTCGGTGATGATCAGTATTATGAGTTTATGTGTTTTGATGTACCGAAGGTTGTTCGGAGTACTGGATGTGATCACGGGCATGACGAGGAGTCTCGAAATGGTCGAGACGTAAAGATCGATATATTGGATGATTATGTTTGGACATCGGAATGGTTCCGGGTAAGTTCGGGCATTTACCGGAGTACTGGGAGGTTATCGGAACCCCTCGGGAAGTATATGGGCCTTATTGGGCCATAGTGGGAGAGGGGAGAAGGAAGCCTAGGGTGGGGGGCCGGCCCCCCTTTCCTTCCTCCTTCCTCCCCCTTCCTTCCTCTCCTAGTCCAACTAGGGAATGGGGGAATCCTACTCCCGGTGGGAGTAGGACTCCTCCAGGGCGCGCCATAGAGGGCCGGCCCTCCCCCCTCCTCCACTCCTTTATATACGGAGGAGGGGGCACCCCAAAGACACACAAGTTGATTGTTTAGCCGTGTGCGGTGCCTCCCTCCACAGATTTCCACCTCGGTCATATCGTTATAGTGCTTAGGCGAAGCCCTGCGCCGGTAGCTTCATCATCACCATCATCACGCCGTTGTGCTGACGAAACTCTCCCTCGACACTCAGCTGGATCTAGAGTTCGCGGGACGTCACCAAGCTGAACGTGTGCAGATCGCGGAGGTGCGTACCTTCGGTGCTAGGATCGGCCGGATCGTGAAGACGTACGACTACATCAACCGTGTTGTCATAACGCTTCCGCTTTTGGTCTACAAGGGTACGTAGACAACACTTTCCCCTCTCGTTGCTATGCATCACCATGATAGATCTTGCGTGTGCGTAGGATTTTTTTGAAATTATTGCGTTCCCCAACATGCATTGCTTCTCTAGGAAATGTAAGTGTAAATAATTGCATTCGCTCAGTTTCCATACAATGCTTACAATAGTGTTTCCATACAATTGTTAGTTCAGTTTCGAGTGTTAAATCAACGTCAAAATCTGGTATACAGATTGGAATTAATGTTTACGGACTTGTATTCAACATCTTTGTATGTATTTATTGTCTATAGATGAATATAGGACAAAACTATGTTTCCCATATCCACATGTACAAATACGGCTGAGGAAGCAGACAATCAAAGGTGTTATCACATACCGTGCTCTTGCGAATCAGAAAGAGCGTGCAACTCTAGATGAAGGGACGGTTACCAGTACCTCACAGATCGAAGAACAGATGTGGAAGCTTAAAGTGTTGCCGAAAGTGTGTGTATTCTGGTGGAGGGTGGTCCGGCGTATCCTACCAGATGAGTGCACTCTTCGGCATCAGCACATTAAAGAAATTAGTAGATGCAATGTATACTTTGCAATGGACGAGGATCGGATGCACGCTTTAGTGCATTGTTCACATGCCAAATTGTTCTGGGAGCAAGCACACACTTTACTTGGTGTTAGAAGGCCTTGGTTGCATCCAGATACATGGTCCAAAGTCATCATTTGTGATAGTCAATTCGCCGATATGGAGTGGGATTGGATGATCACTTTTATGTGGGCTATATGGCACTCTAGAAACAGACTGACACATGATGGAGAAAGGCTAGAACCTACGGCAACTGCCAGGCGCATCAGGGTAGATCTAGCACTGCTAGACATTCCACAGTCTCATGCTTTGGTTCTTCTAGGGCATGGGTGGCAACCCCTGACCCAGGGACTATGAAGATCAATACTGATGCAGCCTTGAGTGTGGATTTTAGACAAGTTTGGTGTAGGCGGAGTGGCACGTTCTGACACTACTTTGCTGGGTGCATGGAGCAAACCCCACATTGGGGTGACGGATCCATTCATTGAAGAAACACTAGCGCTTCGGGATGGTGTGATTTTTGCATAACTTTACGGTTTCTCACATGTGGTAATGGAGACAGATTTCCTGGAGATGGTCAACCTCTAGAAAACTCACCACAATAGTCGTTCTGATGTGGCACCGTTACTTCTAAAAATTAGAGAGCTAACTTCTTTTTTTCTTTTTTTGATGTTCAACATGTAAATAGGTCAGCCAATGTACCAGCTCATTTTTGTGCTAAGCATGCTTGCTCACTAATGGTCACCAAGAATTAGACTGATTCTAGACCCTCCTTCCTGCTCACTAGCTTGTTGGCTGATAATGCCAGGAGTTTCTTCGTTGAATAAAACTTTGAAGTTTTTTCGCAAAAAAAGTATATTCACCCATACAAATGTTTTGATCACTACTCCCTCCTTCTGGGTTTATTAGGCCTCGCAGCATCACAAGCATGTCCATTTTTATAAGGCCTTACTTTGGAAAGGTGCATGCATGCAACCACTTCATTGGTTGCATTGAGAGCCATTGTTGTTGGTGCCATGACTCGGGAATTAATATGCTGCATGCATACTTTTTCATTGGCTGCATGCATGTGAGAGAGTATATTAGAGTGGAATGAAAGAATTAATGTGAGCAAACTAGTATGTACCTTGGTCCAAGAGTAGGCTAGTCATAGTGGGAGTAACTTAGATAGTAACATAAGACTAGTCACAGTGGGGAGTAACTTAGAGTAGTAACATACATATGTTACTAGTCTATGTTACTACATTCACAATGGGTAGTAACATATGGGTTGTGTCATGCATTACTTCATTTATTTTGTTGTAGACTCATCTTTTCTTGATATGTGTGATGTTACAGTAACTAGCTATGTTACCACATGACTCTCTTTCTTTATTAATTACATGCCACATCATCTATTTTGCCTAGATAAGTGTGATGTTACCACTTATGTTACTCCCATTGCGGCTAGTCTAACACATCTCAAGACAAATTTGCCTATGTGACATGGAGTTAATGAGGAGAGAGAGACTTGTGGTAACATAAGACTAGCCACAGTGGAGAGTAACATACACATATCCCTAGATTATGTTACTACCTTCATAGTGGATAGTAACATACGTATGGTAACATGCAAAGCTTCATTTATTAGGTTATAGACTCATATTGCATTGAGACATTTGATGTTACAATAACTAGCTAAGTTACTGAAACTACCTCTCTCCTCATTAACTCATTGCCACATAAGCAAATTTGCTGAGTTGGACTCGATGTTACTGCTGAAGTTACTCTCACTGTGGCTAGTCTAATATGTTACTGTAACATAACACACGCCAAATAAAATGAGTCTATATCCCAATTAATGAAGACTTGCATGTTACCATCTACTCCCTCTGGGTGTATCTAGTATCAAATTAGTGCTAGATACATTTATTTGATAGACAAGTTTGGGACAAGCTTTTTCGGACGAAGGGGATATATGTTAATACCAATTATGGAGATAATAATATAGACTAATAACATATGCACGTTACTAGTCTAAATTACTTCCCACTATGACCAGCCTTAGGCCTAATAAACCCGGACAGAGGGAGTACCTTTTAATACGAGACGAAATTTTGGTTCTCATGCACTGAACGGTTTGGACAACCATGTTTTATTCCTTTCTCACCCATCTCAAGAGTGAACCCAAAAAATTGAAATATAAAATATGCAATTTTCATGTGTTTTAGTTCCTGTTGAATTTCAAAAGACATGACATCTGATTTCTACAAATTTTCTTTTCCTACATTTTGCCAGTTGCTTCGTTCCAAGGAGGCCCTAAGAATTCGACCTAAGAAAGAGCAATGCTAGAGCTACGTAAATAATTATACGGGATTAACGTAATGAGACAGGTGGAGAAGTATGATTGGAGATAAGGGGCGGACGGGTCCATCCCCTTGAAAATCAAAGGAAGGGGGGGTGGAGGGGGAGTTTAGTTTGGAGGTTTACGTAAAAGTTTTCGTAGCTCTTCGTAGATGCAGGATTGGGGCCTAAGAAACGAGTACCCGAAGTATCCTCATTAAGTTTTCTTGTCTTTCTAGTGCTAGATGCCAAGCGAGGGAATTTGGCGACTCGGGCGATGGTGACTTCCTACTTACCTGCCAATCACCAATTCTCCGTTACATCATGGACAGTTAGCTAGCTAGGCAACTTGCGCTCTCCAATTGCATTTGACTCTCGTCAGCACTTATAACAGGTTTATGGATCAATTGGGCTTTCGCCTTTCGGTCTAAAGACAACAAAAGAGATGGAGGCATCTGCTTTATATATATCCT
This sequence comes from Triticum urartu, assembly GCF_056163025.1. Taxonomy (NCBI): domain Eukaryota; kingdom Viridiplantae; phylum Streptophyta; class Magnoliopsida; order Poales; family Poaceae; genus Triticum; species Triticum urartu. Next base: position 532,930,958 of record NC_141876.1, read on the forward strand.
GCCACCTTTTTTCTTCTCACCACTTTTATGCTCAGTGTGTGTGGCCTACAGCGTAATCGACAAGTTTGGGGCAAAGTTAAAACGATATTGTAACTTTTCTCACGAATAGTGATGTACTTGTTGTTTCAAATGAATAAAGTTGGCGTTGCTTAAAATAACGAGTTTGGGGACAAAAGTACGACTACGGTGGGCGCAAGCGAAGATATCCACAGCCTGGGACTAGACTGGATGGTACTTTCTCTGTTTCATAATGTAATATACTCGTGTTTTTGGAAGTCTAAGTTTAAGCATAAATTTAATCAATGAGACCAACTACAGTGGAAACAAAAAGCATACTAATAAATCTCAGAAAACGCGAGTGCGCTATATTGTGGAATGAATGGAGTATGGATAGTGCGTACGGCACGAGTGGCAACATGTCTAGCGCTCATGTCACACGATCGATCATGGCTACTCCACCCCTCAACATGCCTCGGCCACTGCGCTTGCCACACGATGCCGCTTACTTTTGACTCGCTTTTCTCCCACACGAGCTATGCAAGTGCAGCACGTACGTGCTCCGCACCGTTTCGTTCGGGCACGTAACAGCGTGTCAAGTCTGATCCCGACGCTTACGTGCAGTGGCACGACGCATCGTCGCCCTCCAGGAGTTGCCGGCCAATGCTGCTTACCGGAAGGCCGAAACACGCCGACGACGAAGTGAAAACGACCGGATGCGAGCTGCGCCTATCTACGGAACCTGGTGGACGGCCACTGGACTGGACTGGACTGCCACTGCACTGCACGCGGCCAGGTAATTCAAGCTCAACCCACTTCCACCGGGCCGCGTGGGCAACGTGGCAGACTCGTGCTGACCCAGCTTCTGGCAGGGCCCAGCGAGCAGCCTCTGCAGCGCCGGGGAACGTCACGTGCCACGCCGGCAACGCAGCGCTCCCTCCACGGACCAGATCCGACTTTTGCCTGTTCCCTCCCCGTGACCGCACGGGCCTTCCTCGCGCCGCCCCCTCGGCACCTCTGCACCTGCCCGCCGGTCCACGGGAATTTTTTTTTCAAGGGAATTTAATTGGCCAATGCCGTCGCAGGCGGCCGTCGGCGAGATCTTCAGGAGGCGCTGCATACTGTAGGACTAGTAGTCCTACTACTGTACAGGGTACACCCGATTGCCCATGTGATGTGACGCAGCTGGTTTGGATCGGTAGATCTGGACTTTTGGCGCGCGTTAATGCAATTTCTCTGTCCGGTTCCGCGCAGTCAAGTTCAGGCCGATCTCGACTGCAATTATGTGTGTCACGTCGCCGTGCTTGTAGTTGCTCGGCAGTGGCTCGGATTTCTTTTTTCCTTGAGGGATGATAACGACTCGGGTATTCCACTGTTGGGAAACGGCAAGAATCCTGCCGTTGTGGCTGTGGATGCTTCCCCCCCTACCTAAACTACGAGTGGAAAGTATTAGTAACCAAAAGAAGAAGGCTGAAACGTGTCTGGATTAGCATGGTCTGTACTTAAACATTTGATGAACTAGAATTAGTAATCAAAATAAGAAGGAAAATCACTCGGCGAGCAGGACTGGTTCACCTGTTGCTAGTAGATAGGACAGAGAAGAAACGAATGGTGGTAGAAGTGTTCTTCACGGTTCCTGCTGCTCCGCCTGCCCTGGTCAGTGGTCACCCAGGGTCCACATCCACAATCGCTGTCAGCAATGGGAACGCGGCTACCCGCGACGTGATCACAGGGAATCTATTTACGCCCTGTGGTACGTAACTTCTGGTGCTGCACCTAACACCAACGTGATTAGCAGCCGTAGCCCCTAGCTACCACCCCCCCAAACCAAACCTGGTAGCTTTCCCGATCGCTCCATCGGACGTAAAGGGACCAAGGGCCAGCCGATCCGATTCGCTGATGGCAACAGCACGAAAGGCAGCACTAGGAAAACGGGCGCGCCTTTTCTCGTTGGAAATATATGGAGTGTATATTGCATGGAGTTTGTCTGAATGGCAAGTTGGATGACGGGAGACGGAACGGAAGCATGCTTCAGCCTGCAGGCAGTCTGTCCGGTGTTACACATTTTTTTGTCGCTGCAGCAAGGGAAGACCAGCTTTCTGTTTCGGCTGTTTCAACAGAAGAAGGCCTTTGTAGGGATGGGAGCGGGATCATCATAGTGCGCACTGCATGCATCAGCGGCGCCCAGTTTGAAGTGAACGAGCAACGTTCATGGTTTGCAGTTTTGCGCCTCGGAGGATAAGATGTCGTTGGTCTAGATTACATATTTTTAGAGGACGGATTGCGCTAAGTTTGAGTACTTGAGACCAACTCCAAAGGACCGACCCATTTTTGTCCGTCTGCGTCTGTTTGAGTTGGCATGAACAAAAATGACGGCCCAACGCGCCGACTCAAATCCAAATCACGTCTACGTCGCGTCTACGCCGACGCATTTGCGGCCCAAATACGTCGGCGCGGACGCTGAACGGACGCTTCGCGCGCCTTTTCGCTGTCCGTCGCGTTCTCACATGGCGGCCGTCCAACTACCCACTGCCCACGCGGTCAGCTTAATTTATGACCATGGGCCCGCGCGTCAGCGACGGCGCTCGTCCTTTTTTAAGCCGACCGTGCGGCGGGGCCGTCCTCATCCAAACTCGCCGTCCACATCTGTCAACCTTTGCTCCTTCGTCGCGGCAAACCCTAGCCACCACAACCACAGGGAGATGGGCCTTTTCTCCGGAGCCAACGGCGGCAAGGCCGAGGGCAAGGCTCCCGCCTCCGCCGGCAGAGGCAACACGTGAACGTGCCAGTGCACCAGACGAAGTGGCACTGGCAGCACCACCAACCTCTGCCGTATCCCGACGTGATGCTGCCGCACGACTGGCATCTGGATCCAGATAGGATCCCAGCGCCGGCGGCACCGCAGACGGCTCGGGCTCACGCGGAGGAGGTGCGGCGCCGGCGGGCGCTGCTGACGCCAGAGCAGCGCCGCGAGGCCGCCTACGCATCAGACTCGCCCAACTGGACGAGGTGGTTCGCCTTCGAGCACGAGGAGGCGAGGCGACGGGGCGTGCGCGAGGTTGACCGGAGCTCGCCGCCACCGACGCTCGTCGTCCGCGAGGAGGACCAAACGGCGGAGGACGCCTACCAAGCGGCCCTTGCGGCCGTCTACCGGGAGAGCGAGGAGGACGAGTGGCGCAGGGCGGAGGAGGCTCGGTACGAGGCGACAACGGCGTAGGCACTTGCCCTCTCCACAGCGGGCGACAGCGTGGTGCCGCCGGTGGCCCCGCCGTCCCCTATCAAGCCGGAGCCGGAGCAGGAGCCGTCCCCCATCAAGCGCTACTCGCGCACCACTGGTCTGGATGGGAGCGAAGCCGACGCAGGAGCGGTGTACCTCGAGCACTGGCGCCAGATCAGGGTGGCCGAGGAGCGCCGCGACGGCGAGTACCTCGAGATGCTCGAGCGCGACCTCGAGGAGGAGCAGCGCGAGGCCGAGGAGGAGGCGCGCCAGGTCGCGGCTACACAGGCGGCCACCCCCCCCCCCCCCCCCCCCGCGCCGGCACAGCCCGACATGACGGCGCTCTAGAACACGGTGTTCGCCTGGGCCGGGCCGGCACCGACGCTCATCGACCTCACGGACCCCGAGGACAACAACGACAACGCCTAGGGCAGCGCGCCGCCTCGTAGTATAGGCTGTTTTTATTTTTTTTAAAATGCAAATGTGGACGTGTGGACTCTCGTCGGCCTTCGTGGCCGGCTTTAATATTTAATTAATGTTGTTTCTCTTTTTTAATATGTATGCGTTCATTTTTTTTCTAGTGCTGTTAAAATGGGTTCAGGCCAACGTTAGGCGCATCCGCCAACCCAAATACGGAAGCGGATATCCGTGTCCGTCTGACCGAGCCAAACAGACAAATAGCGGACAAAATCACCGTTCGTTTGAGTCGGCCCGTTGGAATTGTTCTGACTTGACTCTTTTTCATTTCACTTGACATCATATTACAGAGCAATGCTATTTCTACATACAAAATTTACAAAAAAATGTTTATGCACTAGTTCATTTCCGGGACAATTAGTAAAAATCAAGGAGTAATTAGCAAGCTGAATCAACGTAGTACTACGTAATGATTTCGTAGAAGCGGTATGTAAGAATATGATTTTTCCTATTACATTTGAGGCTTTTTTTTACCACTTTTCTAAGGCTCAATCGACTGAGATTTTGTTATGTCTCAGTCGATGCTATAGTCCTTTGATTTTGCATGGAGATTTATACAAAAAATTTCTTTTCAGATTTTTCTTCTTCTTATACTATATCATTTGATTAAGACTTAGTTAAGTCATAATCAACTAAGATCTATCCACACCTTTTGTTTATTAGACACATAGCAATGGATCATGAATTTCCTATTAATCGCTTATAGCGAAAAATTGGAGCAAGAGTAAATTCTCAGTTCCAAACCAGCTTGTGGCCACGTAGCGTCAGCCTTTTCTGTTAGGGAATGTTAGCATTTTTTTTGTGTGCATCTAGTTTTTTTTAGTAAAGCGTGCATCTAGTTTTTTTTTTAGCAACAAGTGTGCATCTAGTTAGGGAATGTTAGCAAGATACTGGTGCTCGTAGCCCAATGGCCCAATTTGTTATTTTGAGACAAAGTCTAATGGCCCAAGTGAGGGGCTGAGAGTGGCACAAATGTAGTGGACTCTCATGAGTACAACAGCGAATTCTCAGATTCCACTCTAGCCCAATACTGTTCGAGCCGGCCCAACAGTGCCGGCCCGCTCCTGCTGCGACCGCATTGCACGATCCCTCTTTGCATTCCCCTTCCAAGCTGCAGGCTGCAGCCTCCATGCCGCTCGCTCCGCGCCGACGCCGCCAAAACCCTCCCCAAAACCTCCGACAAGCGCCGCCCACCTCCCAGAGATGCCGCCCAAGCCGGCGAGGCGGGTGTTCCAGTACATCTCCTCGCCCCGCAGGCTGCCGCCGTCCCTGCTGCCCGCGGCCCCCGCCGCCGGCGAGGCCACGGCCTCCGAGGCCGACGCCGACTCGGTCTACCACATCGTGACGGCCGCGCCCACGCCGTCGGCCATGGAGTCCGCGCTCTCCGCCTCCGCCGTCCCGCTCTCGGCGCCGCTCCTCGACCTCGTCCTCCGCCGCTTCCGCTTCGCCCACGGCGACCCGCTCCGCGCGCTCTCGCTCCTCTCGCTCGCCGCCGACCGCTGCGGCGTCGCGCCCTCCCCCTTCGCGCTCGACACGGCCCTCTACGTGCTCGGCCGCGCCCGCCGCTTCTCCCACATGTGGGACCTCGTCCAGTCCGTCCACCGCCTCTGCCCCGACGCCATCACCGCGCGCACCGCCATGGTCGTCCTCGGCCGCGTCGCCAAGATCTGCTCCGTCCGCGAGACCGTCGCCTCCTTCCGCCGCCTCTTGCGGCTCTTCCGCGGCCGCGAGGGCAGCGAGTCGGCCGACCTCTTCAACGCGCTGCTCCGCACGCTCTGCCAGGAGAAGAGCATGTCCGACGCGCGCAACGTCTACCACGCGCACAAGCACGAGTTCCAGGTGAACCGCCATACCTTCAACATCCTGCTCTCCGGGTGGAAGTCTTCGGAGGATGCCGATGCGTTCTTCGCAGAGATGCGAGAGCACGGCATTGATCCTGACTTGGTCACCTACAACTCTTTGATTGATTGCCACTGCAAGAACCGAGGCGTGGAGAAGGCCTATAAGCTGCTCGATGAAATGCGGGGGAATGAAATTGCCCCCGATGTGATCACCTATACGAGTTTGATTGGCGGATTGGGACTGGTTGGCCAGCCTGACAAGGCTAGAGACCTGCTGAAGGAGATGCGTGAGCTCGGATGTCACCCGGATGTGGCGGCGTACAATGCCACTATACGGAACTTTGTTATAGCAAAGAGGCTTGGTGATGCGTTTGCATTGATGGACGAAATGGCCTCAAGGGGGCTGATGCCGAATGCCACGACGTATAACCTTTTCTTCCGGTTCTATTACTGGGCGTATGATATTGGTAGCGCGTGGCTGTTGTATGAGAGAATGCAGTCTGAAAGATGTTTCCCCAACACACAGTCTTGTATGTTTATCATCAGGTTATGTCATCGGCATGGTAAGGTGGCAGAAGCACTAGAGCTGTGGGGAGATATGATCGAGAACGGGTTTGGGTCATTCACCTTGGTGTCAGATGTTTTGTTTGACCTGTTATGTGATGAGGGGAAGCTGGAGGAGGCTGAGAGGTGCTTCCATCAAATTACTGATTTGGGGCAGAAACCCAGCAGTGTTTCATTTAGAAGAATCAAGATACTTATGCAGCTTGCCAAACGGGAAGAATCTATTGCCGGGTTAACTGAGAAAATGGCTCGGTTTGGACGGCTGCCGCCTGAGGATTGCCAAAGAGTTCGTCACCCTGCTGAAAGCACACCCGATGGAGATGATACTGATGTAATAATAGCAACTTAGCATGTTATTCATATGACGGGGAACATTCTTTGATGAGCACAAATTTGGTTGACCAGGGAAATAGTTGAATGGTTCTGAAGAGTTCATTGTACTATTATCCTGTGGAGGTAAACCTTCTGGATTTCTGATTTCATATGAAGGTATTGGTTAGTCATTTTGCTTCCATCATTTCTGATGACAATATTGCCTCTTCAAACAGGTATGGAAAATTCAGGATGTTATTGAGAGACAATCGATATATATATTGTCAGATTATTGTCACCATTAATATATAACTTTCCTGAAAAAATTCATACAGTGGGGGACGTCTAGCCTGCCTGTTGGACCATATGGTATTACACCACTGTCCAATCTCTCATATGAAATTGAAACTCCATATGGTATACCAACGTCATAGAGCCTCATTATGATGAACGTAGAATTGGAAGTTTGGAACTACTCCCTCAATTCCGATTATCTGATGTGTTACCAAATTTTGCAAAGACCAAGGAAATCCTGCGATTAGGAGATTTGGAGGATGTCGTTGTCGTCCGCTCTGCTGGGAGTCTCATTGTATAAAATGATATTTATAATTAATTCAAGCTCTGTCTTTGTCTGAAATATAAGTGTGAAGTTACAGGGAAGGAAAGCAAACACTTATCTTGTCTCTTGATTTATCGCATTCTGAATTAATTGCATGAAGGTAACGTGGAAGTGCTCATGAACCTGTTTTGCAACAGAAGATGTGACCTTTTTTTTTGTGAATGCCCTGAAAATGGAAGTATTAACTTGCTGATGTGAATAGCCAGTAGCGCACTTAGGGACTGAATGAATGTGCATCGCTATACATGGTTAGCTTGGCTATTGGGGCAAACGTTAGGCATGGGTTCGTTTCCCAATATTTTCGATGGATTTTCCCAATAGTAACATGCAGATCACCGGAGTGGCAGCTGCGCTCTTTGGAAAACTAGAAACAAGGCGTGTTTTGATAAGAAATGGATTTGTTCCTGTGCTGGTTTGTTGTCTATGCAGGGCAGATCTGCATCCTCTGGTGGATAAGCAAGCACTGCTTTAAGGCGCTGAGGTTTTTCAGGCGCTTGCGCTCGGGAGGCATACGAAGTGCTGGAAATAGGTCAGCCTCTTGTGCCTGTTCTTTACTACAGCAGCTCACTGTTGTGATCCATAGAGATTAAGCGAGCTGGGGATGAAACTAAGAGCATCTCCAGCCGTTGCGCCCCCAAAGACGCGCCGAAAACCGCCGCTTGGGGGCGAGCCGGCGCTATTTTAGGCTTGGGTGCTAGTGCGTTCCCAGCCGCCGCCCCCCAGGTCGCCCCTAGGCGCCGATATCGGCCTAGTATTGGCGCTTTCAGCTCATTTTCGGCCCTGGATTGGCCCAATTTCCGGCACAAAACGGCCCACGCTCGACGTGTTTCGGCGTGTTTCGGCGCTCATTCAAATAAAATCATCACAAATAATAAAAACACTCATATTTCATTGCACGTCCAGCTAGGCGTTGCCTTTGAGCCTCCATAGGTGCTCCACTAGATCCCGCTGCAGCTGATGATGCACCTGTGGCTCTCGGATCTCCTGGCGCATGTTGAGGAAGGCTGTCCATGTTGCAGGGAGCTGGTGATCCACTTGGGCAAGAGGACCCTGCCTGTAATATGGTTCAGTGTCAAACACTGGCTCTTCCTGCTCGCTCTCAATAATCATGTTGTGCAAAATGACACAACAAGTCATGATCTCCCACATTTGATCTTTCGACCAAGTCTTAGCGGGGTATCGGACAACAGCAAATCGAGATTGGAGCACGCCAAATGCTCGCTCGACATCCTTCCTGCAAGCCTCCTGAACCTTCGAAAAGTGGGAGTTCTTGCCTCCTGGCACAGGGCTTGAGATAGTCTTCACAAATGTTGACCATCTCGGATAGATGCCATCTGCCAGGTAGTACCACTTGTTGTATTGGTGCCCATTGATCTCAAAGTTCACCGGAGGAGAATGGCCCTCAACGAGCTTGGCAAAAACAGGAGAGCACTGCAGCACGTTGATGTCATTGTGAGTTCCTGGCATACCAAAGAAAGCGTGCCAAATCCAGAGGTCGTGTGTGGCCACTGCCTCAAGTATCACACTGCAAGCTCCTTTGGCACCTTTGTACATCCCCTGCCAAGCAAACGGGCAGTTCTTCCATGCCCAATGCATGCAGTCGATGCTTCCAAGCATATCAGGAAATCCTCTTGCCTCATTCTGTGCCAGGATCCGAGCAGTGTCTTCAGCATTGGGTGATCGCAAGTACCTCGGTCCAAACACTGCCACCACAGCCCTGCAGAACTTATAGGTGCACTCAATGATCATGGACTCGGCCATGCGCCCATAGTCGTCGAGTGAATCACCTGGAGCCTCGTATGCAAGCATTCTCATAGCTGTCGTGCACTTCTGGATTGAGGTGAATCCAAGTGTGCCGGTGCAATCCTTCTTGCACCTGAAGTAGTTGTCGTACTCCCTGAGTTCATTGACTATCCTGAGGAAAAGCTTTCGGCCCATCCGATAACGGCGCCGGAAAACTTTGTCACCATGCAGTGGAGCGTCGGCGAAGTAGTCGGAGTAGAGCATGCAATAGCCTTCGAGCCGATGACGGTTCTTTGCTTTCCGTCGCCCCGGCGTCGAGCCGCTTCGCCTCAGCTTTGCATCGCTGGCAAGCAAGCCGGCCAGGGCGGCGAGGACCATGAGGTGTTCTTCGTCCTGGTCGGCGGCGTCGGCTTCCTCCTCGAGAAACGCCGCGAGCACCTCCTCGTCGTCGGAGTCCATCGCGGCCGGGGCAGGCAAAGCACCGAACATGTAGCGGGCGTCGTGCGCAGACTCGTCGGCGGGCGCCGGAGCGGCGAGGGAAACTCGGGGAAAGTGGGGGGAGAGGGCGTCGGGGGGATCTTTCTTTGTTTCACGGCGAGGAATGGCGAGATAGCGGCGGCGGCGGCGGAGAGGTGGCTGGCGACGCCAGGATCGGCAAGGTGTCGGGGAAGGAGAGGGGAAAACGGGGCGAATCAGTGTGACTTTTCGCCTGACAGTGGGGACCTGGACGATTTTCTCTTCCGCCGGCGCCCCCAAGTGCCTCCCAGTGCGCCGGGTTCGGCCTGGGTGCGCCGGGTCAGAAAACGGACCAATCCGGCGGATTTTGGCGTCTTGGAGGCGTGACTGAACCGTTTTTTCGACACCGGTGCTAAAAAAAACGACCTAGGGGGCGTCTTGAGGGCGCGGCTGGAGATACTCTAATACATCGTCTGGTATTGTGTTGGGCCATGTTTACCTCCGATCTTGTGCGCAAGAGAACGAGATATAATAAACACTGAGGCCTCCACCCGGCCTTACCGGTGTACATATGGATTGCTAACTCCTCACACACGCCCACCTAGCTAACTCCTCGAAGAATCTTGCACGCCCACCTAGCTAACTCGAAGAATCTTGCTGTGTCGCACTTGAGTAGGCCAGCCTTTTTCCATGTCCTCCCCTCCTCTTGTATTTGTTGTAGCATGGCGTTGCACCATATAAGACAATTGCGTTTCGATGCTTCCACAGCTCCCACAACACTAGCATGAAGAGAGTTCTGATGTCTTTGCGGGCTGCTTTGTTCGTAACCTTGTCGGTGCACCAATCCTGGAGCGAGTTGGGCAGCGCCATAGTCCATTCCGGTTTCCCCAATGCCCGGCAAAGCATCGTGTGCAAAAACGCATTGTAGTAGGATGTGTTGGATGGACTCTTCTGCCTGGTCACAGAAAGGGCAAGCCTTCTGATGGTCCAATCCACGGCGCGCTAACCTGTCAGAGGTCCAACAGCGGTTTCTGAGTGCTAACCATGTGAAGAAGCGGCATCGCATGGGCGCCCCAGAGTTCCATGTGAATGTAGCCGTCGGGATAACTTCACGTCGCCATAACTTGGCCTCGTAGGCTGAACGTGTGAAACGCTCACGATGCGGCTATATCTCTCACGTGTCGAAGCACGACTTAGAGGCATAACTGCATTGTAAGCAATGTCGCAAGTAAGGTAATCTTCACACAACCCATGTAATAAATAAGGGAAAGAGATACATAGTTGGCTCGCCACGTCACACAATAGCATAAATATCATTACATTCATCGAGATACACTCAAGGTCCGACTACGGAACCAAAATAAAGAACAACCCCAAATGCGACAAAGTCCCCGATCGCCCCAACTGGGCACCACCACTGATCGTCTGGAAAGGAAACGTAGTATCGTCCCGAGTCCTCATCGAACTCCCACTTGAGCTCAGTCGAATCTCCTGGAGCGGTATCATCGGTCCCTGCATCTGGTTTTGGAAGGAATCTGTGAGTCATGGGGACTCAGCAATCTCACACCCTCGCGGTCAAGACTATGTAAGCTTATAGGAAGGGTAAAAGGTATGAGGTGAAGCTGCAGCAAGCACTAGCATATATGGTGGCTAACATACGCAAATGAGAGCGAGAAGAGAAGGCAAAGGCACGGTCGAGAAACTATGATCAAGAAGTGATCCTAGAACAACCTACGTTCAAACATAACTCGAGACCGTGTTCTCTTCCCGGACTCCGCCGAAAAGAGACCATCTCGGCCACACACTCTGTTGATTCATTTTAATTAAGTTAAGTTTCAGGTTATCTACAACCGGACATTAACAAATTCCCATCTGCCCATAACCGCGGGCACGGCTTTCAAAAGTTTAAATCCCTGCAGGGGTGTCCCAACTTAGCCCATCACAAACTCTCACGGTCAACGAAGGATATTCCTTCTCCCAAGACAACCCGATCAGACTCGGAATCCCGGTTACAAGACATCTCGACAATGGTAAAACTAAACCAGCAAAGCCGCCCGATGTGCCGACAAATCCTGATAGGAGTTGCACGTATCTCGTTCTCAGGGCACACCGGATAGGTCCAGCTACGAGTAAAACCAACCCTCGAGTTGCCCTGAGGTGGCCCCGCAGGCTGCCCATTTCGGACCAACACTCAAAGGAGCACTGGCCCAGGGGGGTTTAAATAAAGATTGACCCTCGGGCTCCGGAAACCCAAGGGAAAAAGAGGCTAGGTGGCGAATGGTAAACCAAGGTTGGGCCTTGCTGGAGGAGTTTTATTCAAGGCGAACTGTCAAGGGGTTCTGAGGGAGTCCTGGATTAGGGGGTCTCCGGACGGCCGGACTATATCTTTCGGCCGGACTGTTAGACTATGAAGATACAAGATTGAAGACTTCGTCTCGTGTCCGGATGGGACTCTACTTGGCGTGGAAGACAAGCTAGGCAATACAGATATGTATATCTCCTCCTTTGTAACCGACCTTGTGTAACCCTAGCCCTCTCCGGTGTCTATATAAACCGGAGGGTTTTAGTCCGTAGGACAACAGACAATCATACCATAGGCTAGCTTCTAGGGTTTAGCCTCTCTGATCTCGTGGTAGATCTACTCTTGTACTACCCATATCATCAATATTAATCAAGCAGGACGTAGGGTTTTATCTCCATCAAGAGGGCCCGAACCTGGGTAAAACTTCGTGTCCCCTGCCTCCTGTTACCAACCGCCTACACGCACAGTTCGGGACCCCCTACCCGAGATCCGCCGGTTTTGACACCGACATTGGTGCTTTCATTGAGAGTTCCTCTGTGTCGTCGCCGTTAGGCTTGATGGCTCCTACTATCATCGATAGCAATGCAGTCCAGGGTGAGACTTTCCTCCCCGGACAGATCTTTGTGTTCGGCGGCTTTGCACCGCGGGCCAATTTGCTTGGTCATCGGGAGCAGATTGAAAGCTACGCCCCTGGCCACCAGGTCAGGTTTGGAAGCTTAAACTACACGGCCGATGTCCGCAGAGACTTGATCTTCAACGGATTCGAGCCTCTGCCTTGTGTGTCACGCGGTCACGATGAGTATGATTTAGCTCTACCATCAGACAGTGTTCAGGAGATCGCACCGACAACCGATCCGACCCTCAATTCGGAGCCAGTTACGCCGTCCATGGACGGGTGGATGGACCCCGCCACGGATGCCTTACCCTCAGCGGCGATCGAGCCGAACATCGACCTTACCTTGCGTGAGAGCCGTATTGTTAAACTGCCGGATCTTTCTCCGGCCACGGACTCCGAACCGCCTGCGCCCGTTCCTATCGAATCCGATTGGGCGCCGATCATGGAGTTTACCTCCGCGGATATCTTTCAGCACTCGCCCTTCGGCGATATACTGAACTCATTAAGGTCTCTCTCCTTGTCAGGAGGATCCTGGCCGAACTATGTCCGACAGGACTGGGATGCGGACGACGAAGAAATTCGCGGCCCACCCACCACCCACTTAGTAGCCACTGTCGATGACTTAACCGACATGCTCGACTTCGACTCCGAAGACATCGACGGTATGGACGACGATGCGGGAGACGAAGAGGAACCACTGCCCACAGGGCACTGGACAACCACCTCATCATACGATATATACATGGTGGATACACCCAAAGAAGGCAATGGCGATGAGACAGCGGAGGATGACCCCTCCAAGAAGCAACCCAAGCGCCGACGTCGGCGGCGCCGCTCTAAGTCTCGCCAAAGCAAAAGTGGTGATACCGGCACAGGAGGTAATAACACTCCGGATAGTGCCGAAGACAACAACAACCCCCTCCAGCAAGAGTTAGAGCAGGAGGATGGAGGAGCTAGCCCTCCTGAGAGAGCGGCGGATGGAGAAGCGGAGGATGATAATTACATGCCCCCATCCGAAGACGAGGCAAGCCTCGACGATGACGAATTCGCCGTGCCAGAGGATCCCGTCGAACAAGAGCGCTTCAAGCGCCGACTTATGGCCATGGCAAATAGCCTTAAGAAAAAGCAGCAGCAGCTTCAAGCTGATCAAGATTTGCTAGCTGACAGATGGACTGAAGTCCTCGCGGCCGAGGAATATAAACTCGAGCGCCCCTCCAAGAGTTACCCAAAATGCAGGTTGCTACCTCGACTGGAGGAAGAAGCGTATGACGTGGCTGATCGGCCACCTCGTGGGCGTGATAGAGAGGCATTCCAGCCAAAAGCTCAACCGGCACCCCGACGCCATTCAAATAAAAAAGCATGGGGAAACACACCAGACCTGCGAGATGTATTGGAGGACAAAGCAAAACATGCAAGATCGATCTACGGATCATGAGGGCGCGCCACTATGCGAGACGATAAACGTCACGCCGGATACAACAAAAGTAAATCCGGCTGGGCCGAACACAGCGGGCAAGACCCATTCGAGCCGCGTCGCGATATAGCCCAATACCGAATCGCCGCACACCCCTTATGCTTCACAGACGAAGTAATGGATCATCAAATCCTAGAAGGTTTCAAACCTGTAAATATTGAATCATACGACGACACAACAGATCCTGCAGTATGGATTGAGGATTACCTCCTCCACATCCACATGGCCCGCGGTGATGACTTACACGCCATCAAATACCTCCCACTATAGCTCAAAGGACCAGCGCGGCATTGTCTTAACAGCCTGCCAGCAGAGTCCATTAGCTGTTGGGAAGATCTGGAAGCCGCATTCCTCGACAACTTTCAGGGCACTTATGTGCGACCACCAGATGCCGATGACTTGAGCCACATAATTCAGCAGCCAGAAGAATCGGCCAGGCAATTCTGGACTCGGTTCCTAACAAAGAAAAATCAAATCATCGACTGTCCGGATGCAGAGGCCCTAGCAGCTTTCAAACACAACATCCGTGACGAGTGGCTAGCCCGGCACCTTGGTCAGGAAAAGCCGAAATCTATGGCAGCCCTCACGACACTCATGACCCGCTTTTGTGCGGGAGAAGACAGCTGGCTGGCTCGCAGTAACAATATGTCAAAGAACCATGGTACTTCGGATACCAAGGACGTCAATAGCAGGTCACGTCGCAACAAACATAAGCGCTGCATTAACAGCGATAATACTGAAGATACGGCAGTCAATGCCAGATTCAAAGGCTCTAAACCCGGTCAGCGGAAAAAGCCATTCAAAAGAAGCACTCCGGGCCCGTCCAGTTTGGACCGTATACTCGATCGCTCGTGTCAAATACACGGCACCCCCGACAAGCCAGCCAACCACACCAACAGGGATTGTTGGGTGTTCAAGCAGGCCGGCAAGTTAATTGCCGAAGATAAAGATAAGGGGCCACATAGCGATGACGAGGAAGAGCCCCGGCAGCCGAACACCGGAGGACAGAAGAGGTTCCCCCCACAAGTGCAGACGGTGAACATGATATACGCAACCCACATCCCCAAGAGGGAGCGGAAGCGTGCGCTCAGGGACATATATGCGTTGAAGCCAGTCGCCCCAAAGTTCAACCCATGGTCCTCCTTTGATCGCAGGGACCACCCCACTAGTATCCGTCATGGCGGATTCGCCGCACTGGTCCTAGACCCAATCATTGACGAATTTCACCTCACTCGAGTCCTTATGGATGGCGGCAGCAGGCTGAACCTGCTTTATCAGGACACAATGCGCAAAATGGGTATAGACCCCTCAAGGATCAAACCCACAAAAACGACCTTTAAAGGCGTCGTTCCAGGTGTAGAGGCCCATTGCACAGGCTCAATTGCACTGGAAGTGGTCTTCGGATCCCTGGATAACTTCCGAAGCGAAGAACTAATATTCGATATAGTCCCGTTCCGCAGTGGTTATCATGCACTGCTCGGGCGAACCGCATTTGCGAGATTCAATGTGGTACCGCATTATGCCTACCTCAAGCTCAAGATGCCAGGACCTCGTGGGGTTATTACAGTTAATGGAAACACAGAGCGCTCTCTCCGAACGGAGGAGCACACTGCGGCCCTCGCAGCAGAAGCGCAAAGCAGCCTCTCAAGGCAATCCACCAGTTCGGCGTTTCAAGACCCGGACACCTTCAAGTGCGCTCAGAGTAATCGGCAACTAGACCGCCTGGCATGATCTGATCTCGCGTAGCAATGCGGCCCCCACCCCAGTCCCAGCCAAACGGCGAAATCTGTGCCACGCGTACATAATTACGCATTAAAAATACCATGGGCACATGTGGGGAGGGGGGCACAACTACGACACGCTCCAAGACGTGGCCTAAACCGCACTAGGGGCTTCCCGCTTTGTTATTTTTCTCTTTTAGGACTTTAATCTCTGGAAACCTTGTCCGGCAGCATGATTGTCGAACACATGATGCAGCAACCAAGAGAGGCAGAAAGCTACGTCACACCACGGAACTCCCAGGTGGATTACGATAACGAGTGAAATATTTGCTTTAATACTATTCCTTAGCTTGCCCTTGGAAGGAACATAGTCCTACCTTTTGCTTATCGCACTATCTGTATCATTCTGCTTTAACGCACCTCTTTGAATAAACAACGCATAACATTACGACTATTATTGCATTCTTGTTATATATATATATGTGTGTTCATCAATGACACCTTGCAACCGTACACTTTGATACGGCCAACACACCAGGGGCTTCAATACCCCACAATATGGTGTGAGAAGTCCGAACACTTTCACAAGTGCGGCACCCCGAACTTATAGCATTATATACATCAGCTCCGAATCATGTCTTTGGTCAAATGTTGGGTTTGCCCGGCTCCTATGTTTTGGTACCTTACGTTCCGCTCTATCGGCTAAGGTAGCGCTAGGAGAACTACTGCGATTGTGCCCTGGTTCTGCTGGGCTAAGCACCTCAATAGAGAAAGCTAAAACTGACTGTCATGATAAGGCGAGAGACTGGTCGCTGTTTGGCGAGGTTTCGAGTCCCTAAAGACTTATGCCGCTTAGAGCGAGGAGCCGGTCCTGTCCGGCTTAAAGGCATGTATCGCGCCCCGAATTCGGCCTTCCGAATACCAGGGGCTTCGCCGAAATTTAAAATTATAGAATTCTATGGCTAAGTGAGAGTGATAAAGCATTATTAGTCCGGTTGCCTTGTTCGCTGTGCTGAGCACCTCCCTCGAAGGACCCAAAAATGGGAACAAGAGTGCTCAGGTTTATCCCGAACACCCCAGCACTCGCGGCATGGGGGCAGATGCCGAGGACTAGCCATCTCTCAGATTGGATAAACAACCAAAGAGAAGGTAATATTTTAAATTCAAGCAGACTAAGGCATAGCCTAGTGGTTGGAAGGGGCTGATGCCTTCCCACCCACCCAGGTTCAAGGCATGGTACTTGCAATTTGGGGTTGTTGCACCAATTATACTGTAGGGGGTTCCCTTACAGTCTTTCTGTCAAAAATATATATTTTAAATTCAAACAAGCGTTGCATAGCACATATGAAACAAGTTTTCATCATACAGGATCACACGAGCAAGTTTACTCAAATATTACATCCTTTGAACATTCGTCCGCTACAAGACGGGCACCCTTTAGGACACCCTCATAATAAATTTCGGGGGTGCGATGCTCCTTGCCCTGCGGCGGTCCCTCCTTGATCAGCTTCACGGCGTCTAACTTGGCCCATTGCACCTTCACGCGGGCGAAAGCCCGGCGTGCACCTTCGATGCAGACAGACCGCTTCACAACCTCCAGCCGTGGGCAGGCGTCCACAAGCCGCCTCACCAGGCCGAAGTAGCTGTTCGGAAGGGCGTCGCCAGGCCACAGCCGGACTATAAAGCCCTTCATGGCCTGTTCGGCCGCTTTGTGTAGCTCGACCAGCTGCTTCAGCTGGTCGCTCATAGGCACCAGGTGTTCGGTCCCAGTATACTGAGACCAGAACAGCTTCTCCGTTGAGCTTCCCTCCTCGGCCTGGTAAAACTGTGCGGCATCCGACACGCTGCGGGGCAAATCTGCGAATGCTCCTGGAGAGCTCCGGATTCAGGTAAGTAATAGGTAATTTACTTTCACATGCTTGCTTTGCATATAGAATGCCTTACCCGCCGCTATTTTCTTCATCGCGTCAATCTCCTGGAGGGCCTTTTGGGCTTCGGC
Organism: Triticum urartu; assembly: GCF_056163025.1. Lineage (NCBI taxonomy): Eukaryota > Viridiplantae > Streptophyta > Magnoliopsida > Poales > Poaceae > Triticum > Triticum urartu. The sequence continues at coordinate 532,948,296 of NC_141876.1, forward strand.
GTTGGCACTTTTTGTGCTCTCGAGGGCCGCGGCAAGCTCATACTCTCGCGTCTTCGAGTCAAGCTCCAACGCCTCGTGCTTCGTCACGAGAGCCTGGAGCTCTTGCTGCACCTCGCCCACCTGAGCCTCTTGCCTTTCCCGCTCGGTGCGCTCCTTGGCCGCTTTATCTTCGGCCTCGGACATCGCTTGCCTTAGGGTCGCCACTTCGGTCGTGGCCCCTGGCAAATTCATGATGACCCTGTCATTTTGCAATCACATTCTTTTTATACATATCCATAAACTAGGTATTACTTACCTTTGCTCTCCTCGAGCTGCCTCTTGGCAAGGCCGAGCTCGTCCTGGGACCCTTTAAGGTCCTGCTTCAGTACGGCGACCTCCGCAGTCAGTGCGGCAGATGCCAGCAGCGAAGCCTGCATATGCATATTGACATACTTATATTAGACTCCTGCGATATAGTTTGATCCTCTGTTCGGCTTTTATTTGTGAACACCGAACAGAGCATCAGGGGCTACTGTCTATGCGGTAATATTTTTTCTATATTTTTAACACTTACCTCAAAGCCTGTTAGAAGGCTGGCACAGGCTTCAGTCAGTCCACTCTTGGCGGACTGAACCTTCTGGACCACCGCACTCATAATAGTACGGTGCTCCTCGTCGATGGAAGCGCTGTGAAGCGCTTCTAGCAGATTGTCCGGCGCCTCTGGATGGGCAGAGGTCACCGGAACAGGCGTCTTGCCCCTCTTGGAAGAAGGCCGCCTGCCCGAGTCCGGAACCACTGGAGGTTCCGGCGCGGTGTTCAGCTGAGGTCCAAACTCGGAGCCCTCAGGGGCCTTGTCCCCTCTACTCCCAGAGTCCGAAAGGTCGCCTTGAGGCGCCTCCGGAACTGTCTCCCCTCGACCTAGTGCCTCGTGAGACAATACCTCGGCGTCGTCCGCAGGGTAAGGGGAGATGGCGGTCGGAAGTGGATCGCTATCCATATCTGATGAGCCCAGGGAGCCGTCCGACGATACATCGATACAGGCTCGTGGTGGCTTGCATAATCATATTCGGCATTAGGGGAAGCATTGCAACAGAGGAATGCTATGAATCACTCTAGTATCCGAATACTTACGACTTCCCCAGGGGCTTGGCCCTGGGCAGCCACTCGTCTTCGCCGTCGGCGGCAGTGGTAGAACTGTCCGGAAGGAGAGTCCTTCCCTTCTTGGACCCTTCGGCCTCCCCAGTTGGGGCGGCCTTCCTCTTCTTGTCTCCCCCGTCTGGAGGGGGAGCATCTTCTTCTGCCTCCTCGTCTTCGGGGGAGGAGTGTGCCGTAGAGTCATCAGACGGTGAGTCCGATGACACTTGGCGTCGGGAACTCTTTCGGGTTCCCTTGGCCTTCTTGGTCTTCTCCGGCACCGTATAAGGAGCCGGAGTCAGCATCTTCGCCAGGAGAGCGTCTGCTGGGCCTTCGGGCAAAGGAGCCGGATAGTCGATCTGTCCGGCCGTCTCCTGCCAGTCCCGTCAAAGGTACGGGAGCTTAGATCCCGCATAGAGTCAAACTATGGAAAACAAGTATCCTGTGAGAGGTAAAACAGCTTACCACTCTGGCTTGGCGCTTCACGCAGAATCCGCGGTCCTCGGTAGTGGGAGGGGGAACCTCGGCGCTCTTGAATAGCACCTTCCAGGCATCTTCGTGAGTTGTGTCGAAGAGCCTGCTCAGAGTTCGGTGCTGGGCCGGGTCGAACTCCCACAAGTTGAAAGCCCATTGTTGGCACGGGAGGATCCGGCGGATGAGCATGACCTGGACTATGTTGACAAGTTTGAGCTTCTTGTTCACCATGTTTTGAATACATGTTTGGAGTCCGGTCAGCTCTCCCGAACTACCCCAGGTCCGGCCCTTCTCTTGCCAGGAGGTGAGCCGCATGGGGATGCCAGATCGGAACTCGGTGGCCGCTACCCATTTAGGGTCATGCGACTCGGTGATGTAGAACCACCCCGATTGCCACCCCTTTATGGTCTCCACGAAGGAGCCCTCGAGCCATGTGACGTTGGGCATCTTTCCCACCATGGCGCCTCCGCACTCCGCCTGGCGGCCGCTCACTACCTTCAGCTTGACATTGAAGGTCTTCAGCCATAAGCCGAAGTGGGGCTTGATGCGGAGGAAGGCCTCGCACACGACGATAAATGCCGAGATGTTGAGGATAAAGTTAGGGGCCAGATCATGGAAATCCAGGCCGTAGTAGAACATGAGCCCCCAGATGAATGGGTGGAGAGGGAATCCCAGTCCGCAGAGGAAATGGGTAAGGAACACTACCCTCTCATGGGGCCTGGGGGTGGGGATGAGCTGCCCCTCTTCTAGGAGCCGGTGCGCGATGTCGTCGGGCAGGTATCCGGCTCTCCTCAGATTCTTGATGTGTCCCTCCGTGACGGAGGAGACCATCCACATGCCTCCCGCTCCGGACATGGTTGGAGAGGGTTGAGGTGGGAAATGCGGACTTGGGCGCTGGAGCTCGAGTGTGCGAAAATGGATGAGCAAAGGAGGAAGAAGGCATGGATGAAAAGGTAAATCCTTATCCCTTTATATGGGCAGACGAAACTATGCGTCCCCACTAGCCTGGTAAAACTCGCTTATCCCCCAAGCGCCGTAATCGATGAAGCGGTTGGGTTACCCACACCCGTATTGATGAGAATCCCATGATAAGGGGACACGATCTCTGCTTTGACAAGACTTGTCAAAAAACCGCCTCGCATTATGTGCAGGGCTAGTTAAAGGAAACGGTTCGAATAATCACCGGGCCATGACATAATGTCGTGTTGCCAAAACAAGTCAGCAAATTAGATTTGCGGAAATATTATTCTCTCTGCGGTGGTATGTGGAACTTATTTTGCAGGGTCGGACACTATCCTTGTATTCAAATTCTTCCGTGATGTATTCGGAGGAGGAACCCGCCTTGCAATGCCGAAGACAATACTGCATGCCGGACTCATTGTCATTGAAGCCTGGTTCAGGGGCTACTAAGGGAGTCCTGGATTAGGGGGTCTCCGGACGACCGGACTATATCTTTCGGCCGGACTGTTAGACTATGAAGATACAAGATTGAAGACTTTGTCTCGTGTCCGGATGGGACTCTACTTGGCGTGGAAGGCAAGCTAGGCAATACGGATATGTATATATCCTCCTTTGTAACCGACCTTGTGTAACCCTAGCCCTCTCCTGTGTCTATATAAACCGGAGGGTTTTAGTCCGTAGGACAACAGACAATCATACCATAGGCTAGCTTCTAGGGTTTAGCCTCTCTGATCTCGTGGTAGATCTACTCTTGTACTACTCATATCATCAATATTAATCAAGCAGGACGTAGGGTTTTACCTCCATCAAGAGGGCCCGAACCTGGGTAAAAATTCATGTCCCCTGCCTCCTGTTATCATCCGCCTAGACGCACAGTTCAGGACCCCCTACCCGAGATCCGCCGGTTTTGACACCGACAGGTTCCCATTATAACCCAACCGTGTAAGGAACGCAAAATCAAGGAACATAACACCGGTATGACAGAAACTAGGGCGGCAAGAGTGGAACAAAACACCAGGCATAAGGCCGAGCCTTCTACCCTTTACCAAGTATATAGATGCATTAAAGTAGACAAGATATAATAATGATATCCCAACAATAAACATGTTCCAACAAGGAACAAACTCCAATCTTCACCTGCAACTAGCAATGCTATAAGAGGGGCTGAGCAAAGCGGTAACATAGCCAAACAACGGTTTGCTAGGACAAGGTGGGTTAGAGGTTTGACATGGCAATATGGGAGGCATGATAAGCAAGTGGTAGGTATCGTAGCATAGGCATAGCAAAAGAGCGAGCATCTAGCAAGCAAAGATAGAAGTGATTTTGAGGGTATGGTCATCTTGCCTGCAAAGTTCTCCGAGTTGACGTTAGCTTCATCCTCGTAAACGTACTCAATGGGTTCCTCAATCACGTACTCGTCTCCCGGCTCTACCCAAGCAAGAACAACAAGCAAAGGGAGACACAATCAACCACGTGCAATGCACAAGCAACATGATGCAAAACATGGCATGATATGCGGGATGCGGTATACGATGCAAATGCATGTCTCGGAAAGGAAAGATTGACCCTGGCCTCAACTTGGAAAACCAAGAGTGCCACTAGAAAGAGGAGTTGATTTCGGTCAAAATTGATTAAACATCACCGGAATCGGATGCACGGTTTGGAAATGGCAAGCAAAACAATTATGGCACCGATCTGCGATTAACATCACGAGGCCATCTAAATGCATCAAGAACATCATGCTACAACACTCTAACATAGCAACAAAATACATGGCAGGGATCCACTCAAGATGCTTGACAAAATATGAACACTGAGCTATGGCTAATTCACTCAATAGCAGGTTCAAACAGGCATGGCAAAAGTGCAAAAGATATCAGGTTACAGACTTGGTGAAAATAACATGTCAGGAATTTAACATCAGGAAGCAATGTTTAGAGCAAGATAACAACATGCTACAGGAACATATCATGGCAAAGCAAGGCATGACATGAAGCTACTCAAAGCATACAACACAAGTCCCTTACTGACCATAAGCCAAAAGGGATCAAAAAATACAATGGCAACCATGTGAACATAGCAATTATCGTTAACAGATTCAGACTTAGTAGAAAACTGGAACATGGCAAAACAGATATTAAGTAGGCATGTTTACGAGCTCGATGCACTCACCACAAGGCATTGCATGACAAACTAAGCCTACACCCAGCAAGTAGACATGGCATAGAAGCTAAACATGGCAAGGGCAACATCATAGCATGCATGGATCAACTACAACAAGCTCGGCAAAAATGCTTAACACGTAAACATTCTGCCAGGAACATTTTATAGAAAAAGTAGAGCTCGATTGAGTCAAGCTAGGGTGCTCCATAATTGCAAACAAAGATATGGATGGATAGAGCACAACCATATCTACAAAACATCCTTACTGATCATGCTCAAAAGAGGCATGGATCACTCTGTAGCAACATGAATACGAGGCATAAAAATATAAACAGGACAAAGACTTAGAATATTTCTAAGTCCCTGAAATCAGCAACATTACGAGAGCTACTTTGCATGCTTGTTCTAGTCACCATAGAGATCACAAAAACACATGGCATACACCCCTGTAAAGATGGCATGGCTTACTTCAAATCACATGTAGAGCTCAAGATCATAGGAGGCACACATCAAACATGGCAAAAATGACAAATGTCCAACTACTGATATGAATCTGAAACTAACATAAACTAGCACTCTTCCAACAGCATTTAGGGCATCAAGATGAGCTCAAATGAACATGATGCAATGAGATGAAATGAAGTACTTGTCGAGACGAACAATTCGATATGCTACACGCCCAAAATGGAGCCATGGTTGAAGAGATACGATGCGATGAAATATGCAAAAATTATCTGAGAGAGGGAAAAAGTCAACCAAAGGTTAGGGTTCCATATCTGGATCCAGATCGGCACGGAAGTCGAGGTTCGCCGGACTTGGTCAACGCGGTGGCCGGAGCTACCGGATCCGGCCAGGGTCGGAGGAGCGGATGACGGAGAGGAGGGGCTCGCCGGCCGGAGCTCGTCGGCGTCGGGCGGCGAGGTGGCCGCGGTGGGGCGGCAAGGTGCGAGGTGGCGGGGCGCCGGCGGGTCGTCGAGCAAGGCCGGATGCGTCAGTGGCGGCCGGAGCGAAGTCGGGCGGCGGCGACGAGGGAACCGGGCGGCGGGGAAACTCCCAGGCGGCGGCGGGCGCGCGGCCCGGTTGGTCGGCGGAGAGGGCCCACCCTGGGCCGGGATGGGCCGGCGGTGGGGGAGGCGCGGCGGAGACACGTGTCACGCCCTGGTTGGGTGCGGACGGCGGCGGCGGTTTTGTCCGGCCGGACCGGACATGTCCGGCGCGGCGGAGGAGCGGGAGCTAGGGTTTGGGGGGAAAAGATCCAGAATTACGGGGGAGAGGCTATATTTATAGGTAGAGGGAGCTAGGAGGCTCCAAATTGAGCACGGTTTGCGGCCACGCGATCGTGATCGAACGACCTAGATGATGGAGGAGGTTTAGGTGGGTTTTGGGCCACTTTGGAGAGGTTTTGGGCTACAACACACACGAGGCCTTCTCGGTTCCTCGGTTAACCGTTGGAGTATCAAACGAAGTCCAAATGGCACGAAACTTGACAGGCGGTCTACCGGTAGTAAACTAAGGCCGCTTAGCAAGTCTCGGTCCAATCCGAAAATGTTTAACACCTGCACACGAAAAGAGGTAGAAAGGGACACCGGAGGACATAGGAGCGCCGGAATGCAAAACGGACAACGGGAAAAATGCTCGGATGCATGAGACGAACACGTATGCAAATGCAATGCACATGATGACATGATATGAGATGCATGATAAAGACAAAAGCACACGAAGACAAAACCCGACAACGTGGAAATATCGTAACTTAGTGCCGGAAACGGCAAGAGTTGGAATACAAATATGGCAAGGTTACATACGGGGTGTTACAACGTGTGGAGTGATGTCCATTCTGTTCCCAGGACCAACTAATAGCGTCAGCGCTTCCCGGTTGTAGTTGCACTGCCTGCACTCTGGACCATAGTTGTAGATATTCATGCAGCATCGGTTCTGTGAGTTCTGGGCCTATATCCACTGCCCAGGTGCCTTCCTCGAGGGCTTGCTGTACAGTGCGCGAAGAGCGCGTACGCTTGGCCACAATGTTGTGCAGGTTTAGCGCAGCCTCCTGTATTCGTAGTCCGTTCAACCATCGGTCCTCCTAGAATAGTGTCGTTCTTCCATCCCTCCCGATTGCTCTAGTCCCCGCACGGAAAAGCTGCATGGATTGTTTCAGCACCGTTATGGAAAACTCCGCCCACGGTTTGGTAGGATCTGACCTTTGTAACCATGGCCACCGCGACTGCATCGCAACATTCAGCCAGCCCAAGTTGGGGATACCAAGCCCTCCTACCCACTTCGATGAGCACACCTGCTCCCATGCCACTGGACATTGCCCACCATTCGCTTGTGACTTTGCGCACCAGAGAAAGCCCCGACAGATTTTGTTCATGGCCATTATTGTCTTCTGCGATAGGTCGAGCGCCATCATTGCATGCGGCAGGTCGAGCGCCATCATTGCATGGATCGGAATAGCGCACAAGACGGATTGCACCAGGGTTAGACGCCCACTCTTGGGCATGTATGTAGCCTTCCACTTCAGTAACCGTCCTGCAAGCTTGTCCACAAGGCCACAGAGTTGAGTCGCAGTTTGCTTCCGCAAAGTCAGGGGGAGGCCAAGATATTTGCATGGATAGCTCCCAGCAGTACAGCCCATGAGTTGCACCACTCTCTCCATCGTGTCCTCCGAGCAGTGCACAGGTAGCGCGTCACTCTTCGCCAAGTTTACGCGTAGTCCAAAAGCTTCCCCAAACATATGCAGCAATGTCGCACATACTTGCAGGTCCAAGGCGTTTGGCTTGAGGAAGATCATTACATCATCCACGAACATCAAGACACGTTGCTTCATACTCGTTCTTGCCAAAGGTGCCAATGATCCACGCTCTGTAGCAAACTGAAACAAGCTTTGTAGTGGCTCCATCACTAGTAGGAATAGCATTGGTGAAACCGGATCGCCTTGCCGGAGCCCCTTCTTATAGTATATCGGCTTCCCAGGGGTGCCGTTCACCATGATACTTGTGCTTGAATTTGCTAAGATGCCACACACCCATGATATCCATCTATTGCCAAAGCCCATGTGCTTGAGCACTTCCACTAAGAATGGCCGCTGTACCGAATCGAACGCTTCGGATATGTCGATCTTGAGCATGACTGTAGTCTCTCGCAGGGCATGTAGACGTCGTGCCATGCACTGTACAAGCATGAAATTGTCATGGATCGACCTCCCCTTGATGAAAGCGCTCTGGTGGCTGCCCACTAGCCTCGGCAGCTTAGGTGCCAATCTAGCCGAAAGTGTCTTTTCAAATATCTTCACCGCCCCATGCATGATGCTTATAGGGCTGAAGTCTTTGATATCCACAGCTCCACCCATCTTTGGGACCAACGTGATTATAGCCTTGTTTATCGCAAGCAGGCCGCGCATGTCACCTCAAAAGAACGCTTCCATGGCCCTCATAATATCGCCTTTGATGATAGGCCAGCAGACCGCATAGAATCTTCCCGTAAACCCATCCGGGCCGGGCGCCTTGTCTAGTGGCATTCCTTTGAGCACCTTCTCCACCTCCTCCTCTGTAAACTGCTCTTCCAAGTGCGAAAGCTCAAGGGTGGGTAGTCGTAGTGCATCGAGCTGAATGGTGAACTCGCGCGGCACTGTTTCCTCCAACAGCCGAGAGTAGTTGTTGTTCACCGCTTCCCAATCTCCTCTTGGCCCATGGCCACATCAGATCCGTGTTGTAGGGTGGAGATCATGTTTCTCCGCTGCCGGTGGCAAGCCTGCTGGTGGAAGAATGCAGTGCTAGCATCGCCTTCTCGCAGTTGAAGAACTCTAGAGCGCTGATGCGCGATTGTGCGCTCTAGAGAGCATAGGCCCAGGAGCTTGCGCTTGAGTATCTTACGCAGCTCGTGCTCTTGTTTTGAAAGCATCCTCTCGTCCATGGTCTTGTCCAACTGTGCTATAACTTCTAGGGCGATTGAGATTTGGAGTTTGGTGTTGCCAATCCACCTATCGCTCCACTTCTTAAGTTCTTTCGCTGTTGCCCTTAACTTCCTGTCCAGGATGGTATACGGATTGCCGCTTCTCGGGATAGATTCCCATGCTTTGCTCACTACTTGGTGAAAGCCCTCCACCTTGGTCCAAAAGGCCTCGAACTTGAAGCGTCTCCCCATGCCAAGTGCAACCCGTAGATCCAGCAGCAGTGGGCAGTGATCTGACAGTGCCGATCTAAGGGCATTTAGGTTGGATGTCGGGTGCAATTCCTCCCAAGATGTCGTGCAAAACACGCGGTCGATCTTCTCTAGGGTTGGCTGCTCTCTTTCGTTTGACCAGGTGTATCGATGTCCATTTAGGTATGTCTTCTTCAGCTCTAGAGCATTCAGTTTGGCCTCGAATTTTGCCATCATTCTCCTGTTTACCCTATCATTGTTTTTGTCCTCGGGGTCCACCAAGAGATTGAAATCCCCAGCCACCATCCATGGACCTGCATGGAGGTCTCGTATGTCACTGAGCTCCTGCAAGAACATGATCTTCTCATGATCCTCTTGCGGTCCGTAGACCCCTGTGACCCACCAAAGAGCGTCCGAATCCTCCACCGCCCGAACAAGTGCCATGACTGTGCAGTCCGTGTAATGGGGACTGGACAAGGCTACCACCGAGCGATCCCAGGCTAAGATGATTCCACCATGTGTGCCCCTTGCAGGCAAAAAGTAAAAATCCTCAAATTTATTCCCAAGGCAATGCCTCACCACTTTCGGCGTTACAACCTTAAGTTCTGTTTCTTGGAGGCATATGATAGCAGGTTTCACGGCTTCCACTACTTGCGATATTACATTGTGACGTGCTGGGTTATTCAACCCACGCACATTCCACACGAGTAGTTTGAATGGTGTCATATTCATTTTACACTCCTACGACATGAATCCACCAGGAATACCTCAAAGGCCGTCCACCACCCCGTCCCCTTGCGCTGAAAGCGGCAAAGCAGTGGGCTCCCATCCAAACAGGGCAAGGATAGCGCTGATGTGCTCGTCCGACAGTGGCCTGTCGAAGATTTGAACATATGCCTGCAGCGCCGCATCGCTGATGGTTTCCCCTTCATTTGCAAGACAGAGTTTGGTATTGTCGCAGTGGGCTCTTGGTTGATAGGGCACACAGACTATCCCTGATCAAATGGGGCAGAAGTTGTTGCTATCAGAAACAAATCAAATTAGTAGGAAAAATCATGATTAGTGCAAACTTTACGTGGACAAAACAAACACCAAGCCCACCATCCATTAGTCAAATGAAGCTCATAAGGGCATTTACAATGGAAGCATCACCTTCCTAGTGCTTCATCTCTTCCACATAAGTAAAGATGGATGGGGCACTATTTAGTTTGTCAAACACCCAATGCATGGAGCTGCCCCATCAGGCCAATGCATGACATATACATCCTCTTTTCCCTGTACTTCAGGTGAACGTGGATGGCTGGCTCGCCTCATCTCCCTCTCTTTTACCCACTCTCTCTTACTTTTGTCAGCCAAGAGCCTACTTCCTCTGCATGATCCTGTTTTAGTCTGCAGGCTACAGGTTGAGTTGAGCTGGACAATTGCAACTCACGTATAGGGCTGGCGCATCCGTCCACAATGGAGCGTTGGCCATGCCCTAAGATAGCTAGGCCGGATACTATTCTACCTCAGGGGAGGCATATTTGGTTGGGTACACCCCACGATGATCATGTAATTTCTATAAAATAAAGCATGATTATCTTTTCCAAAAAAATCTAAGTCACATGTATGAAGTAAAAAAGAAAATTGCACAAATCTTGATGCAAAATCTCATGAATATAGCATCGACTATTGACCGAGATGTAGCAAGACTATTAGTTCTAATCCCACGATGAAAGGATCACAATCCTATAGGCTGCGACAATGCAGCTGTACGATGGGACGCCGGTAGTCCGGTCCCTAGTCATAGTCTCCTCGCCTACATTGCGCTCGATCTTCTTCCTTCCATCCCACTTCCTTTAGGGCGTGTTAGGTTCACATCTCTGTTTTAGGGCATTTTGCATACTTGTCCCAGTTGGGCCTGGTTGGGCAAATGCAGGCTAAAAACCAACATCTGCATGTAGTTTGGTTGTCTGCATTAGGTTTTCAGCATGAGGGAATCAACTAGTCAGCATGTTGTTTGGTTGCCTGCGTCATTGTTGTTAAACAAACAACACGTTGTTTGGTTGCAAACGGCTAAAGATGTGATCACCTCTTCTCACTAGTGGTGACATTACCACACACACTGAACATTGTTTTGTCCTAGCTAGGAAACAAATGGCAGTTTATCCTAACTACTAGCAAATGCTAGTACAAGTTATTAAGAGCCAACATGGCTGAATAAGGAAAGTTCAACGATGCTAACTAGGTGCAAGTTCATCCTCTTCCTTTTCCTCTTCCTCTGCTGCTGATGTGATGCTTCCTCTTCCGCACTTCTACTACTGCCTCTTTCTTCTTTTTCCTCCTGTTGTTTTGCTTCAAATCCTTGTTTGACCTCTGTTATCCCACATTGCCTGAGCCCACTCCAACCTTTTGTTCTTCCACGCTTCGTTGTCGAATGCCTCCACACCATGGCCGGAGCTGATCACCTCATCAAGAGTCACATCTTCCTCCTCCGACACAAATTCATCAACTCCCCATTGCAGGATCCAGTTGTGAATGACGCAACATGCAAGAACAAGCTTCACCTGGGTAGGGTAAGGTGGAATGGCTTATGATTCAGGCTCTTAAACCTGTTCTTCAGAGCTCCAAAGGCCCACTTGATGAACCACAAGTATAGGGGATATATCGTAGTCCTTTCGATAAGTAAGAGTGTCGAACCCAACAAGGAGCAGAAGGAAATGATAAGCGGTTTTCAGCAAGGTATTCTCTGCAAGCACTAAAACAATAGGTAACAGATAGTTTTGTGATAGGATAATTTGTAACGAGTAACAAGTAACAAAAGTAAATAAAGTGCAGCAAGGTGTCCCAATCCTTTTTGTAGCAAAGGACAAGCCTGGAAAAACTCTTATATGATGTAAAGTGCTCCCGAGGACACATGGGAATATCGTCAAGCTAGGTTTCATCACGTTCATATGATTCGCGTTCGGTACTTTGATAATTTGGTATGTGGGTGGACCGGTGCTTGGGTACCGTCCTTACTTGGACAAGCATCCCACTTATGATTAACCTCTATTGCAAGCATCCGCAACTACAACAAAAGTATTAAGGTAAACCTAACCATAGCATGAAACATATGGATCCAAATCAGCCCCTTACGAAGCAACACATAAACTAGGGTTTAAGCTTCTGTCACTCTAGCAACCCATCATCTACTTATTACTTCCCAATGCCTTCCTCTAGGCCCAAATAATGGTGAAGTGTCATGTAGTCGACGTTCACATAACACCACTAGAGGATAGACAACATACATCTCATCAAAATATCGAACGAATACCAAATTCACATGACTACTAATAGCAAGACTTCTCCCATGTCCTCAGGAACTAACGTAACTACTCACAAAGCATATTCATGTTCATAATCAGAGGGATATTAATATGCATATAGGATCTGAACATATGATCTTCCACCAAATAAACCAACTAGCATCAACTACAAGGAGTAATTAACACTACTAGCAACCCACAGGTACCAATCCCAGACTTGGAGACAAGAATTGGATACAAGAGATGAACTAGGGTTTTGAGAGGAGATGGTGCTGGTGAAGATGTCGATGGAGATTGCCCTCTCCCGATGAGAGGAGCATTGGTGATGACGATGGCGATGATTTCCCCCTCCCGGAGGGAAGTTTCCCCGGCAGAACAGCTCCGCCAGAGCCCTAGATTGGTTCCGCCAAGGTTCCGCCTCGTGGCGGCGGAGTCCCATCCGAGAAGATGGATTATGATTTTTTCCTCATCGAAAGACTCCATATAGCAGAAGATGGCCATCGGAGGGCCACCAGGGGGCCCACGAGGTAGGGGGGCGCGCCCAGGGGGGTAGGGCGTGCCCCCACCCTCGTGGGCAGGGTGTGGCCCCCCTGGTGAACTTCTTGCGCTCAATATTTTTCATATATTCTGAAAACGTCTTCCGTGAAGTTTCAGGACTTTTGGAGCTGTGGAGAATAGGTCTCTAATATTTGCTCCTTTTCCAGCCCAGAATCCCAGTTGCCGACATTCTCCCTCTTTATGTAAACCTTGTAAAATAAGAGAGAATATGCGTAAGTATTGTGACATAATGTGTAATAACAGCCCATAATGCAATAAATATCAATATAAAAGCATGATGCAAAATGGATGTATCAACTCCCCCAAGCTTAGACCTCGCTTGTCCTCAAGCGAAAGCCGAAATCGAAAAATATGTCCACATGTTTAGAGATAGAGGTGTCGATAAAAATAAAATACGGACATGAGAGCATCATGATCATTCTTAGAACAGCAACTTATATAATTCTTGTCATATGATCTCTTATGCTAGAGTAACAATTCAATCACAATTTCAAGTATGAATCATAAACTTCATTGAAAACTAACAAATTATAATCTCAGTCATTGGGGCAATTGCAATTTATCATAACATAGGAAAGAGTCAATATAAGAGCTTTTCAGGAAGTCCACATACTCAACTATCATATAGTCTTTCACAATTGCTAACACTCACGCAATACTTATGGGTATGGAGTTTTAATCGGACACAGAGAAAGATGGGGGCTTATAGTTTTGCCTCCCAACGTTTTACCTCAAGGGTAATGTCAACAATAATAGTTCATGAAAACTCACATCCAATTAGCCATATATACCAGGATCTTTCCAACATGTTGTGCTTGCCAAAAGATAAAATGTAAAAAGGAAGGGTGAAGATCACCATGACTCTTATGTAAGGTAGGAGATAAAGATAAAAGATATGCCCTTCGCAGAGGGAAGCAGAGGTTGTCATGCGCTTTTATGGCGGGATGCACAAAATCTTAATGCGAAAGAACGTCACTTTATATTGCCACTTGTGATATGGACCTTTATTATGTAGTCTATCGCTTTTATTTCTTCCATATCACACGATCGTATAAAGCTTATTTTCTCCCACACTAATAAGTCATACATATTTAGAGAGCAATTTTTATTGCTTGCACTGATGACAACTTACTTGGAGGATCTTACTCAATCCATAGGTAGGTATGGTGGACTCTCATGGCGAAACTGGGTTTAGGGATATTTGGAAGCACAAGTAGTATCTCTACTTGGTGCAAAGAATTTGGCTAGCATGAGGGGGAAAGGCAAGCTCAATCATGTTGGATGATCCAAGACAATATAATTTATCTCAGATGTAAGAAAACATAACCCATTATGTTGTCTTCCTTGTCCAACGTCAACCCTTTAGCATGTCATATTTTAATGAGTGCTCACAATCATAAAAGATGTCCAAGATAGTATATTTATATGTGAAGACCTCTCTTTGTTTATTACTTCCTATTAATTGCAACGATGACCAAAACTATGTTTGTCAACTCTCAACAACTTTTATTCATCATGCTTTTTATATGTGAACTCATTACTCTCCATAAGATCCATATGATCTCTTTGTTTCTTTTTATTCTTTCTCTTTTCTTTTATTCACTCAAGATCATGGCAAAATAATCAAGCCCTTGACTCAACACTAATCTTTATTATATATAGCTCACGGACTCGATTACATAGAAGGATCATAAAAAAAAACTCACAACTAGATCATACTAAAAGCTTTATACTACTAGATCAAGATATTACCAAAAGGATCGAACTAAGAAAAACGGTAAAGATAAAAGTGATGATGATACGATACCGGGGCACTCCCCCAAGCTTGGCAGTTGCCAAGGGGAGTGCCATACCCATGTGATTATGTCTCTCTTTTCGGGGATGGTGATGTGATATTCTTGGCGATGATGCCCCTCAGGATACGATTCTCCTCCTCGAGCTTATTGACTTGTTGCTTGAGTTCCATTATTTCCTTTCGAAATTTTCCTGTAACAGACAAAGCTCCCTGCACCCAAGGGTGCTTCATAGCTGCGGGAGAACCAGTGACACTCTTTTTCGTATTCTCATAAGAAAGAAATCTAACATTGGAAGGGATAACCGAGTTTGGAATAGCCGAGCTCTGCAGTTCCCCTATTGTGAATCCAGCTCAGAAGCGGGAAGTGACTTCTTGATCCTCCTCCATGGCATCTATCCTCTTCAAATCAGCCTCCATCTCTTCCTCCGTTGCTGGCCCAAAGTGGTCAACATTGTTGTTTGTCATTGATCTCGGTGCCGGATGAGACACCCGGCTCTCCCCGATTGACTCTTGCGAAGACATCTTGCTCTAATCTGCAGCAGCAACAACTCGAAACACAAACAGAGGATAATTGCGTGATATGGGAGTCAAAACCTCCGGGAGATTATATAATGAATTTTTACCGACCAAAATACGTGTCGTGTAAGAAAACGGAGTCCGGAGAGCACACGAGGTGCCCACGAGGTAGGGGGGGCGCGCCCTCCACCCTCGTGGAGCCCTCGTGTCCTTCCCGAACCGCTTCTTATTTTTCTATTTTTCTAAATATTCCAAAACGGAGAAATATTGCCATTAGAACTGTTTTGGACTCGGTTTACTTACCATACCACATACCTATTCCTTTTCGGAGTCTAAAACGTTCCAGAAAGTGTCCCTTATGTATTCCTCCGAGGTTACGGTTTCAATAACATTCGTTTCCGCATTTATAGGATTACCTGAGATATAATGTTTAATTCTTTGACCGTTCACCACCTTCGGATTTGTGCCTTCGAAGTTGTTGATTTTTATGGCACCTGTCGTGGAATTGTCACGGTAGATGTCCTAATGTAAGGACTTAGTCGCGAGGCCAACGCATCTATGTGGTAGCTTGAAGGGGTTGAGCGGAATCGAGAGACGCAACACGCAAGACGAGGATTTAGACAGCTTCGGGCCCCGGGAAACATCATCCGGTAATAACCCTACATGCTGTTTGTGGCTAGGTCTCATTATGATCATGAGGAAGTCGCCGGTAAGCCGGCTCTCCTCTTTGTGTCTAGCCCTAGATATTGTTTCTTGTTGCCTGCCCTCTTTTGGGGAGCCCTGCCCCTCCTTATATAAGTTAGAGGGGCGGGTTACATGTGGAGTCCAAATAGGGTTAGGACTAGCCTATCTTCTACTACAAGCCGGATACAAGTCCGGTTCTTGATTCCTTGTAAGGGAGATATTCCTCACGCCTTTACTCTTAAGACGGCCTACCATAACGTAAGCCGGCCTTCTGGGCCTTGAGCCTCCTGGGCCCCCGGGTCTTGTCGCTCCTCTGATCCGCTTGCCAGGTCACCATAAGTTGCCGGGATCGGGCGGGTCACTTAGTGTGTCGTCCAGTCAAGGCGGGTCATTAGTGAGTCACCAAGTCCGGCTGGGTTATACATCCAGCCGGGTCATACCGCGGGGTATATCCCCGACATTAGCCCCCAAGTTTAATTTGGATTTATCCATGTTAAACTGATCTGCAACATAAACACAAGAACAACTTTGACAGGTTGTGTTCCGGGTTAAACATTTTTTGTAAGCTGGCACTTGATCATCCTTAAGTCCTTGCCATCTCCTTCTTGATATGTATCCATAATCTCATAGCAAGCAGATATGTTCAAATTTTGCCAATGCAAAAAATCCAGATACTTCCTTTGAACAATCTGGCTCAACAGGCTAGCTTCAGAGTCAATTTGCTGACATTGGTCTCTTGTTGAGAAATATTGTAAGAGATAATCCACTTGAGTCGGCTTTCAATGCTCTGAGTTGACAAAAATATTGGTCTTCAAATATTCAACTTATATTCAGCCGGCTTGAATATATAAAACTTGCCGGGTTATGATTACCAAAATTGCCGGGTTATAAATAGATGATGCTGAGTCATAATTGTCGCCGACGCCGGTTTATGATTTTTGCAGACACCGGGTCAATCTGATTTACTCAAACTGAGAATTTGAAGATATTTCTCCCTTATATCCATATTACCTGTAGCCCCCAAGGGCCGGTTTAATCAGCATGAATAAGCCGGGACTTATCACCATGGCTTTAAATAAAATCCAGCTATGTAGCCCCCATGAGTCGGCTATAGTCATAGTAGTGTAGCCGGGTCATCCTAGAATTGTCTTCAGCAAAGAGCAATATGCATTAGCCCCCAATTGTCGGGTCATTATGTAATAATGAGCAGGGACTTTGTAAATATGATGATGTAAATTTGAACAGTAACGTGTAGCCCCCAAGGGCCGGCTTAGTAAGATAATACTGAGCTGGGACTTTTCATTGAAAATAATATCATATGATGTAACCCCCATCCTGGGGCTTGAACCCACATCCACAAGGTTAAGAGCTTTGTGCTTTACCAACTGAGCAGTGGATCCTTCAATATATAATGGAATAAGGCTTGTGTATCTTGAATTTTAACATGAGCAATTGGTAGCCCCCAAGGGCCGGCTCATTACAATGAGATGAGTCGGGTCTTCAATAAGGCCAATAAAAATGACTTTGCATTAGCCCCCAAGTGTCATGGTGCATTCTTGCAGCGACATGAGACTTGCATATTTGATGTAACCTCAACTTGAATAATGTAGCCCCCAAGTGCCGGGTCGTAAGCCTGCAGCGACTCGGGACTATTTCCTCCATCGTAAAATAAATCATGCCCATTGATAATAGCTGTTGCGCTAAAGCGACTTTGAAAACCTCAATCATAATACTGGTTATTGATAATCATAATAGAAATCCAGCCAAGTTGGCTATTCAAGATTTGAATAACCCGGTTTGAAAACCTCAATCATTCAATATCATAACGAAAATCCAGCCAAGTTTGGCTATTTAAAGATTTCAAATACCTTATCTGTTGACAAGTAAATCCGGAGTTTAAATACCCGGCGGCTCTTGGCTGATGGCGATTCAATACACCTTCATTGTAAACTGGAATTTTTATGACCCGGCGGCTTATAGCCTTTTGAGAAAAATCCAGAACGGATAATCATTTTGAAGTATCAACTTTGGTAATGAGCTTGAACTTAATCATTTATAAGTCATATTTCTGCAAATCCTGCAGAGAGTTTAAACAACATATGCCCTGACGACTTAGCGTCAAAACCAGGGCGGGTCATAATATCTCACATATAACCACTGTGATACTGAATTTGTACTGCCGGCTTATGATACCTGTGCAGTAAGGGTGATAACCCAATCCTTAGAAGCCAATGCTTCCCCACAAATGATGATTGCCATAAACTGGCGACGTATAGTAAAAAATCAAGCCGGGTTAAGTATAAAACACTTATATATATTTGAGATATAATCCCAAAAAGGTCTCAAGTTAAGTAATTGTGGCTGCAATAAACTTTACCAGAGACAGAATAAAACTTTTTGAGGTTTCTGATTCGGATACGATCAGTAAACTGTTCCAAAGGGGTTAAGCTAAGATTCGAATACGATCATATAGCCCCCAGTGGCTTTGGCGATGCCGCTCAAGAGGGTATCGACAGCTATGTTCTCTTTGGTTCAAATACGACCTATGTTTGAACAGGAAGCCCCCAAATGACCTTGAGAGTTGTTTAACGATGCTGATTCGAATACAATCCATGTCGGACCCAAAGGGGTTGAGCTATGATTCGGATACGATCAAGAAGCCCCCTAGTGGGTTTGGTAGTATGCCAATCAAAAGGGTTTTGACAGCTATGTTCTCTTTGGTTCGAATACGACCTATGTTTGAACAGGAAGCCCCCAAGTGACCATATAAATTTTGGCATTGCGCCAATCAAGAGGGTACTGATAGCTATGCTCGATGAGCAAGAAGCCCCCAAGTGATCATAACAAAATAAGCTGTAAGGCAGGATACCTATGTTTTGAACCGTGCATCATGGCAGCAAGTTCTCTTTGGTAACCATTAATTTGTCCGAGAATTCAAACTTGCAAGAGATTAATTCTTTTTGAACCGGAAATTCTTAAACCGGATATTGAGAACCTCAAAGCTTTGTAAGGGACCAATTTACCTTGAGCCGGATGTTGAACCGGTTTTGAGAGTTTCAAAGCTTTGCGGGAGAGAGATGTCTCTTGAGCTGTATTTTAAACCGGAATCTTCATTTTGAGCCGGAAATTTTCTGACGACCTTTAAATATTCGCCAATAAACAGTAGCCTCTAGGGCCTGGTTACCTTCCCTTCAATGACCCAGAGTTTTTGAATTCATTGAAACCGGCTAATTTTGCCGAGCCATACCATTGTAGCCCCCGAGTCTCAAGATGACTCGAAGAGTTGGCTTGAGATTCTCCATATTTGACCATAGCAGAAGGTGTATATCATTAGCGTTGATAACACGATGTGAATCCACAAAAGGTTGAGGTGACCGCGGCGGGTTATAAATGATCCCGTATGAGCCGTGTCAGCAACTCGGTCAATGGTTCCTTCCAACTGGTTGTTTGAAGCTTATCCAAACTATAGTGGCGGTGATTTGTGCGCCTGCCCATTGAGCCATCCAGTGCAGACGGCGGTTGATAATATATGATAATTTGCCTCCAATTTGTTGGAAGAGAAAACCGGGCTTCCCAAGCAGTGACTTGCTCATACTCAATAAACAGCTCATGTAGACAGGTGCGGCCTGTGTGTTGATGTAGACCAGGCCACGAGAGACGGACGGTAAAGATGACCACAATATTAGAGGCAGCTCGGACAGATGAGTCGACCGCGGCATTGTAAGCCGGCGCGGCCGAGCGAGTTAATTCGCAGGGACGGTCCCGGTGGGTTGAAGTAGTCCGGGCTGCAAGGGCGGCTTGCACATATATTCATCGAGCTTGATGGCATGGTAAGATACTAGTGCCTTATAATGGTGGCGCGAGTTATTCATCAATGACACAGCCATAACTTTTGCAGTGAATAATTGTCCTATATAAACAATATTGCAGAACAAGGCAAAGATAAACTGCTCTTTGACAAAATAATATGTGCTAATAAAATATATTTTAGATGGATATCACCTGATTGTGTTTAGGCCGAAAATAATCCGCCATGAAGTTGATGATCACCGGATGAAGCTGAAATCAATCACGGTTGAACCGGCTGCAGTGTGGTAATCCGGTATGGACGGGTGAGTCGGCCGTGACATTTGTAAGCCGGTGCGGACGGAGAGAATCGGCCACGGCGTTGTAAGCCGGTGCCGACGAGAAAGTCGGCCGTATGTTGATGTAGACCGGACTATGGGGACAGCGGCTTGCACGTGTCCATTGAGCAGTGACACGGTCGAATGCTAGTGTAAACTCATACTAGCGCACTCCGTAACCGTGATACAATACCACCTTTTGTAATGGATAAGTATCCTGCATGTCAAAATAAATCAAAGCAATTGTTCTTTTGACAAAAATAATATGTGCTAATACAAAACAGACGTTGGATGGGTATCACCTGATGCTTGTGAACGAGAGAGGATCTCGTGGTGTCTCCATAAACAGTGAGCCCTTGTCCTGTTTACCCAGACAAAAGATGACCGATGTGTACGTCCGCCCGACTGTCCCTTGAATGCATCAAAACAAGCTCGAGTCCAAAGAATAGGTTGATCCAGATCGGGCAAGAACTCCATAACGCCAGGGCTCAGTTCGGCTCCGCGATACTGGGGCAGCAGGACGGACGGCGGCGACACAAGTGAGCCGGGCGGATGTAGGAGTTACACCGGCGGCTCATAGCAGAAGCAAGGCCGCGGGAACAGCAGCTCGTTGCAGCGCCGGCGGTTTTTTGGAAGCGTGATCTTGCGACAGCTGAGGCGCGAATCGGCGGAAATGGAGGCGCAGCAGGTCAACAGAGCAGCTCCAAGGCGGGCCGGTTCTCCCGCAGCAGAACACGTCGATGGACGAGGCCCTGGTCAATCTTAGAAGAGCCCGGACACACGGACGCAGCGACCGGCGGCAGGTCGGAGCCCGCGGGCGAGCGTCAGAGCGGAGCAGACCCGGCAGGGTAGTTCAGATGAGCCCGCAAGATGCCAGTGAGGGCGTCTCGGACTCGGGCGTGAGCCGGGCGGATGTTCAGACGGCCGCAACACTGGAAGCCAGCAGCGGTGACTTTCGGCGGCACTACAGCAGAGTCGGTGACAATAAAGTTGCGGTCACGCAGCCTGAAGGCAACTGACAGTTCAGCCAAGACGGCGGCTCGGCGGTGAGGGAGGAGACTGACGAGGAGATTCCCCGCAGCTTAGAGACCTGAAAGGCGGCGACCGGCAGAGGTGGCTCGGCCACCGGGGCGCACTGGCGGAGACCGGCGACTCGATCCGAGTTTCGGCGCAGGGGCGGCTCAGAAGCGAGACCACAGCGGCGGAGACCGGATCCAACTCACCTCCACGTCCTTGTCCTGTTCGTCCTTGGTTTGACCATCCACGTCGTCTCTTTCCGTGGATTAGTAGTACTAGCACAACCTCTGCTAATGGATCTTTCCGTGGACTTTTCCTTTGACGTTTTCAAACTCCACACAACCTCTGCTAATGGATCTACTGTTGGGTTTCGTAGTAATTTCAAAAAAATTCCTACGCACACGCAAGATCATGTGATGCATAGCAACGAGAGGGGAGAGTGTTGTCTACGTACCCAACGTAGACCGACTGCGGAAGCGCTGACACAACGTAGAGGAAGTAGTCATACGTCTTCACGATCCAACCAATCAAGCACCGAAACTACGGCACCTCCGAGTTCGAGCACACGTTCAGCTCGATGACGATCCCCGGACTCCGATCCAGCAAAGTGTCGGGGAAGAGTTCCGTCAGCACGACAGCGTGGTGACGATCTTGATGTACTACAGCAGCAGGGCTTCGCCTAAACTCCGCTACAGTATTATCGAGGACTATGGTGGCTGGGGGCACCGCACACGGCTAAGGAATAGATCACGTGGATCAACTTGTGTGTTTCTGGGGTGCCTCTGCCTCAGTATATAAAGGATCCAAGGGGGAGGGGGGCGCCGGCCAGGAGGAGGGCGCAGGAGGAGGCCTACTCCTTCCGGGAGTAGGACTCCCCCCCCCAATCCTAGTTGGACTAGGATTCCCCGAGGGGGAAAGAGGGAGAGGGGGGCCGGCCACCTTCTCCTAGTCCTAATAGGACTAGGGGAGGGGGGAGGTGCGCAGCCACCTTGGGCTGCCCCTTTCTCCTTTCCACTAAAGCCCACTAAGGCCCATATGGTTCCCGGGGGGTTCCGGTAACCTCCCGGTACTCTGGTAAAATCCCGATTTCACCCGGAACACTTCCGATATCCAAACATAGGCTTCCAATATATCAATCTTTATGTCTCGACCATTTCGAGACTCCTCATCATGTCCGTGATCACATCCGGGACTCCGAACTAACTTCGGTACATCAAAATGCATAAACTCATAATATAACTGTCATCGTAACCTTAAGCGTGCGGACCCTACGGGTTCGAGAACAATGTAGACATGACCGAGACACGTCTTCGGTCAATAACCAATAGCGGGACCTCGATGCCCATATTGGCTCCTACATATTCTACGAAGATCTTTATCGGTCAGACCGCATAACAACATACGTTGTCCCCTTTGTCATCGGTATGTTACTTGCCCGAGATTCGATCGTCGGTATTCCAGTACCTAGTTCAATCTCGTTACCGGCAAGTTTCTTTACTCGTTCTGTAATACATCCCGTAACTAAATCATTTAGTTGGAATGCTTGCAAGGCTTAAGTGATGTGCATTACCGAGAGGGCCCAGAGATACCTCTCCGACAATCGGAGTGACAAAACCTAATCTCGAAATACGCCAACCCAACATCTACCTTTGGAGACACCTGTAATGCTCCTTTATAATCACCCAGTTACGTTGTGACGTTTGGTAGCACCCAAAGTGTTCCTCCGGCAAACAGGAGTTGCATAATCTCATAGTTATAGGAACATGTATAAGTCATGAAGAAAGCAATAGCAACATACTAAACGATCGGGTGCTAAGCTAATGGAATGGGTCATGTCAATCAGATCATTCAACTAATGATGTGACCTCGTTAATCAAATAACAACACTTTGTTCATGGTTAGGAAACATAACCATCTTTGATTAACGAGCTAGTCAAGTAGAGGCATACTAGTGACACTCTGTTTGTCTATGTATTCACACATGTATTATGTTTCCGGTTAATACAATTCTAGCATGAATAATAAACATTTATCATGATACAAGGAAATAAATAATAACTTTATTATTGCCTCTAGGGCATATTTCCTTCATCTACAGGGTGGATGTAATATTGTAATAGAAAATAAATCTTTTATTTATTCCTCCTGGCACGTTGAAATTGATGAGGACAACCAGGGGCGGCCAGCGCCGCGCGCATCCGTCGAGCGGCGACTTGTAATCGACCACTTAGGCTGCCTTCGACCTGTTAATATGAACCGGACATAGGGACAGCGGGCTGTGCGTTCGTCCCCGGGTAGTGGTACTTGTAATTGATTTTCAGGCCTGGATCTCCACACCTCGGAGTAGTAGCGGTGGATTTGGATTTGATCTTTGGTGAACAACAGCTGATGTAGACGTCAAAAGCAGCCGCAATCGGACTCGACCGTAGAAATCAAGGCGGCGGTTTCAACGGAATATTGCAATATAGTATGTTTAATCCGACAGAAACTTTTGTCGGTCTCGACCACAATGAACTCTACGTGACCTGTGTTGTCGCCCGAGCTTTTTCCAATTTTTGAGCGACGAACTTCAGAGTTGATGTAGATCCTCCGTACCGTCTTTTCGTCATCTGGTTGTTTGCAAGATTCTTGATCCCTGAGAGAGATCCCTCCAAGAACTCAACACCACCGTGCGCCAGCCCCACGGTGGGCGCCAACTGTCGTGGAATTGTCACGGCAGATGTCCTAATGTAAGGACTTAGTCGCGAGGCCAACGCATCTATGTGGTAGCTTGAAGGGGTTGAGCGGAATCAAGAGACTCAACACGCAAGACGAGGATTTAGACAGCTTCGGGCCCCGGGAAACATCATCCGGTAATAACCCTACATGCTGTTTGTGGCTAGGTCTCATTATGATCATGAGGAAGTCGCCGGTAAGCCGGCTCTCCTCTTTGTGTCTAGCCCTAGATATTGTTTCTTGTTGCCTGCCCTCTTTTGGGGAGCCCTGCCCCTCCTTATATAAGCTAGAGGGGCAGGTTACATGTGGAGTCCAAATAGGATTAGGACTAGCCTATCTTCTACTACAAGCCGGATACAAGTCCGGTTATTGATTCCTTGTAAGGGAGATATTCCTCACGCCTTTCCTCTTAAGTCGGCCTACCATAACGTAAGCCGGCCTTCTGGGCCTTGAGCCTCCTAGGCCCCCGAGTCTTGTCGCTCCTCTGATCCGCTTGCCAGGTCACCATAAGTCGCCGGGATCGGGCGGGTCACTTAGTGTGTCGTCCAGTCAGGGCGGGTCATTAGTGAGTCACCAAGTCCGGCTGGGTTATACATCCAGCCGGGTCATACCGCGGGGTATATCCCCGACAGCACTAGAATGATAGACCTCCTCGATAACGTAAGGACCTTCCCATTTAGAGAGAAGTTTTCCTGCAAAAAATCTTAAACGAGAGTTGTATAATAACACATAATCACCTACATTAAACTCATGCTTTTGTATTCTTTTGTCATGCCATCTTTTAACTTTTTCTTTAAATAATTTGGCATTCTCATAGGCCTGGGTTCTCCATTCATCAAGTGAGCTAATGTCAAATAACCTCTTCTCACCGACAAGTTTGAAATCGTAATTGAGCTCTTTAATAGCCCAATAAGCCTTATGTTCTAGTTCGAGAGGTAAGTGACATGCTTTTCCATAAACCATTTTATACGGAGACATACCCATAGGATTTTTATATGCAGTTCTATAGGCCCATAGTGCATCATCAAGTTTCTTGGACCAATTCTTTCTAGATCTATTAACAGTCTTTTGCAAAATTACTTTAAGTTCTCTATTACTCAATTCTACTTGACCACTAGACTGTGGGTGATAAGGAGATGCAATTCTATGATTAACATCATACTTAGCAAGCATTTTACAGAAAGCACCATGAATAAAATGTGAACCACCATCAGTCATTAAATATCTAGGGACTCCGAACCTCGGATAAATAACTTCCTTAAGCATTTTAATAGAGGTGTTATGATCAACACTACTAGTTGGAATAGCTTCTACCCACTTAGTAACGTAATCAACAACAACTAAAATATGCGTATATCCATTAGAGGAAGGAAAAGGTCCCATATAATCAAAGCCCCAAACATCAAATGGTTCAATAACAAGTGAATAATTCATAGGCATTTCTTGACGTCTACTAATATTACCAATTCTTTGACATTCATCACAAGACAAAACAAACTTACGGGCATCCTTGAAGAGAGTAGGCCAATAAAAACCGGATTGCAATACCTTGTGTGCAGTTCTATCTCCAGCATGGTGTCCTCCATAAGCCTCGGAGTGACACTTGCGTAGGATCTGTTCCTGTTCATGCTCAGGTACACAACGTCTAATAACACCATCTTCTCCTTCTTTATAAAGATGTGGGTCTTCCCAAAAGTAATGTCTCAAATCATAAAATAACTTTTCCTTTTGCTGGTATGTGAAACTAGGTGGTATAAATTTAGCAAAAATGTAATTAGCATAATCAGCATACCATGGAGCAGTATGAGAAGCATTTATGACATTAAATTGTTCATCAGGAAAGCTATCATCAATAGGTAGTGGGTCATCAAGCACATTTTCTAACCTAGACAAGTTGTCTGCAACGGGGTTCTCAGCTCCCTTTCTATCAATAATATGCAAATCAAATTCTTGTAGCAAGAGAACCCATCTAATAAGTCTAGGTTTAGCATCTTTCTTTTCCATGAGATATTTAATAGCAGCATGATCAGTGTGAATAGTTACTTTAGAATCAACAATATAAGGTCCAAACTTATCACAAGCAAATACAACTGCTAAGAATTCTTTTTCAGTAGTAGCATAATTTCTTTGAGCATTGTCTTGAGTTTTACTAGCATATTGAATAACATTTAATTTCTTATCAACCCTTTGCCCTAGAACAGCACCTACAGCATAATCACTAGCATCACACATAATTTCAAAAGGTAAATTCCAATCAGGTGGCTAAACAATAGGTGCAGAAATCAATGATTTCTTAAGTATTTCAAATGCTTCTACAAAATCATCATAAAAAACAAATGGTATATTTTTTAATAAATTAGTCAGAGGCCGAGAAATTTTTGAGAAGTCCTTAATGAACCTCCTATAAAAACCGGCGTGACCAAGGAAACTTCTTATACCTTTGATGTCCTTGGGACATGGCATCTTTTCAATAGCATCAACCTTGGCTTTATCAACTACAATACCTCTTTCAGAAACTTTATGCCCCAAGACAATACCTTCACTAACCATAAAGTGGCACTTCTCCCAATTCAAGACAAGGTTAGTTTCTTCACATCTCTGCAAAACTCGATCAAGGTTACTTAAGCAATCATCAAAAGAGGATCCATAGACGGAGAAATCGTCCATGAAAACCTCACAAATCTGTTCACAAAAGTCAGAGAATATAGCCATCATGCATCTTTGAAAGGTAGCAGGTGCATTACATAAACCAAAAGGCATACGTCTATAAGCAAAAGTACCAAAAGGGCAAGTAAAAGTAGTCTTTGATTGATCATTGGCTGACACAGGTATTTGAGAGAAACCAGAATAACCATCTAGAAAGCAAAAATGAGTATGTTTGGATAATCTTTCTAGCATTTGATCGATAAAAGGTAAGGGGTAATGATCTTTTTTAGTAGCTTTATTTAATTTGCGGAAATCAATTACCATCCTATAACCTGTAATAATTCTTTGCGGAATCAATTCATCTTTATCATTAGGAATGACAGTAATACCTCTCTTCTTAGGGACACAATGGACAGGACTTACCCACTGACTATCAGCAACGGGATAAATTATACCTACCTCAAGAAGCTTTAGTATTTCCTTTCTTACCACTTCCTTCATCTTAGGATTCAGCCGTCGTTGATGATCACGAACTGGTTTGGCATCTTCCTCCAAATTTATTTTGTGTTGACATAGAGTGGGACTAATGCCCTTAAGATCATCAAGAGTATATCCAATAGCAGCATGGTGCTTCTTCAGAGTTTTCAATAATCTCTCTTCTTCATGCTCTGAAAGGTTAGCACTAATAATAGCATGATATATCTTTTTCTCATCAAGATAAGCATATTTAAGAGTATCCGGTAATGGTTTAAGCTCAAACACGGGATCACCCTTGGGTGGAGGAGGATCCCCTAGGATTTCAACAGGCAAATTGTGTTTCAGGATGGGTTCCTTTTTAAAGAATGCTTCGTCTATTTCCCTTCTTTCATTCATAAACATATCATTTCCATGGTCTAGCAAATATTTTTCTAAAGGATCACTAGGAGGTACGGCAATAGAAGCAAGACCAATAATTTCATCTTTACTAGGCAATTCCTCTTCATGGTGTTGTCTACGAAATTTAGAGAAATTAAATTCATGAGACATATCACCTAAACCAATTGTAACAACATCCTTTTTGCAATCTATCTTAGCATTAACAGTGTTCAAGAAGGGTTTACCATATATAATGGGACAAAAGCTATCTTGTGGGGAACCAAGAACAAGAAAATCAGCAGGATATTTAGTTTTCCCACACAAGACTTCAACATCTCTAACAATTCCATGTGCAATTCATGGTCCAACAAACCTGTAAATATCCTATGGTGGGACCCGCAAGTTTAATTGTGACCTCAATATCTTCTATCTCAGCAGGTGCAATATCATGCATAATTTCTTTGTATAAGTCAAAAGGTATAGCACTAGCACTGGCACCCATATCATATAAGACATGATAACAATGATCTCCTATTTTAACAGAAATAACAGGCATGCCTACCAAAGATCTAGGTTTATCTTTAGCACAATGTTTAGCAATTCTAGCAGTCTCATCACGGAAATGAATAACATGCCCATCAATATTATCAGACAAGAGATCTTTAACAATAGCAATATTAGGTTCAACTTTAATTTGCTCAGGAGGTCTATAAGTTCTAATATTGCTTTTACGAACCACAGTTGAAGCTTTAGCATGAACCTTTATCCTAAGAGGGAAAGGTGGTTTCTCAACATAAGAAGTAGGAACAGTAGGATCATTATAAGTGATAGTCTTTTCTTCAACTTTAATAGGTGCAACTACTTTTACTTCTATGGGAGGATGATATTTAAACCACTTCTCCCTAGGGAGATCAACATGAGTAGCAAAAGATTCACAGAAAGAAGCTATTATCTCAGAGTCAAGTCCATATTTAGTGCTAAATTTATGGAAAACATCGGTATCCATAAAAGATTTAACACAATCAAACTTAGGTATCATACCTGACTCCTTACCTTCGTCGAGGTCCCAATCTTCAGAGTTGTGTTTAATTCTTTCCAATAAATCCCATTTGAATTCAATAGTCTTCATCATAAAAGAGCCAGTACAAGAAGTATCGAGCATGGTGCGATTGTTATCAGAAAGCCGAGCATATAAATTTTGAATAATCATTTCTCTTGAGAGCTCATGATTGGGGCATGAATATAACATTGATTTAAGCCTCCCCCAAGTTTGAGCGATGCTTTCTCCTTCGCGAGGTCAGAAATTATATATATAATTGCGATCATGATGAACAAGATGCATAGGATAAAACTTTTGATGAAATTCCAATTTCAATCGTTTGTAGTTCCATGACCCCGTATCATCACATAGCCTATACCATGTCAATGCATCTTCCTTCAAAGATAAAGGGAAGACCTTCTTCTTAATAACATCTCTGGGTACACCTGCAAGCTTAAATAATCCACAAACTTCATCCACATATATTAGGTCCTCATCAGGATGCGTTGTTCCGTCTCCTGCAAAAGGATTAGCTAGCAGTTTTTCTATCATACCCGAAGGAATTTCAAAGCAGACATTTTCATTTCAGTAGGTTCAGTAGGTTGAGGAGCAACTCTTTGCTCTACTGGTCGGGGTGAAGATACCCCGAACAAGCCTCTCAGAGGATTACTTTCCATAGTAACAAGTGACAGTAAATTTTAGCACACTATATAAATTTTTCCTTACCAAATTCCACCAACCAAAGGCGCTTCACTCCTCGGCAACGGCGCCAGAAAAGAGTCTTGATGACCCACAAGTATAGGGGATCTATCGTAGTCCTTTCAATAAGTAAAAGTGTCGAACCCAACGAGGAGCAGAAGGAAATGAAAGCGGTTTTCAGCAAGGTATTCTCTGCAAGCACTAAAACAATAGGTAACAGATAGTTTTGTGATAGGATAATTTGTAACGAGTAACAAGTAACAAAAGTAAATGAAGTGCAGCAAGGTGGCCCAATCCTTTTTGTAGCAAAGGACAAGCTTGGACAAACTCTTATATGATGTAAAGCGCTCCCGAGGACACATGGGAATATCGTCAAGCTAGGTTTCATCACGTTCATATGATTCGCATTCGGTACTTTGATAATTTGGTATGTGGGTGGACTGGTGCTTGGGTACTGTCCTTACTTGGACAAGCACCCCACTTATGATTAACCTCTATTGCAAGCATCCACAACTACAACAAAAGTATTAAGGTAAACCTAACCATAGCATGAAACATATGGATCCAAATCAGCCCCTTACGAAGCAACGCATAAACTAGGGTTTAAGCTTCTGTCACTCTAGCAATCCATCATCTACTTATTACTTCCCAATGCCTTCCTCTAGGCCCAAATAATGGTGAAGTGTCATGTAGTCGACGTTCACATAACACCACTAGAGGAGAGACAACATACATCTCATCAAAATATGGAACGAATACCAAATTCACATGACTACTAATAGCAAGACTTCTCCATGTCCTCAGGAACAAACGTAACTACTCACAAAGCATATTCATGTTCATAATCAGAGGGGTATTAATATGCATATAGGATCTGAACATATGATCTTCCACCAAATAAACCAACTAGCATCAACTACAAGGAGTAATTAACACTACTAGCAACCCACAGGTACCAATCCCAGACTTGGAGACAAGAATTGGATACAAGAGATGAACTAGGGTTTTGAGAGGAGATGGTGCTGGTGAAGATGTTGATGGAGATTTCCCACTCCCGATGAGAGGAGCGTTGGTGATTACGATGGCGATGATTTCCCCTTCCCGAAGGGAAGTTTCCTCGGCAGAACAGCTCCGCCAGAGCCCTAGATTGGTTCCGCCAAGGTTCCGCCTCATGGCGGCGGAGTCTCGTCCGAGAAGATGGATTATGATTTTTTCCTCATCGAAAGACTCCATATAGCAGAAGATGGCCATCGGAGGGCCACCAGGGGGCCCACAAGGTAGGGGTGCGCCCAGGGGGTAGGGCGCGCCCCCCACCCTCGTGGGGAGGGTGTGGCCCCCCTGGTGAACTTCTTGCGCTCAATATTTTTCATATATTCTGAAAACGTCTTCCGTGAAGTTTCAGGACTTTTGGAGCTGTGCAGAATAGGTCTCTAATATTTGCTCCTTTTCCAGCCCAGAATCCCAGCTGCCGGCATTCTCCCTCTTTATGTAAACCTTGTAAAATAAGAGAGAATATGCATAAATATTGTGACATAATGTGTAATAACAGCCCATAATGCAATAAATATCGATATAAAAGCATGATGCAAAATGGACGTATCACCACTCAACAATCACTCTAAGGTTGGAGTGTCTGATATTGAACAGTCCCTGAGGAGTCCTATGATAGTTCCTACCAGCAAACTCGTTCAGATGGTGCCTGGTTTTCCTGAAGGATGGAAGAACACCTGGGCGACATGCATAGCTAGCATCTCCAAGGTGGAACTTGCCGTCGGGGATGTTGATGCCACCATGATGACTCACTGAGAATGTTAGCATCATGTGCTGATCCTTCCCAGCGAGCCAGCACATATGTGAACTTCAGATCGAAGTCAACAGCAGCTAGCACATTCTGGCTTGTGTAGTTCTTCCTACCTCTATATGCTGCAGCTTGTGACCTTGGCACTCTGGTAGTGACATGAGTACAATCTATTGCTCCAATGCAATCCTAGAATGACATTACAATATGTTGTTAGCCTACTACTGAACAATAACAACATATCAAGGCATGAACCACAACAACATATCAAGTGCTCTCCTTGAAGTATGGATACCATCTTGGGCTAGTGCGAATCTTGGTAGGAGTCCGACTGGTTGGTGACATGATCATCTCTCCTCTAAGCTCCCCAACAGCATACAACACTTGCTTGAAGTACCTGGAGATGGTCTCCATTGATCTCCGGAAGGTGTTGTGTACAACCATAAACCTCCGATTATGACCAATAACATGGAGGAACATGGCCACTTGCTTTTCCACAGTGGTGTGGATGCTATCTTCCAGCAGCCCCCTGCTCCTAAACGTCCTCACCAGCCTTGCAAAAGGTCTTTTCATTCAAAGCATTCACATAGCTTCTGTGCCATTGCAGTTGTAGATGTAGTTCAGATTCGCCATCCTCTCTTGATCTCAGATTAGCATCAGACCATACCAGATGCGTGGTCTTTCATTCTGACGAACAACTCTCTTATGGACCAACAAGATCCAGGCCTAAATCACAGCTATCATTGATGCTGCATGAACTAGAAGCTTCGTTCGTTCATCCACAACTTAAGTGACATCCATGATGCGGTCAGCGATGGCGCTATCGACCCTAAACACTCGTATTGAATGACCTAACACATAACAGAGGAGGGGACGGGTAGCTTACCAGCTTCGAGGTCGGGGGAGACATGGCGGAGACGAGGATGGCTGGACAGAGATGAGGAACAAAGGGAGAAGCAGCTGCCGCCGCCGGGGAGCGCTCCTGCCGCCTCTTGCCACTGGAGGGGAGTGTCACAGCAGCAGATCTCAGTCGCCGCCGCTGTTGCAGCCACAGATCTGAGTCACTGCCACCATCGAAGCCACAGATCTGAGTCACCGCCGCCATTGGTGCCAACAACAGAGGAGAGTTTGTCCTACAGCTAGAGGTGAGCGAGTAAATGGGGTGGTGCCAACAACAGAGGAGGGTTTGTCCCTGCAAGGTCAACTTGCACCCCAGGTGCTTGCTTGGGACCGAGCAGACGCCGCTAAATATTCCCAAAGGGAAATAGGTTGTTAACTGCATTGCAGATGTGTTAGTGATATGCATGCATGACGCGTCAGGTTAATTTGATTTCCGAAGCAGTGATGTCTGTTGGAAACTTTCGATCTCATGTCATGCGGCGTCTGTCTGGCCGGTCAGGTACATGATTGTTGCTTCTGTGTCACCTCCTATATGTATTTGAGATCAAAATCTACTCTGGTTGATCACCCCCTCCATTATTTCTTTGCGAGACTTTAGTTATGGCTAATGTTATCTCACGAACGTCAGCTAAAAGGGGATGGCAAACAAATATTCTTTTATGGCAAGTTTAGTTGGTAAGAGAAGGCAAATCTCGGGTGTGGTGCAAGATGCTCCAATGCCTGATGTTTGTGCAAAATTTTGGGGTGTTGGACATTTGAGGAGCTTGTGGCAGAAAAGACCAATTCTGGATGTCTTGAGAAACTTTTGAAAGTAACTGATTTTGTCTTTTTTGTCACGCACATAAGCATCTTGCACCACATGTTTTTTGGATTTCTTCAATTTTCACTATTTAAAACAAATTTTACTGTTCACACCCAGCCTCATCTGAGCTGGGTGTAGAATATCCACATCCATACTTAATCCCCCTCCCCCTAATTTCATTGTGTGGGCTCCTTTTTTCAATAAAATAAGCTCACTTGTACTATAGGTAATAATATTCACGTAGGTGTAATGTTACTCTCAGAGCTTTCGTGAGATATTTCTCACCGGATTGAGATGGCGGTGTGCTTCTGTGAAATTTGAATTTCAAATCCGAATATATTTTGAATCGTTCATCCAAGTTATTTATGGTTTTCACTGTTGTGTTCATTACATTCATTTTTAATTAGATGCCATGTTGATAGGTTTTATAGTGCCATACGTAGTTTACTTGTAGTCTTCTCTCTCGAAACAGGCTGTCACCCCGCTTTATATATAAAGCAACATCCAAAAACTACACGGAAAACGATACAAGGTGATGAGATGACCCTCTTACAAAGCCATCCCAAGGTAATGGAGCACAACAGCGCAAGCGCCTACGCTACCAAAAGATAAAATAGGCCAATTGGAAAACAATGTCACACTACTCCCTAATACACCTAAGTTCCATGACAGCGCCCTTGGGAGGGATAACGGCGCAGAGATTTT
Organism: Triticum urartu; assembly: GCF_056163025.1. Taxonomy (NCBI): domain Eukaryota; kingdom Viridiplantae; phylum Streptophyta; class Magnoliopsida; order Poales; family Poaceae; genus Triticum; species Triticum urartu. The sequence goes on from NC_141876.1 coordinate 532,981,289, forward strand.
TGCTGTCGAGTCCACGACGGACAAAAGTCTTCACCTGAAACCCAGACATTGATAGGAGCACCACAATGACGTCTTCAAGAAGATAGTGGAGCCTGCGGGCACCACTGTCTTTGGCGCCAAAGCGCGAGGCTTTCATCTAGTAGCTCTCGTCAGTCACCATGATGTCTTCAGGAGAAGCGCAATGATTTCGGATCCCAGATCCGGATGGCGCGCCGCCCCAGTCAGAAACAAAGAGCGCGCCCGAGCCACCCACCTCCAAGCCTCTTGCCACCAACATGACCAAGAGGAATAGACACCACGGCCGCCATGGTGCCCGCCGGAGAGCCAACCATGCAGACCGCCTTCCAGGGTGGCCGCCCCGACATCCAAACCATGAGACATCGCCACCCGTTGAGGAAGTCCTGGACTAAGGGGTCCTCGGGTGTCCGATCTATTGGATATGGGCCGGACCGATGGGTCGTAAGGATACAAGGACCAAAGACTCCACCCGTGTCCGGATAGGACTCTCCTTGGCGTGGAAGGCAAGCTTGGCGACCAACTATGAAGATTCCTTTCTTTGTAACCAACCTCGTGTAACCCTAGATCCCTCCTGTGTCTATATAAACCGGAGGGCTAGGTCCGTAGATAGGCCGAATCCTCATAATCATAGCTAGACTAGACTTTTAGGGTTTAGTCATTACGATCTTGTGGTAGATCAACTCTTGTAATACTCATATTCATCAAGATCAATCAAGCAGGATGTAGGGTATTACCTCCATAGAGAGGGCCCGAACCTGGGTAAAACATTGTGCCCCCCATCTCCGGTTACCATCGATCCTAGACGCACAGTTCGGGACCCCCTACCCGAGATCCGCCGGTTTTGACACCGACATTGGTGCTTTCATTAAGAGTTCCACTGTGCCGTCCTCAAAAGGTTTGATGGCTCCTTCAATCATATACAATGATGTTGTCCAAGGGGAGGTCTTCCTCCCCGGACAGATCTTCGTGTTCGGCGGCTTCGCACTGCGGGCCAACTCGCTTGGCCATCTGGAGCAGATCGACAACTACGCCCCTGGCCGCCAGGTCAGATTCGGGAGCTTGAACTACGTCACGGATATCCGCGGAGACTTGATCTACGACGGATTCGATACCACGGCAATCGCTCCCCGTCACCTCGATGAACATGACTTAGATCTGTCATTGGGCCATACCCAGGAAATTGCACCTGTAACCGTTCTGGCCTTAGATCCAGAGCAAGTCACGCCATCCGAGGACAGGAAGCTTAACCTTGCCATGGAGGCCATAGACTCTATGGCGTTGGAGCCGCACACAGACTCAACTTCAAGTAACATCTGTATCTCTAGAGCTACGGACTCGTTTCCGATTATAAGTTCCAAACTATGCATGTCCGCGCATGTCGAGCATGATCGGTTATCGATCGCCGAATTCAGCGCCACGGTCATCTTCCGGCACTCACCCTTGGGCGACGTGCTGAATTCATTAAAAAATCTATCCTTAGCGGGGGATTCACATCCAAACTATATCCGGTTCGAAATAGAAGCTAATGACAGGGAATTTCGCTCCCCACCCGCCACCCACTTTATAGCCACTATCGAAGACTTAACTGACATGCTCGATTACGGCTCCGATGACATCGACAGTATGGACGACGATGCCTGGGAAGCAGAGGCCCAGGACCCGCCATTCACCGGACGTTGGACGGCCACTTCCTCGTAAGATGTATACATGGTGGATGCACCAAAGGAGAACAACGGCGATGACAAAGAAGATCCAGTTGAGGATAAACCTCCTGAGATACAATCGAAACGCCGACGTCAGCAGCGCCGCTCTAAGTCACGCCGCAATAAAGATAGCAACACCAGCACAGGAGAAGATAACACTCCGGAAGGTGCTGAAGACAACGAAGACCCCGTCGACGCAGCTACCGAATAGGATGAACGGGAAGATGGACAGGTTTGCCCTGGTAAACAGGCCATGCACGAGGACTCGAAGGACAGTAACTATCCTCCGCTCTCCGAGGATGAGGCGAGCCTCGCCACCGAGGATTTCATCGTGCCTGAGGAACCTCTTGAGCAGGAGCGCTTCAAGCGCCAGCTAATAGCCACTGCAAGGAGCCTGAAAAAGAAGCAGCAGCAGCTTCAAGCTGACCAAGATCTGCTCAACGATAAATGGACCAACGTCCTAGCAGCCGAAGAATACGGCCTCAAGCGCCCGGCCAAAAGCTACCAGAAGTGCAAATTACTACCTCAATTCGATGATGAGGCGCCAGAACACATACCACCACCGCGCAATGCGGCTGACCGACCACCACGTGGCCGGGACAAAGCGGCAACTCAAGCCGAACACCAGCCCGCCCCGCCTCATCGCAAAGGCAGAGGTAAATCAACTCATGGTCATACATATGACCTTCGACATGACCTGAACAATAAAGCAGGACACACCAGATCGATCTACGGATCGCGAGGACGTGCCCTGACATGCAACGACGGCCACCTGTTCGGACATGAAAAACATAGTCATGCGCAGGCTGAAAGCCGCAGACGGACCCCATCAGAGCTGCGTCGCGATACAACCCGATATAGAGGCGCCGCACACCCTCATTGCTTCACCGACAAAGTCATGGAACATGAATTCCCAGAAGGGTTCAAACCCGTGAATATAGAATCATATGATGGCACCACAGACCCCGCGGTATGGATCGAAGACTTCATTCTCCACATTCATATGGCCCGCGGCGATGACCTTCATGCCATTAAATACCTCCCGCTAAAACTCAAAGGACCAGCACGGCACTGGTTGAACAGCCTGCCCGAAAACTCCATCGACAGCTGGGAGGACTTGGAAGAAGCCTTCCTTGATAACTTCCAAGGTACATACGTTCGACCTCCAGAAGCCGATGACTTAAGCCATATAGTTCAACAACCCGGAGAGTCTGCCAGGAAATTCTGGACCAGGTTCCTAACTAAAAAGAACCAGATAGTCGACTGTCTGGATGCCGAAGCCCTAGCGGCCTTTAAACACAGCATCCGCGATGAATGGCTCGCCCGCCACCTTGGCCAAGAGAAGACAAAGTCCATGGCGGCCCTCACGGCACTCATGACCCGCTTTTGCGCGGGCGAGGATAGTTGGTTGGCCCGTAGCAAAAACAATGCAAGCGACGCTGGTACCCCTGAAGCTAAAAATAGCAACGACAAGTATCGACGCAATAGGTACAAACGTCGAAATAACAATGAAAACACCGAGGATACGACGATCAATGTTGGATTCAGTGGCTCTAAGCCTAGTCAGCGGAAGAAGCCGTTCAAAAAGAACAATCAGGGACCATCCAGCCTGGACCGCATACTCGATCGTCCATGCCAGATTTATGGCACCCCAGACAAACCACCCAATCATACCATCAGAGATTGTTGGGTTTTTAAACATGCTGGCAAGTTAAATGCCAAAAACAAGGATAAGGGATCACAAAGCGAAGATGACGACGAGGAGCCCCGGCCGCCGAACACAGGGGGACAGAAGAAGTTTCGCCCTCAGGTCAAAACGATGAACATGATATACGCTACCCACATCCCCAAGAGGGAGTGCAAGCGCGCCCTCAGGGACGTCTACGCGATAGAGCCAGTCGCCCCAAAATTTAACCCATGGTCGTCATGCCCGATCACTTTTGATCGTCGGGATCATCCGACCAATACCCATCACGGCGGTTCAGCCGCACTGGTCCTGGACCCAATAATTGATGGGTTCCACCTAACGCGAGTCCTGATGGACGGCGGCAGCAGCCTCAACTTGCTCTATCAGGATACAGTGCACAAAATGGGCATTCATCCATCACGGATCAAACCCACAAAGACTAATGTCGGTGTCAAAATCGGCGGATCTCGGGTAGGGGGTCCCGAACTGTGCGTCTATGGAGGATGGTAACAGGAGGCAGGGGACACGATGTTTTACCTAGGTTCGGGCCCTCTTGATGGAGGTAAAACCCTACGTCCTGCTTGATTAATATTGATGATATGGGTAGTACAAGAGTAGATCTACCACGAGATCAGAGAGGCTAAACCCTAGAAGCTAGCCTATGGTATGATTGTATGTTATTGTGATGTCCTATGGACTAAAACCCTCCGGTTTATATAGACACCGGAGAGGGTTAGGGTTACACAAGGTCGGTTACAAAGGAGGAGATATACATATCCGTATTGCCTAGCTTGCCTTCCACGCCAAGTAGAGTCCCATCCGGACACGAGACGAAGTCTTCAATCTTGTATCTTCATAGTCTAACAGTCCAGCTGTCTGGAGACCCCCTAATCCAGGACTCCCTTAGTAGCCCCTGAACCAGGCTTCAATGACGATGAGTCCGGCGTGCAGTGTTGTCTTCGGCATTGCAAGGCGGGTTCCTCCTCCGAACACATCACAGAAGAATTTGAATACAAGGATAGTGTCTGACCCTGCAAAATAAGTTCCACATACCACCATAGAGAGAATAATATTTCCACAAATCTTAATCTGCTGACACGTTTTGGCAACATGACATCATGCCATGGCTCGGTGATTATTCGAACCATTTTTCTTTAACCAGCTCCACACATAACGCGAGGCGGTTTCTTGACACGTCTTGTCAAAGCAGAGATCGTGTTCCCCTAATTACGGGATTCTCATCAATACAGTCGTGGGTAACCCAACTGTGTCTAGCACTCCTAGATTATAGGCAAGTCCCAAACGGCTATGGAGAGGACGCTTGATATTCACCCTCTTTATAAAGGGACAAGGCTTTTACTTTTTTCCCTCCTATGCTCAATCGAATCCTTCCCCCGCCTCGAGTTCTAACACCCAAAGCCCAGGTCAGGTGCTTCGGACCTTCAATCATGTCCGGATCTAGCCTTCAAGGCCGGTGGATGCCCTCCTCTGTTACGGAAGAGGATATCAAGAAGTTGAGGAAGGCCAGATACCTGACCGCCGAAATTTCGCATAGGCTGCCCACCCGAGGGCAGGTCATCCCTACTCCTGAACCTGACAAGAGTGTCGTGTTCGTCCCCCACTTCCTCCGAGGTCTAGGCCTCACTCTGGATCCCTTCGTTAGGGGTTTGATGTTCTATTACGGGCTAGATTTCCGCGATCTAGTCCCGGACTCCTTTCTCCACATCTCGGCATTTATTGTCGTATGTGAGGCCTTCCTCCGCATTACCCCCTCACTTCGGCCTGTGGCTCAAGACCTTTGACGTGAAGCCGAAGATGGTCGAGGGTCAGCATGTAGCGTGCCGAGGCGCATTAATAAGCAAGATCGCTGGAGCTCCATGGCCAAAGGGTTCCATTCCAGAGGTGTCCGGATTATGGCAACGGGAGTGGTTTTACATCATAGCTCCCAGAAGTGCCAAGTGGGCGGCTGCCCCTGCTTTCCGCTCAGGCCCTCCACCACAACTGATGTCATGGATTAGCAAAGGGCTGAGCTGGGGTCCAGCCAAGGACGTGGCTGTACTGCAGAGCCGCATTCAAGATCTCTTCGAAGGAGATTTTAGTCTGGTTATGGTGGTGCAAGTTATGCTGGTTCGAGGAATCCAGCCATGCAAACGTCGGCCCCTCCGCATGTGGGAGTTCAACCCAGAAGGACCACGCACTATTCAGAATTTCCTTGGCCTGACGCATGAGGAGATGTATAAATCATTCTTCGGACCCCAAATAGAGTGTCCGGACACTACCGAGGACGTGGGCCTGAGCAGCAACCGTACCGCCGACCAAGTAAGTAATCCTCTAGCCGAACACACCGTCTTTCATTTATCATGACGTCATTCTGAGAAATTGCTCTTCGACCAGGACTGGCTAACAAAGGCGAAGATGAGTCGGTGTTCGGCCCCCCTTCCTGAGGGTTTGGAAAATCCGGTACTGGAAAAGATGCTCGAGCAGCACCTTGCCCGGAGCCCTCAAAGGAAGATAAAGGGGGGGAATAAAGAGGGCGAAAGCGGGCCTCCACCGCTACCTATTCCGACCGAGCGAACGGGCGCCTCCGTGAGGGAGGATAACCAAGGGGAGGAATCTGGCATTCTCTCACCCCGGGGAAGGAAGAGGACTACCTCTGAAGATCCGGAAACCAAGGTTTCCAAACGGGAGAAGAAATCTCCACCAGAGGGTCCTACCTTGGAGGGTGCTCTTGCCGCACAAAGTCCGCGCGGGGATCTGCCCTCTAACGAGCTGTAAGTAATCGAAAAGTACTTTAATAGTGAAGATATACTACCTTACCTCTGAGGAAAATAACCGAAGCATTTATCTTGCAGTTCGGATCTTAGCCCTTCTCAGCAGAGCTCGTCTTCGGGGGATCTTCTTCCCGAGATGATGGAGAGCGAAACGCCTCCCCCGGACTCCCCCGCTCAAGAAGCGGGCAACCTTGAAGTGTCGTCACGGAGGGCCTCTCCGGATCCGGTGAGGCCAGAAGATAATCCTATAGTCACCCGAAGTCCCCAGCGTCCGGCTTTTAAAGAGAGCAAACAAAAGGGTCCGACACCGTATGGTATGCGGTCGGACGTACTGAGGGAGCTATTGGAGCGAGCGGCCATCTCAGAAGAACACCATACGTTAATGGGTACGGTGATGGAAAGAATTTCGTCCACCGAAAGCGGATTGCATGAAGCCTTTATGAGTCTACTGACGGGATTTGAGGTACGTGAAATGATATACTTTTTGATAGTACCGCACATTTTTAGGTGTGCCCTGTGTAGATAGTAGCCCCTGAGACTCTGGTTGTCGTCGAGAACGGTGGCGAACAGAGGATCATAGTCCTAGGTAATAACCAAACCGCCTTTATGTGCAGGTGGTGGAAGCTCCGGTGGCTAGCCGGACTAATGAGTTTGCCGAACTAAAGCGGCAACTGGATGCGGCAGATGCCGACATCGAGCTTGTTAACAAGCGGCTTGACGAGGCACAGGGGAAGTAATGTTTTCTGGTGAATGTCACATAGTAAGAGCAGCATGATGCCAGTATCTTTAATATGTTGTGACTGTAGATGGAGCTGCCACCGTGGAGACCCTTCGGGCGGAACTTGCCCGAGCAAGCAAGCAGTAGTAATGCGGCTGCTTTGAAGGCGGCCGAAGAGTTGAGAGCCGAGAAGGCCGCGCATTGCGAGAGCAAAGATAAAATGGCCAAGATGGCTGTAAAGTTAAAAGACACTGCCGACCGTTGCCAGTTCCTGGAAGAAGAAAACCAGGCGAGGGCGATGGACCTCGAAAAGGCCACAATGGTGACCAAGGACACCCGCTCTGCCATGAGAGCGAAGAAGGAGGAACTGTGAGAAGCCGGGGATATTGCGGTTGGTAAGCCCTTTATGTTGTGGAGGAAGTTCGGAGATCCGCGGTATGCCGCTCTGGATCGGCTGTTGAGTTCGGCAGACGCATATATGGACTTGGCGGCGAGCGTTGTCGATGCGGCCAAATACTTCCGAAATCAAACAGATCGTGAAGTGGACAAGCTGTTCTGGTCGCAATTTAACATTCCAGAGTGTCCGCTTCCATTGACTGATCAGCTAGGCGAATGGGCCGAACTCAATAGGTTGTCCGGACTCGCCATGAGGTCTGTCATGGATCAGCTGTGGCCGGAAAAACCGAAGCCGAACAACTATTTCAACTTAGTGCAGCAGTTCCTTGGTGCGGTGCCGCGCATCAGTGCGATGAAAAGGTCGGCGTGTATAGAAGGCTCGCGGATGGCCCTTGCCCGTATCAAAGCATACTGGGCGGAGATGGATGCTACCACTGTTGCGGCGCAGGGTTCGGCCATAGGCCGAGTGGCTGCCGAGCACTATTTTGAAGAAGTTCTTGAAGGTGCTCGTTTGATAGAGGCCCAGTGCTCGAAGAATATTATGTTTGAGTGACATGTATTCCCATTGTAAAAACAATGTTTATGAAATTTATTAAGGCTGTATTTATACTTTTGCCTGAAAGTAATATGATGCCTCCTGTGCGGCCGTTTATGTATATATGTATATAACCTGAATGATTGCAGTCATCGGCTTCAACCCCCACGCATATAATGCATCGGTGTTCGCAGAAGACGCGTGTTCACACTTAATCCAACGTCTTGGTCCTATTAAGGAGGTGATAGCGCAGCGAACGAGGCAACCGGACTATAATGCTTTAACACTTTCACTTAGCCATAGGAGTTTGACAGTGGGGCTACTATATAGCCCCTTGTGGCTCCGCACTCTCCCGAATTCGGGGTGCATACATGCCTGGCCGGGAAACGGACCTTCGTTAAGGCGGAGGAATTCTAACATTCCGATAGGTCATCGAGTGGTTGACCAGTCTCACGCTATATCATGACAGTCAGTTTTCGGCTTTCTCTACCGAGGTGCTCGTCCGGATGACCCGGGGCACAATCGCAGTAGTTCTCCTGGTGCCGCCCTAGCCGATAGAGCAGAACGAAAGCAGCAAAACACAGGAGCCGGGCAAACCCAACATTTGACCAAAGACATGATTCGGAGCTGATGCATATAAGGCCAAACTCGCGACGCCGAACACTCCCTAAGGTATTCGGTCTTTATGGTATAAACCGGGCCTAAATAGTGCCCTTTGTAAGAAGCCCCTGGTGTCCAGGTACATGCATTATTCTGACGTGGCCACATGCCAAGACGTCAGCATCCTTCTCAATTGTACTGAGAATCCGAGGGATGTGTATCAACAAGAGACAGTAAAAAAGGTTAATGCAGGGTCTTAATCTAAAAAGAATCCTTGGAACGGGTCCCTGCTGCACGTCTGCGCCTGTGTCTCCGTTGTGCCGTATCCTGGACGGGTGTAGCACGATGGTCATCTGTAAAAGAGAGAAACTTAGGTGAAAAGTTGTCGTGCAAAAAGGTAGGTTTAAAGAAACCATGTACAATTCAAGATGAGTAAAAATTGCCACTTGTCTACGCGCGTTGAGCCCCTTGTATTTGTATAGGGGTGTGGCCATCAAACCTGTATGAATTACATATAGCTGCGCCGGACTCGTCTAACCGTGTCCGTGGTCTTGACGACCTATCAAATGCTTTAGTTGGTGAGGCCGTTTTTAGTGTGCGGCTGCCAAGGCAGTCGCACTCTCTTCGGTGCGCAAGGATCGCTCAATATTTCCATTCACTGTAATGATGCCACGTGGACCGGGCATCTTAAGCGTGAGGGAAGCGTAATGCGGTATTGCATTAAAGCGAGCGAAAGCTTCACGTCCAAGTAGTGCTTGATAGCCACTTTGGAACGGAGCAATGTGGAATGTTAAATTTTCACTACGGAAGTTATCGGGGAAGCCGAATATAACCTCTAGTAGCAGGGAGCCCGTGCAATGAGCCCCTGGGCCTGGCGTTACTCCTCTAAAGGTAGTATTGCTATGGCAAATTTTTGTTGGGTCTATCCCCATTTTGCGGATTGTGTCCTGATATATCAGGTTTAGACTGCTGCCACCGTCCATCAGGACTCGTGTGAAATGGTATCAATCAATTATTGGGTCTAATACCAAGGCAGCCTATCCTGCACGCCAGATACTTGCTGAGTAATCCCGATGGTCGAAAGTGATCGGTTGAGACGACCAGTGGCAGGACTCCGCTGTGATAGGCCCTTGGGCATATTTCTCTGGGAGTGCCGCTTTGTTTCTCCCCTTGATCACGTGTAACACGTTCACTGTTTTGACTTCTGGTGGAAATTTCTTTTGTTCCCCAGTGTCTTGCTTGAGAGGCTCATCCTCATCTTCGCTTGGTGTATCCTTCCCCTTGTGTACGGCGTTGAGCTTGCCAGACTGCTTGAAGACCCAACATTCTCTGTGGGCATGATTTGCAGGTTTATCGGGGGTGCTATGGATCTGACATATTTGGTCCAGTATTTTGTTTAAGCTGGACAGTTCATCTCTGGCGCCTTTAGAGGGCGGCTTTTGCTGACCTGGCCGAGAACTTCTGAATCCAGCGTTTACCGCCGTGCTCTTCGGGCTGTCTTCTTTATTCCGGTGCTTATTATTTTTGCTGCGCCGTGATTTCCCGTTTCCATCTCTAACTTCGGATGTACTGGGGTTGCTGGTGCTGCATCTGGCTAGCCAGCTATCCTCACCCACGCAAAAGCGGGTCATGAGGCTTGTTAATGCTGTCATTGTTCTCGGCTTTTCTTGGCCGAGGTGTCTGGCAAGCCATTCGTCGCGGATGCTATGCTTAAAAGCTGCCAAGGCTTCGGCGTCCGGACAATCGACTATTTGGTTCTTTTTAGTAAGAGACATGTTCCAAAGCTTTTGGGCTGACTCTCCGGGCTGTTGAGTTATATGACTCAAATTGTCCGCGTCCGGAGGTCGGACATAAGTCCCTTGAAAATTTGCCCGAAAAGCGTCTTCGAGCTCTTCCCAGCTTCCAATGGAGCTGATGGGGAGGCTTTTAAGCCAGTGCCGAGCTGGCCCTTTGAGTTTGAGGGGTAAATACTTAATGGCGTGGAGATCATCTCCTCGATCCATATGGATATGGAGGATATAGTCCTCAATCCGGACCCCAGGGTCTATTGTTCTGTCGTATGCCTCTATGTTTGCGGGTTTGAATCCCTCTGGAAATTCATGGTCCGGCACCTCATCGGTGAAACATAGGGGGTGTGCGGCACCCTTGTATCTGGGTGTACCGTGTTGTTCGGATGTTTGTTGTGTTGCATCGTATGCTGGAGCGCGCTTGCGTGGTCCATAGATGGATCTGGTTGCGCCGTCCTTTTGATGCGAGCCCTCGCGTGGATCGCGTATTGGCTTATGTGCGGCGTTGTTTTCCGCTCTATGTTGGCCATGAGGTCGTCTATCCGGCCAGATGGCCATTTTAATTTTTGGTTGCGGGGGATCTAAGGCCTCCTCATCGAATTCAGGTAGCAACTTCCGCTTCGGGTAGCTCTTGGTGTGGCGATTACCGTCGTACTTCGCTGCTGAGTTGAGTACTTTACTCCATCTGATTCGGAGAGTGTCTTGCGCAGCCTTGAGCCTTTGCTTCTGCTTTTTTAGACTCCTCACAGTGGCAACAAGCCTTTGACAGGCATTATGTTGCTCCGGGTGTCTGTCTGGTGTGATGTCGTCCGGACTATTATCTTTGACAGAGTTGGGTTGTTCGGTTTGATTCTCCGTGTTGCCGTGGTCCGGCGATGGTTCACCCTGCTCTAACGCTGGGTCTATATGATCGTTGTTTCTGCCGAGGCGTGATTTGGAGCGGCGCTTACGCTGTCGGATTTCGGGTTCCGGCAGACCCTTGAGGTTCGAACATTGGGGTGCGCATGGAGATTTCGCCTTCTACCTACCTGCACCCCTCCGCCTCGCTAAGATCTAAGCTATGGAAAGAACAGCACAAGAGACATAGGGTTTATACTGGTTCGGGCCATCGTTGTGGTGTAATACCCTACTCTAGTGCATGGTGTGGTGGATTGCCTCTTGGGCTGATGATGATGAGCAATACAAGGAGGAACAGCCTCGTGAGGGTCTGTTCTTGGCTGGGGGGATGAACTGCTAGGAGGAGTTCAGTCGCCCTTCTCTCTCTGTGTGTGTGATGCTACTCGATCCGATCCTAGCTAGTTTCTCTCTTGGCTTCTAGATTCTCCCTTCTTGATTGCCCCTCTACCCTGGGGGTGGCTAGTCCTATTTATAGGCAAAGGCCCTAGGCCTCTTCCCAAATATTGAGTGGGAAGGGCGCCAACAATTGGCCATTTTGAAGGGGAACATCTGGTACACTTATCCTGACTAAAGTTGGTCCTCGCCTGCCAAAGGCTCTGGTAGTGACGCTGGCTTGGGCTCCACAATGACTTCCTCCCTGCCGTTGGACTGGTCTTGGTCTCGTTGCACCGAAACGGGTGCCTTTGCTTAATGCTCTCGCCTGCGCTTGCTCCCTTTGCACCAAAGAGGAAAGGAGGACACCGCGCGGCTGGCGCCCGCCTGGCGCCTTTGGTCGTCATGGCTTGCGTCATGGGCACCTCGTGAGGTACCCCGCCTTGATCTCTCCGCCTCCTCACGAGCCAGCCTGATGAGGCCGTGCCTGAGGAAGCTCCGTGTCGTCTGCCCCGCGAGGCTTGGCCCCTCGCGAGGGTCTTGGGTCTGTGTTGATGAAGATGGGCCGCGCTGGGCCCCCTTTTGAGCCACGCCGCAGGCCGTAGGCAGGCAAGTCTGGGGACCCCCATTCCTAGAACGCCGACAGTAGCCCCCGGGCCCAAGGCGCGCCCGGACTTGGCCGCGCAGGGAGGCGAAAGGGCAAGAGCGAAGCGCTGCGGGCCCTAACAGCCTGCGGCCTTGGGTGCCGCGTGGCGGTTGATTGGACGTGGGCGCCTCCACTTCCCCACGGCGCCTCGGCAACTGCACGGATTGGACAAGTCCCTGCATGCAAAGCGGGTCATGATTACCTGCGATCGTGGAGGTCGGCGGTTGGCCTTCGCCGGGCATAAGTACGGAACGGCGCGCACCCTTCCAGTCCATCCCTTCTTGCTTCTCCTTCTTCCCGTTCCTTGCTCCGTCTTGCTGCGATGGCTCCGATCCGCTGGTTCTCGACGGCAGAGAAGGGAAAGGCTCCCCGAGAGGAACCAGACCCGCTCCCGCCGAAGAAACGGCTCGCCCTCCATGGCCGGGACGAGGGGGCCCATCAGGTGGTGTCAAGGCCCTGGTGCGAGCGGCCACCACCGGGGTTCCCGCTTCCCTTGTACGCCCACATCGAGGGCTCTGAAGGAGTCGATGCCGATCGCCACAGGCGGCGCCGCCGTCGGCGCCGATGGGTCACGAAGGTGTGGGTCGTCCCCCCTGGGGTCCACACCGAGGGCTCCTCCCGAGAGTTCATGCTCCACGCCGCCATGCCTCCTCAGTCTTGGATTCTCCTTCCTCCCTTCTTCGCCTCCATCATCCCGCAGGGAGAACTCCTGGAGCTTTGGCTGCAGCACGCCGGCTGCAGCACCCTCGCGACCGAGGCAGAGGTCGCGGTCGTTGCCCCGGGTGAGGTCTTCATGACTCGAGGCTGGAGCGAAATCGCCCGGGTTTGCAGGACAAGAGGCGCCTTCGCGATCCACTTGGAGTACGACGGTGCTTCGGTGATGTTCTTCAAGGTCTTCGATACGAATGGGCGCCGGCTGGAGTGCTGCCCCGGGAGAGGTGGTCGGGACCCTGCTACGGCGAGGACTGGGCCCGCCGACCACTCCCTTGGCGGCTGCTCAGGCGGCGGAGGCGTCAGAGGGTCCAGCGACTCTGCCGAGCTCTTCGCGACTCCGGAGACGAGCGACGACAGCTACGAGCCCCCGAGCCGGCGCCACTCCTGGAGCAGGGCGGGCTCGTCAGGCCGTCACCGACTCTGATCTGGATGGGGTTGGTGCCGGTGCTTGACGGCCCGCTGTTGACGATGGCGTCTTTCGCAGGGGCGCGTGTAGTTAGCGTCCTTTTAGGATCTGTTCCCTGCAAGGAATCAAAGACGCGTCCCGTGGGGGCTTGTAAGGTGCCTGTGATCCTGTTTGTTAATATAACCCTTGTCGTAGAATTGTGCGAGTTGCTCATTCCATCTTAGCTCAGTTCTCCCTTTCGAACCTCACGAGGGCTTGGTGCTCTGCGCCGGCAGGTCCCAGTCCCAAGGCGGCTTCAGCCGTCGCTGGTATGCCAGGTCGCGATGCCGTGGTCAAGGCCAGGAGGTGAGTGACCCGGGGTCCGGTAAGAGCCCCTGAGTCGCGATGCTCAGGAGGTCCCCTTTGGCGCTCAAGCAGCCGTCGTTCGGTGAGAAAGGAGAGCGGCGTCGCTAACATGGGATTGCATTAGGTGCGGGGATGGTGCCACGGTAGCTGTTGCTTCCGGGTGGTGACTTATCTCGAGAATCAGGGACCGCTCTCTGGTGTGTCGCCGGGTCCGTGCATCGGCAGGCGTGAGGTTGCTCGGCGAGGTCCTCGCGTGTCCCTCCTCTCTTGCCTTTGCTCCCCTTTCTGCTCTATGTCCTCGGGTCCCGGCCATCGAGCGAGTCTCAGCCTTCGCTGGTATGCCAGGTCGCGATGCCGTGGACAAGGCTAGAGGGTGAGGGCTGGAGAGCCAGTAGGAGCCCTGAGTCGTGATGCTCAGGCACCCCCCCCTTTAACGTGCAAGCGGTTCGCGCGGATGAGAGTGAAGGAGACACCGCAAGGGCCTCGCCTGACACAGCTCCTTTAGGAGATCCTGTAGACCCATCATAGAAAGAACTAGGGGTTGCCATGACAATTGACAGTCAGCCGTTGGTTGCTTCTGAGGGGCGATGAGGCACTGAAGGCTTGACGAGGTGGCGCCATGCGGGGCTGCTGCGGCCAGAGCTCAGCCATTCAGGTTTGTCGGCGTTGCAGGGACGGACCCATGTGCAAGCGTCGTGCCGTTTGGGAGCAGCTCCGTCAGTTGGCGTCAGTTGAGCGGGCAACTAGGTCAAACACATTAGCCGCGAAGGAGTGGATTCATTCAAATAGATGCTAGGAAGGCGGACATCACTGGGTCAGGCCCGAGCGACTTGGGGATGATGCAGCCCGTGGGGCGCCCCCAACAAGGTAATCTAACAACATGAAATAAAAGGGATACATGCCACAGGGACGGACCCATGCGGCCTGGGAATAATGCAGCCCTGGGGGGCGCTCCCAACTGGAAATGAAACTTGAAAGATGTCACCTGATGATGTTGAGGACGAGGGAGTGTTGGCGTAGCAGACTCGGTGGGCTGCGGAAGCCGATCCTCACGAGCCCCCAGGCCCAGGGGCCTCGGGAGGCTCCGGAGGCGCTGGTGGCTCCCCGCGGACCATCTCCATCTCCGCCAGGGCTGCGGAACGCCCGGCCTCTTGAGCCTCCATGATGCCCCTCACGAGGCGCTGGTATGTGGCAGCCGCGTTCGGCAAGCCGTAAGGCATGCGAACGTAGCTGTGGGGTGGACCTTCGCAGTGCCCCACTCGCGAGGGCCAGAGGCGCTCCAGAGAGGCGACTCGATTGAGCCCTGGTATGTCGATGCAGACGCGCAGCCCACCATCCTCGCCTGGATGGGGAGCCACAGCTGGTAGGCGGCAGCCGCCTTTCATGACTCTTGACTCCTGTAGCTCCTGAATGGCCTTGCTGACGGACTCCTGAGGGTCTATCTCTCCTTGCCTTACTCCTTCTTGAGGGAAATGTGCTTCGAAACACGCCTCCATGTGGTGCCCAAGTGCCTCCCTCGTGACCTTAGCCAGGTCGGTGGCCCTCCAGGGGAGAGCCCCCGAGCCCTGCCTGAGGAGGGCATCGGGCGTGCTTTCCTATGCGATGGAAGGAGGTTCCCCTGGGCAGGCGCGGGCCCTGAGGGGCCTGCCTCCTAAGGGGCCGGGCCAGACGATGTCTTCTTCTTCTTGGGGGCGGTCTTGGGAAGCCTCCTGCTTCCGTGATCCGGGTCTTCCAGTCATGCGGCCTGAAAGGCTCGTTCCAGGGAACACACCGTGTCCTTCTCTTCACAGGGCACCGTGATGACTTCGCCACTTCCTGGCATCTTGAGGACGTTGCAGCCGTGGTGAGTTACAGCCATGAACTTGGCCAGCGCTGGGTACCCAAGGATGGCGTTGTATGGCAGGCGAATGTGAGCGACGTCGAAGTCGATGAGCTCGGTGCGGTAGTTGTCGCGTGCCCCGAAGGTGACAGGGAGGCGGACCTGCCCAATCGGGACCGTGGAGCCGTCGGTGACTCCGGAGAAAGGCTTGGTTGGCTGAAGCTGGTTGTAGGGCACTTGGAGATTGTTGAATGTTTCCACGGACAGGACGTTGAGCCATGCCCCGCCATCGATGAGGGTCCTGGTGACCACCATGTTGCTGATGATTGGGGGACAAAGCATCGAGAGGACTCCGGCTGTGGCCGCACACTTGAGCTGATCTGCTGAGCTGAACATGATGGCACACGCCAACCACCTGAGAGGGCGCGTGGCTTCGAGCTTGGGGAGGACTGCATTCACTTCGCGGGCGAACTGCTTGAAGATGTGTTGAGAGGCTGGGGCTTGAGCCCCGCCCAGGATGCAGGCGATCGCGCGCGGCTCCTGGAAGCCCCCAGCCCCCTCGTCCTGATGGCGGTCCTCGTTTCTCCTTGGCTGCAGCGGCAGAGGAGGGAGGCCTGCGTTGCCTTGCTGGCGATCCTCGCGAGGCTGATCCCTCCAGTCTCCCTCGCGAGGCGGGTCTTGCCAGCGATCCTCGCGAGGTCGATCGCGCCACCCTTGGCGCGGGCAGCGGTCTTCCCAGCGTCCTGCGTTCCTTCCTCCTCCTCGACCGTAGCCCCGGTCATCGTGGTCGGGGCGACGGCCGATCCTTCCTTCTCGCACGGCTCGGAGCTCTTGACATTCGTTGGTGTTGTGGGTGTGGAGGTCGTGGTACACACAGTACCGACTGCCCTTGGAAGATTCGGGCTGATCTCTGCCCCGCTTGGTGTCTGGTTCTGCCGCGAGCACGGCAGCCCCCTTGCGCTTCACATCCTTGGCCTTGGGCTTCTTCTCTTCTGGGTCCATGGCAGGCAGCTCGAGGAGGGAGAGACGCCCTTCCTCAGCCCTGACGCACTTGGTTGCCAAGTTGGACAACTCCAAGGAAGTGCACAGGTCTTCATGCATCACCAGCTCCTCCTTCATCTTGACATCGCGCACGCCGTCGGAGAAGGCTGAGATGATGGCCTCCTCGGTCACCTTGGGAATATTGAGGCGTGCGTTGTTGAAGCGCTGGATGTACTTCTGCAGGGTCTCTTCGGGTTGTTGCTTGATGCGGCGCATGTCGCTCACGGCGGGTGGCCGGTCGCGAGTACCTTGGAAGTTGGCGATGAAGCGGGTGCGCATCTCGTCCCAGGAGGAGATCGTGCCTGGAGCCAGGTTCAGGAGCTAGGTGTGGGCCCCGTCCTTGAGCGCCATGGGAAACCGGTTCGCCATGACCTTCTCGTCTCCGTTGGCAGCTTCGATGCCCAGCTCATAGAGCTGGAGGAACTCCGCAGGGTCGGCCGTGCCGTCGTAACGAGGAGGCAGGTCTGGCTTGAACTTGCCGGGCCGCGCGACGCTGCGTAGCTCGGTGGTGAAGGCACGGCAGCTTGCTGTGGCCACGGGAGGCCTTGGGTGGCGGAGAGCTTGGTCTTGCATGTCCCCACGCGCTGCAGCTGGGGGCAGCGCGGGGTCTTGACGTGCGGGAGCAGGAGCATGGTCGCGACGTGCTGGAGCAGGGAGCGCCCGGGCAGCTTCTTGCGGGCGAGGGACTTCTTGGCAGCTCTGCTCTTGCCGCGCTGGCACCTGACGGAGCGGGTTCCGCCCAGGGGCCACGCACCTTGGAGCCATGGCGCCTTCTTGAGGAGGAGGCGGCTGGGGCGCCCCGGGAGCTTCGTCGCCCGCGCGGGGTGGGGTGCGGTGCAGCAGAACGGACGGCACAGGAGAGCCCCCTGCGGCGCGGACGAGCTCGACGACGCGGTCGAGCCATTCTTCGTAGACGTCGTCGACGGGACGGTAGCACAGGAGCTCGTTTGCCGCGATGAGCGCAGCTCGAGCCTCCATGGTGCGCGGAGCGCGCGGGACGAAGAACCAGGTGGGGTGAGCGAGTGAGTAGCGGTGCGGCCGTCTTGCCGCATGGACGGATGCTGAGACGACGCTTGTTGCTTGTTCCCCGCCGTGCCGGTGGTGGCGTTGACGGTAGGTGACGGGGAACGGCGAGGACGTCCGCCGACAGGAGCCATCTGGGCGACGCGGGAAGCGAGAGCGGCCCGGCGCTCAGCGCGGGTCCGACGAGCGTCAGACATGGACGTGACGGTCGGAGGAAAACGGAGTGGTGGAAGACAAATTCCGGCGCACCCCTACCTGGCGTGCCAATTGTCAGATTTCGAGTTCCAGCAGACCCTTGAGGTTCGAACACTTGGGTGAGCGCGGAGATTTCGCCTTCTACCTACCTGCACCCCTCCGCCTCGCTAAGATCTAAGCTATGGAAAGAACAGCACAAGAGACACAGGGTTTATACTGGTTCGGGCCACCGTTGTGGTGTAATACCCTACTCCAGTGCGTGGTGTGGTGGATTGCCTCTTGGGCTGATGATGATGAGCAATACAAGGAGGAACAGCCTCGCGAGGGTCTGTTCTTGGCTGGGGGGATGAACTGCTAGGAGGAGTTCAGTCGCCCTTCTCTCTCTCTCTCTGTGTGATGCTACTCGATCCGATCCTAGCTAGTTTCTCTCTTGGCTTCTAGATTCTCCCTTCTTGATTGCCCCTCTACCCTGGGGGTGGCTAGTCCTATTTATAGGCAAAGGCCCTGGGCCTCTTCCCAAATATTGAGCAGGAAGGGCGCCAACAATTGGCCATTTTGAAGGGGAACATCTGGTACACTTATCCTGACTAAAGTTGGTCCTCGCCTGCCAAAGGCTCTGGTGGTGACGCTGGCTTGGGCTCCACAATGACTTCCTCCTGCCGTTGGACTGGTCTTGGTCTCGTTGCACCGAAACGGGTGCCTTTGCTTGATGCTCTCGCCTGCGCTTGCTCCCTTTGCACCAAAGAGGAAAGGAGGACACTGCGCGGCTGGCGCCCGCCTGGCGCCTTTGGTCGTCATGGCTTGCATCACGGACACCTCGTGAGGTACCCCGCCTTGATCTCTCCGCCTCCTCGCGAGCCAGCCTGATGAGGCCGTGCCTGAGGAAGCTCCGTGTCGTCCGCCCCGCGAGGCTTGGCCCCTCGCGAGGGTCTTGGGTCTGTGTTGATGAAGATGGGCCGCGCTGGGCCCCCTTTTGAGCCACGCCGCAGGCCGCAGGCAGGCAAGTCTGGGGACCCCCATTCCCAGAACACCGACATACGCCGCCGCTTTGACTGTTTCTCGAGGGGACAACCCTTCGTTGCGTCCTTCTGTTCCTCGTCGTCGTCGTCTTTTGGTGTGTCCACCATGTATACGTCATGTGATGAAGTGGGCGTCCAGTGCCCTGTGGGCAGTGGTTCCTGTTTGTCTCTTGCATCGTCGTCCATACCGTCGATGTCTTCGGAGTCGAAGTCGAGCATGTCGGTTAAGTCATCAACAGTGGCTACTAAGTGGGTGGTGGGTGGGCGGCGAATTTCTTCGTCATCCGCATCCCAATCCTGCCGGATATAGTTCGGCCAGGACTCTCCTGACAAGGAGAGAGACCTTAATGAGTTCAGTATGTCGCCAAAGGGCGAGTGCTGAAAAATATCTGCGGAGGTAAACTCCATGATCGGCGCCTGATCGGATTCGCCAGGAACGGGCGCAGGTGGTTTAGAGTCCGTGGCCGGAGAAGGATCCGGCAGTTTGACAACACGGCTCTCGTGCAGGGTAAGGTCGATGTTTGGCTCGATCGCCGCTGCGGATAAGGCCTCCGTGGCGGGGTCCATCCACCCGTCCATGGAAGGCACAACTGGCTCCGAATTAAGGGTCAGAGCGGCTGCCGGTGTGATTTCTTGAACACTGTTCGATGGCAGAGCTAAATCGTACTCATCGTGAACGCGTGATGCACAAGGCAGAGGCTCGAATCCGTCGAAGATCAAGTCTCCGCGGATATCGGATGTGTAGTTTAAGCTTCCAAACCTGACCTGGTGGCCAGGGGCGTAACTTTCGATCTGCTCCAGATGGCCAAGCGAGTTGGCCCGCAGTGCGAAGCCACCGAACACAAAGATCTGTCCGGGGAGAAAAGTTTCACCCTGGACTGCATCGCTATCGATGATAGAAGGAGCCATCAAGCCTAACGGCGACAACACAGAGGAACTCTCAGTGAAAGCACCAATGTCGGTGTCAAAACCGGCGGATCTCGGGTAGGGGGTCCCGAACTGTGCGTCTAAGGCGGATGGTAACAGGAGGCAGGGGACACGATGTTTTACCCAGGTTCGGGCCCTCTTGATGGAGGTAAAACCCTACATCCTGCTTGATTAATATTGATGATATGTGTAGTACAAGAGTAGATCTACCACGAGATCAGAGAGGCTAAACCCTAGAAGCTAGCATATGGTATGATTGTATGTTATTGTGATGTCCTACGGACCAAAACCCTCCGGTTTATATAGACACAGGAGAGGGTTAGGGTTACACAAGGTCGGTTACAAAGGAGGAGATATACATATCCGTATTTCCTAGCTTGCCTTCCACGCCAAGTAGAGTCCCATCCGAACACGAGACGAAGTCTTCAATCTTGTATCTTCATAGTCTAACAGTCCGGCCAAAGGATATAGTCCAGCTGTCCGGAGACCCCCTAATCCAGGACTCCCTCAACTACCTTCAAAGGAGTCATACCAGGTGTAGAGGCCCGCTGTACGGGCTCAATTATGCTCGAGGTTGTCTTCGGATCTCCGGACAATTTCTGAAGCGAGGAGTTAATCTTCAACATAGTCCCCTTTCGCAGCGGCTATCACGCACTGCTCGGACGGACCGCATTCGCCCGATTCAACGCAGTGCCACACTATGTTTATCTCAAGCTCAAGATGCCGGTCCACGTGGCATCATAACAGTCAATGGAAATATGGAACGCTCCCTCCGTACAGGAGAGCACACAGCTGCCTTAGCAGCAGAAGTACAGAGCGGCCTTCTCAAGCAGAACCTTAATTCGGCTGCCGAGCACACGGACACTGTCAAGAGGGTCCGAACTACGCTGCAGCAAGACAACTCGGCTCATCAGGAGCTAGACTAGCAATTCGGCCTCCGTCTCAGTCCTGGTCAAGTAGTGGCATTCGCACCACGCGTACATAACTACGCACTCAAAATTCCATGGGCATCGACGAAGGCATAGCTAGTTTGTGATCCACAGTACGGCTCAACCGACACCAGATACACACATACTTTCACTTTTATTCGTTTCCTTTTCAGGTTTCAATCCCGCAGGCCCCATCGGATGGCCTGATCACCAGCCCTCTTGAAGGATAAACACACCAAGACGGCGAGAAATGCAGACGTACAAGGGATTTTCAAGGTGGTTTCGTTAACAATCACTCTACCTGTTTTTCAGGACCCACATGCATCTCTCCCTTGGTTTTTGGCATATTAAATAGCATGTTGCTTATCGCACTACTTGTATCAATGTGCCTCGACGTATTAATCAAATTACAATGAAAACAGTTCGTGGCTGGAGCTATAAAGCCCCAGCTTATCACCTTTTGTACCCTTTCTGTTTTCTTTTTTTCTCTTCTTCTTCCCTGTGAGTAACCCTATCAGGTAACACACGTACACTTTGGTACGTTTGATGTTTTCCAGGGGCTTCATAGCACCCCACACTAAGGCAACAAAAGTTCGAACACTTTTTATAGTATAGTTCGGCACCCCGAATTTAGCACTATATGCATTGGCTCTGAATCATGTCTTTGGTCAATAGTTAGTGGTTTCCCGGCTCCTGTGCTTGCTACCATACGTTCTGTTATATCGGCTAAGGTAGTAAAGGGAGAACTACTGCGATTGTGCCTTGGTTTATCCAAAGGAGCTCCTCAGTAGAGAAAGCCGAAAACTGACTGTCATGATGCGGGGAGAGCTGGTCAGCTGTTTGGAGGTTGCAAATCATTGGAGATTTCTTCCGCATTACGCGAAGGATCGGTACTTCCTGATCAGACGCTTATAGCACTCTGGTTCGGATACTAGGGGCTGCGCCTATGTTTTTATTGTCAAACTCCTATGGTAACTGAGGGTGTTCAAGCCGCATAGTCTGATTGCCTGGTTCGTTGCGCTAAACAACTCCAAGGACCATATAATTGGATCAAGATTGTTTAGATTCCATCCCGAACACCTCTGTATTTCCTACGTGGGGGTAGAAGCCGACGACTGGCCAACCCTCAGATTTCATACAACACGGCCGCACAGGAGCTAAAATTTAAAACATAACAAGCATTATATTACAAACCCACTTTGTTCTATCATACAAAGTAGAAGGAACTTGAATACATTCATTCAAAGATAATATCCTGCGAACATTGCGTTGTTACAATGTGAGACCCCTCTAGGACATATGCAAAATAGCGCTCGGGTGCGGTGCTCCTTGCCCTCTGGCGGCCCCTTGGTCAGCTCGATGGCGTCCATCTTCGCCCACCACATCTTGCAGCGGGCGAAGGCCATGCGCGCACCTTCACTACAGGCTGATCGCTTGACGGCGTCCAGCCAAGGACAGGCGTTCACCAGCCGCTTCACAAGCCCGAAGTAGCTGTCGGGCATAGCTTCGGCTGGCCACAGCCGGATTATCAAATCCTTCATGGCTAGTTCGGCCACCGTATGCAGCTCCACCAGCTGTTTCAGCTGATCGGGGAAGGGCACGGGATGCTCTGGCGCAAGATACTGCGACCAGAACAATTTCTCTGTGGAGCTCCCTTCTTCGGCTCGGAAGAACTCCGTGGCGTCGGACAGACTGCGTGGCAGATCTTCGAAGGCTCCTGGAGAACTCCAAATCTGGGTTAGTAAGAAATACTTCTTCTTCATATATTTTCTTTGCATATTGAACGCCTTATCTGCCGCGATCTTCCTGGCCTCTCGGATCTCTTGGAGGGCACCCTGGGCTTCAACCCAGGCCGCTTCCCTTCTTTGACGAGCCTTGGAGAGTTCGGTCTCTCGAGCCGAAACATCGCCCTCCAGGGTCTCGTACTTCCTCACTGCGTCCTGGAGCTCTTGATGGATCTCGTTCAGCCGGGCTTTCAGCTTCTTGCAAGTGGCCTACTCCTTGACAGCTTTCCCCTTGGCTTCGGCCAGGGCCTTTTTTAGAGCCTCGACCTCGGTCGTCGCCCTACACATACAATGACACAACGGCCAGTATACATCATTTACTCTTTCCGAATATATAGCGAGCCATTGCATACCTTGCTGGTCTTCCAGCTGCTTCCTCGCCTGGCCGAGCTCTTCTTCGGCCCGCTCCAGTTTCTGCTTTAGTCCGGAGACTTCAGTAGTGTGAGAAGTCGCGGCCAGCAGCGACGCCTGCTTATTCACATCAGAAACAGTTTGGTTAGTTTCCCGCGAAATTTAATTGATCCTCTATCTGGCTTTTCTTTCCGAACACCGGACAATGTCTCAGGGGCTACTGTCTATGTGGGGATTTTCTCGGTTAAATGCCGCTTACCTCAAAACCTGTCAGCATGCCGCTGCAGGCTTCAGTCAGTCCGCTCTTGATGGACTGAACCTTCTCAATCACCGTACCCATAAGGATACGATGTTCTTCCACAATGGAAGCGCCTCGTAGCGCTTCCAGTAGATTATTCGGTGCCTCTGGTTGGACAGAGGTCACCGGTGGGACAGGCACACCCCCTTCTTTTGAAGGAGGTTGCTCGCCGGATTACGGAGCCGCATGGGTCTTCGAAATCATATTCGGCCGGGGGCCAAACTGATTGAGGCCTCCAATTGCCATGGGGATCTGCTCCCCCATGTGTCCGGAAGACGGGGTCTTGCCTCCCGGCGCCACCACGACAACCTCCTGAACCTCTCCCTGGCATGGGAAGGTCCTTTGGGACAGTACCTCGTCATCTCCCTTGGCCTTGGGAGAGTGAGCGGCCAGCAGTGTCTCGCTGGCCATTGCCTTCGAATCCAACGAGCCTCTTGACGAGGCTCGCTAGGGGCTGTCATGGGCTGGACTGCAATAACACGATTAACCATATTAGTGCCATAGAGTGAAGAGGCCGGATAAATAAACGAGTGTGGGTTCTTAGTACTCACGATGCTGCTAGGGGCTTAGTCCGGGGGCTTCGCTACGGGCTGCTGTCGACGTCCCATGCGGAGTTATCCACCCTGGGACCTTTCCCCCTCTTGGGTGCCTCCGCCTCCAGATTTGTGGAGGCCGCCCTCTTCTTTCTCTCCCATCAGGGGGAGAGTCGTTCTCCTCCTCCTCCTCCTCGTCGTCTTCGGCGGCGGAGGAATGGGTCTTGTCTTCGGACATCATGTCCGAAGTGACCTTGCGGAGGGGGCCGCTCCGGACCCCCTTGGCCTTCCCCATGGCCTTCTTCTTCGGCGTCTTATAGGGCGCCCGTACCAGCATCTTCGCTAGACGCAGGATGACTGGTTTTTCGGGCAGCGGAGCCGGACACTGGATCTGCTTCGCCCTCCCCATCCAGTCCTGAAGAAGCAATGATAATAAAAGCTTAGATATCATCCTTGAAACAAGCAAGTAGGGGATGCGTTAAAAATAACATACCTCATTGGCAAGGTGGTTAATGTCATGCCCGCGGTCCGAATCTATGGCCGGCGGTGTCTTGTTTCCCTTGAAGAGAAACTTCCAGGCGTCTTCGTGAGTAGTTTCGAAAAGCCTCTTCAGGGTATGGTGCTTCTTCGGATTGAACTCCCATCGAGGGCGGCTTCAGCTTTGGCAGGGGAGAATCTGGTGAACTAGCATCACCTGGATTATATCGACAAGCTTGATATCTTTGTCCACCATACTTTGAACGGGCGTCTGTAGCGCTGTCAGCTCATCTGGCAAATACCAGTTCGGGCTCTTCTCGACCCAGGAGGTGAGCCGCATTGGAGCACCGAAGTTGAATTCGGCAGCTGCGGCCCAGTTTGCGCCGCGGGATTCTGTGATGTTGTAATGCCCCGAGACCGTTGTGCCAGGTGTCGTCCAGTTATTCGCTATTGTTGCCTTGTCATTGCTTGCGTGTCATGCATTGCATATCATGTCATCATGTGCATTTCATTTGCATACGTGTTCGCCTCATGCATCCAAGCATTTTTCCCGTTGTCCGTTTTGCATTCCGGCGCTCCGTTCTCCTCCGGTGGTCATTTCTACCTTCTTCTCGTGTGTGGGGATTAAACATTTCCGGATTGGATCGAGACTTGCCATCCGGCCTTGGTTTACTACCGGTAGACCGCCTGTCAAGTTTCGTACCAGTTGGACTTCGTTTGATGCTCCAACGGTTAACCGAGGGACTGAGAAGGCCTCGTGTGTGTTGCAGCCCAACACCCTTCCAAAGTGGCCCAAAACCCACCTAAACCTGCTCCATCATCTCGGTCGTTCGATCACGATCTCGTGGCCGAAAACCGCACCTCATTTGGACTCTCCTAGCTCCCTCTACCTATAAATATGTACATCTCCCCGAAATTTCGGATGAAACCCTAGATCCCTCCCTCTCCTCGCGCGCCGGACAAAAACATCGCCGGCGGACATGTCCGTTTCAACCTCCGCCGCTGTCCGCGACAATGGCCTCGCGCCACCTGTCCTACCCGCGACGTCCACCGCGCGGCCCGCCGAAGCCCGCGTTCGGCCCCCACGGCCCACGTCGGCGCCACCATCCGCCTCCACGCGCCCGCTCCTCTCTCCTCCGCCTCCGGCCGCCCGACGCCGCCATCCGCCCCCATCGGCGACCACCGCCGCCACCGCGACGCCATCACCAGCGCCCTGAACGCCGCCACCTCGCCGCTCCACCGCGGCGCGCCACCGCATCCGCCGCGCCGGACGGCCACCGGATCCCACGCCGGCTCGCACCTCCTCGCCGCCCGGCGAGTTCCTCCGGCCGGGCACGCTCGGATCCGGCCACCTCCCCAAACTCCGGCGCCCCAAGCATCTCCGGCGAGCACTGTTCCGGCTGCCTCGGTTCGCGTGCCGTGAGATCCAGATCCAGATCCATCACCTCTCGGGTTGACTCTTTGCCCCGAAACCCTAATATTTTGCTCCTATTCATCGCATCATAACTCCTCATCCGTAGCTCCGTTTTGGACATATAGCATATCAAAATGTTCGTCTCAGAGAGTACATCATTTCATCTCATTGCATCATTTTCATTTGATTTCATCTTGATGCCCGAAATGCTGTTAGAAAAGTGCTACTTGAGTTATTTGTCAGATCTGCTGCTTCATTTAGATATTTGTCATTTTTGCCATGATTATTGTGTGCATGATATGCCCATGAGTTCCACATGTGTTTTGTTATATGTTTTGCCATCTATCCAAAGGTGCAACCCATGTATTTTTGTGATGTGTGTGGTGACTAGAACAAGCTTGCAAAGTGAGGCACTTGGTAATGCTGATTTCAGGGACTTACATTTCCACTAAGTCCTTGATCTGTTTATCTCATTATGCCATATGTTCATGTCCTTTCCTAGTGATCCGTGCCGCTTTTGAGGATGATCAGTAAGGATGTTTTATTAATCTTGTAGTGCTCTATCCATCCATGTCTTTATTTGCAATTATGGAGCACCCTAGATTGAGTCAATCGAGCTCTACTTTTGCTATTTCGTGAATCCGGGAAGATTGTCTACTTGTTAGCAATTTTGCCGGGGATGTTGTAGTTGATCCGTGCATGCTATGTTATTGTTCTTGCCATTTCTAGCTTGCATTTTGTGTATTCTTGATGGGTGTATGCTTAGCTTTTCATGACTTGCTCCTTAGTGAGTGCATCGAGCTCGTAAACATGCCTACTTGATATCTGTTTCAGCATGCTCCAGTTTTCACTAAGTCTGAGAACTGATTATGTTTTTACCATGTTCACATGCTTGCAAATGTGTTTTCTGATCCATTTTGGCTCAAGGTCACTAAGGGACTTTTGTTAAGATATTTAAGTAGCTCCATGCCATGCTTTACTTTGCCATGTTCAGGTCCTGTAGCATATTGTTTTCATGCTCTAAAGAGTGCTATCTGATCTGAAATTCCAGACAAGTGTTAATTTTACTAAGTCCGAAATCTGTTTACCATATGCATTTTTGCCATGCTTGTTTGAACCTGTTAATGTATGAATTGGCCGTAGCTCAGTGCTAGACTTTTGTTAAGCATATTGAATGCATCCCTGCCATGTATTTTGCTGCCATGTTTGAGTGCTGTAGCATGTTCATCTTGTTGCATTTAGATGGCTACTTGTAGTATATCGCAGACCGGTGCCATATTTGAATTGCTCGCCATTTCCAAACCGTAACTCCGATTCCGGTGATCTTTATATCGTTTTCAAGCGATTTCACCTCACCTTTCCAGTGGAACATTTGGATTTCCAAGTTGAGGCCAGGTTCATGCATTCCTTTTCAAATCTTGCATATGCATCGCATACCGCATCCCGCATATCATACCATGTTCATGTGTTGGTTTGTTTACTATGTTGTGTGCTTCTTTCCGGTGTTTGCTTCTTCGGTTTGGTTCCGGTAATGTCGCGTTTGTGAGGACCCGTTCGTCTATGTTCCGTTTATCTTCTTCATGGACTCGTTCTTCTTCCTTGCAGGATTTCAGGCAAGATGACCATACCCTCGAAATCACTTCTATCTTAGCTTGCTTAGTTGCTCGCTCTTTTGCTATGCCTATGCTGCGATACCTACCACTTGCTTATCATGCCTCCCATATTGTTGAACCAAGCCTCTAACCCACCTTGTCCTAGCAAACCGTTGTTTGGCTATGTTACCACTTTGCTCAGCCCCTCTTATAGCGTTGTTTGTTGCAGGTGAGGATTGAAGTTTGTTCCTTGTTGGAACATGGAGATGTTGTTCCTTGTTGGAACATGGATTTTGTTGGGATATCACAATATATCTTATATAATTAATGCATCTATATACTTGGTAAAGGGTGGAAGGCGCGGCCTTATGCCTGGTGTTTTGTTCCACTCTTGCCGCCCTAGTTTCCGTCATATTGGTGTTATGTTCCCGGATTTTGCATTCCTTACGCGGTTGGGTTATAATGGGAACCCCTTGACAGTTCGCGTTGAATAAAACTCCTCCAGCAAGGCCCAACATTGGTTTTACCATTTGCCACCTAGCCTCTTTTTCCCTTGGGTTAGGCCAGCCCAAGGGTCATCTTTATTTTAAACCCCCCCGGGCCAGTGCTTGTCTAAGCGTTGGTCCAAACTAGAGCCCCTTGCAGCACCACCTCGGGGAAACTCGAGGGCTGGTTTTAGTTGTACGGATTGCTTATCCGGTGTTGCCCTAAGAACGAGATATGTGCAGCTACTATCGGGATGTCAGCGCATCGGGTGGTCTTGCTGGACTTGTTTTACCATTGTCGAGGATGTCTTGTAAAACCGGGATACCAAGCCTGATCGGAATGTCTCAGGAGGAGGTCTATTCCTTCGTTGACCGTGAGAGCATGTCATGGGCTAAGTTGGGACACCCCTACAGGGATTTGAACTTTCGAAAGCCGTGCCCGCGGTTATGGGCAGATGGGAATTTGTAAATGTCCGGTTGTAGAAAACTTGAAGTTGACCTTAATTAAAATGAATCAACCGCGTGTGTAACCGTGATAGTCTCTTTCCGGCGGAGTCCGGGAAGTGAACACGGTGTTGGAGTTATGCTTGACGTAGGTTGTTTTAGGCTCACTTCTTGATCATAGATTTCTCGAACGTGCTTTGCCTTCTCTTCTCGCTCTCTTTTGCGTATGTTAGCCACCATTTATGCTAGTCGCTTACTGCAGCTCCATCTCATACCTTTACCTTACCCATAAGCTTAAATAGTCTTGATCGCGAGGGTGCGAGATTGTTGAGTCCATGTGGCTCACAGATACTTCCAAAACCAGTTTGCAGGTGCCGATGTTACAGAGCAGGTGACGCAACCAAGCTCAAGGAGGAGCTCGATGAAGATCTTGTCCTTTGTGTTGTCCTATTTCCAGTTGATCAGTAGTGGAGCCCAGTTGGGGTCGATCGGGGACCTTGTCGTATTTGGGGTTCTTCTTTTATTTTGGTTCCGTAGTCGGACCTTGATTGTATCTGGTTGATGTAATGCTTTATTCATGTAATTGTGTGAAGTGGCGATTGTAAGCCAACTATGTATCTCTTTCCCTTATGTATTGCATGGGTTGTGTGAAGATTACCTCACTTGCGACATTGCTTTCAATGCGGTTATGCCTCTAAGTCGTGCTTCGACACGTGGGAGATATAACCGCATCGAGGGCATTTCAAGTTGGTATCAGAGCCTTCCCCGACCTTAGGAGCCCCATTTCTTGATCGTTTGTAGCAGCCGAGTGGTGTCTAGAAAAATGTTTTGAGTCATTTAGGAATTATATATCGGAGAGTTTAGGAATTCTTTTACTTCCCAGTCTCCTCATCGCTCTGGTAAGGCATCCTGACGTAGAGTTTTGACTCTTCTCTTCTCAAATTTCACTAAAAAAATTTAGGATCACGTGGGTATCTTGGAATCGTTCCGATGGTTTTATGACGAGAACATTGTCTTGGTGCCTCCTGTCAGGGGTTCTGTGGAAGTGTCCCGGGGAGTTGAGCTCTGAGGTGTTGTCGTCATAATTTTATCGTTGCAGTTCTGTAATACCTGAGTTTAGTACACCGACATCGAAAATCTCTTTTATGCAGTTGTTGGTGAGATAACCTCGACGCCACCCAGTACTGGGGCGGGAGTTCGGGAGTATTGCCATAACTTGTATAACGGATGCTTTTTGAAGGTTGAGGTAGATGATTTCCGAAGGTTTCTTGGTTATGTGTTGAAGGATGGATACAGCTGGATGTAGGATTTGTTAGTTTTGGGTGAGATATTATGCTTCCCCTGTATCCCCAACACCTGACTGCATAACCGGAAAATTTCGGGAGTTTATAAGTGGGAATTCAAGTAGCTCTTAGGATATCTTTCCGACAGATGTATGATATGAAATTGGGGTCCGATGTCTAGTGGTCCGCCTATTCACGGTTGGTTTTACAGTGGTCTCATTGTGTCTTAAAGAGTCCTTGGCTATGCCGACTCGGGGACGCTTCGTATGTCATGTGCACAGCCTTGTACATGATGGTGCTGTACGATCGAGCCCGTGTAGGCCCCACCATGAAAACTTCGGACGAAATCTCTATCATATGTTTGTTCCGGCTTATTCTGCAAGCCAATCCTTTGTTTTTGTTTTGAGTTGTGGTATTCGAGTTGCTTCGAAGTCAAATGTTGATCCCATACCTTCCCCAAGCGGTGTTTTCATACTCCTATGCGAATACTAATCCTCCTTGATAATCGAGATTGCTATGCCAATCTTGTTCAACCGGTGTGCTTCTCTTCAAGTGGAACCGATCATTTCAACATCCGTAAGATCAATTCTAAGTTTTTCTCAACGGTGTTCGTTTCTTCCATTCCAAATTGTCTTTGTTTTTCCCACCCTCCCTCCCTTTGTTTTTCTTCAAGGGATCCGATGTCTTAATCAAGTATCCTTTTATTCTTGTGAAGTCTCTCTTTTCCTTTCCGTCAAACCGGTGATTCTCATGAAGATTCTAACGGAGCTTCAAGTTTGTCATTCTTCATTCTTTTCATCTCCGGTGGTTTCAAGTCAAGTTTTGTTGATCATATTCTTTTTCCTCGTTTCAAATACCTTCTCATACCGGTGCACCTCTTAATCATCCACTCCTTGCTATTCAATTGTTCCGGAGTGCTCAAGATATCTCGAAGATTCGTGTTTCCACTCTGCACTCGTTCAAGATCTTTCGAGATTGGTATCTCATTCAAGCCATTTTAATTCAACCGGTGCATTCTCTCTTTTAAATCATTTCAACGGTGTTTCTTTTGAGTGGGCCCTAACCCACAGGTCTTTTCCCAGGATCTTACCTGACTCTTCTATTTTCCCGGAGCTATCCTAAATTCTTTTGAAGTTGGACGTAAGAATGATTTATCATCAGTCAGATGCCCTTGTCCAAGATCTTTCTAATTCTTTTCATCGTTGGCTCAACTTTTCCATTCTTCATTCCGGTGTGCCTCAATAATTCTTGGTGGTGTACTCGTCGTCATTCTCGGATGTTGAAGACCGAAGAAGAGTTTCTCTTTAATCTTGCTCTTTTCTCTTCAAGATTCGTGATTCTAGCTTGTTGCCATCCTCTCGTAATTGTCTTGATCGTGAAAATTCTTTTCACCTATTCGGAGTAATTCAAGAGTCTTCTCAGTTTGTTATCCGGAGTCCATCAATTCAGGTTTATTCTTTCTCAGCTGTCAGTTGTCATTCTCCTATCTTACCGGTGCATCAATCAAATATCCTCTAATCAGTTCTTGATCTCTTCGTTCTCTTATATATAAATTCTCTCAAGCATCTTCTGTCATTTGCTAATTCTTCCCGGTGTTTCTTTATGTTTTATTCGTTCTTTTTCAATTCTTACGGTGGTTCGTTCAAGATTTCTTTTCCTTATCAATTCATTCGTGGTTTCAATTCTACCGGTGGATCATTGAAGACCTTCTCAAGTTTGCGCTATATCTCTCTTAATCTTTCTACGAGGATAAGTAGTGTGCCAAATCCGTTGATTGTCATCAATTTAATTGGTGAAGGATACGCTTAATGTAATTCTTAGTCTTGTTCATTCAAGTGATTAATTCCTTACTCCGGAGGCTTTTCAGATTCTTGATCTCATTTGTTCTTCTTTCTTTTCCGGAGTTCCAACCTCTGTCAATTATTTTAGCACGGAGATCCATCTAAATCATTACAAGGTTTCACCTTGTGTTTTCAACTTCCCCTTTCTTTCCGTTTGATCATTCTTTTGTTTAACGGAGTTCTTCATGGAGGTTCTACATGTTGGTTCATTAAGGATTTAATTTCCTTCTCGAAGTTTTCATCGAGATTCTTTTCTAAGGAGCTCAAGCATTCTTCATCTTGCTATCCGGAGTGCATTTCTGTCTATCGTATCATTGGAGGTGGTATTATGTCATTCTTGATAATTTGAGTTCATGTTTTTCATGATTCACATGCTGTCAAGATTGGGACATTTTAAATCCATCAACCTATTCGTTGGAATTGTCTTGGGTTATATTTCACCTAAAGCCATCCCTAACGACTGTTGCTATCTATGGTGCTCATAAATGATCCAAGCTCTTCTTTATCCTCCCGGTGAAATACTTTCTCGTCTCCTTGTTCAAATAAATACAATTCTTTCCCGTGAGTGGCAGATTGTCACCTCATAATTTTGAGATGTATTTCATAAGACCATATCAAGATTTTTCTTTTCGTTGTTGGTTTTTCCGACAACTCCGTTCTAGCCTTTGTTGTAAGCATGCTCTGCCAACATATTGTTTTCTACTTCATTCACTCCTTTCCATTCTCTCTTTCCTTCCGGAGGCATTTTGATGTGGCTCTCTTCTATTTTTTTCTTTTTGTTCTTGTCAAGATCAAGTTCTTTTCATCTTATCAAGTCTTGCATCTCTTTCCAACCGGAGCGCTATACGAAGTTGTTCTGCTTTGTTCCTCCTTTCTATCGGTGTGTTTTCAATTTTGTTCATCTCCGTTGTATTCTTTTCTCGTATTTGCTTAACCTCGCAAGGTTCTTTGGTTTCACTCGTTTGTCAGAGAAGCAACACAGTTTCACCTCACCTCTTCCTCTTCCTTTCCCCTCCGGTGCCATTCTAGATCTCGGACGAGATCCTCTCATAGTGGTGGAGTGTTGTAACGCCCCGAGACCATTGTGCCAGGTGTCATCCAGTTATTCGCTGTTGTTGCCTTGTCATTGTTTGCGTGTCATGCATTGCATATGATGTCATCATGTGCATTTCATTTGCATACGTGTTCGCCTCATGCATCCGAGCATTTTTCCCGTTGTCCGTTTTGCATTCCGGCGCTCCGTTCTCCTCCAGTGGTCATTTCTACCTTCTTCTCGTGTGTGGGGATTAAACATTTCCGGATTGGACCGAGACTTGCCATGCGGCCTTGGTTTACTACCGGTAGACCGCCTGTCAAGTTTCGTACCATTTGGACTTCGTTTGATGCTCCAACGGTTAACCGAGGGACCGAGAAGGCCTCGTGTGTGTTGCAGCCCAACACCCTTCCAAAGTGGCCCAAAACCCACCTAAACTTGCTCCATTATCTCGGTCATTCGATCACGATCGCGTGGCCGAAAACCGCACCTCATTTGGACTCTCCTAGCTCCCTCTACCTATAAATATGTACATCTCCCCGAATTTTTGGATGAAACCCTAGATCCCTCCCTCTCCTCGCGCGCCGGACAAAAACATCGCCGGCGGACATGTCCGTTTCAACCTCCGCCGCCGCCCGCGCCAATGGCCTCGCGCCACCTGTCCTACCCGCGCCGTCCACCGTGCGGCCCGCCAAAGCCCGCGTTCGGCCCCCGCGGCCCACGTCGGCGCCGCCATCCGCCTCCACGCGCCCACTCCTCTCTCCTCCGCCTCCGGCCGCCCGACGCTGCCATCCGCCGCCATCGGCGACCACCGCCGCCACCGCGACGCCATCGCCGGCACCCTGAACGCCGCCACCTCACCGCTCCACCGCGGCGCGCCACCGCATCCGCCGTGCCGGACGGCCGCCGGATCCCGCGCCGGCTCGCACCTCCTCGCCGCCCGGCGAGTTCCTCCGGCCGGGCACGCTCGGATCCGGCCACCTCCCCCAACTCCGGCGCCCCAAGCATCTCCAGCGAGCACTTTTCCGGCCACCTCGGTTCGCGTGCCGCGAGATCCAGATCCAGATCCATCACCTCTCGGGTTGACTTTTTGCCGCGAAACCCTAATATTTTGCTCCTGTTCATCGCATCGTAACTCCTCATCCGTAGCTCCGTTTTGGACATATAGCATATCAAAATGTTCGTCTCAGAGAGTACATCATTTCATCTCATTGCATTATTTTCATTTGAGTTCATCTTGATGCCCGAAATGCTGTTAGAAAAGTGCTACTTGAGTTATTTGTCAGATCTGCTGCTTCATTTAGATATTTGTCATTTTTGCCATGATTATTGTGTGCATAATATGCCCATGAGTTCTACATGTGTTTTGTTATATGTTTTGCTATCTATCTAGAGGTGCAACCCATGTATTTTTGTGATGTGAGTGGTGACTAGCACAAGCTTGCAAAGTGAGGCACTTGATAATGCTGATTTCAGGGACTTAGCATTTCCACTAAGTCCTTGATCTGTTTATCTCATTATGCCATATGTTCACGTCGTTTCCTAGTGATCCGTGCCTCTTTTGAGGATGATCAGTAAGGATGTTTTATTAATCTTGTAGTGCTCTATCCATCCATGTCTTTATTTGCAATTATGGAGCAACCTAGCTTGAGTCAATCGAGCTCTACTTTTGCTATTTCGTGAATCCGGGCAGATTGTCTACTTGTTAGCAATTTTGTCGGGGATGTTGTAGTTGATCCGTGCATGCCATGTTATTGTTCTTGCCATGTCTAGCTTGCATTTTGTGTATTATTGATGGGTGTATGCTTAGCTTTTCATGACTTACTCCGTAGTGAGTGCATCGAGCTCGTAAACATGCCTACTTGATATATGTTTCATCATGCTCCAGTTTTCACAAAGTCTGAGAACTGATTATGTTTTTACCATGTTCACATGCTTGCAAATGTGTTTTCTGATCCCTTTTGGCTAAAGGTCACTAAGGGACTTTTGTTAAGCTCTTTAAGTAGCTCCATGCCATGCTTTACTTTGCCATGTTCAGGTCCTGTAGCATATTGTTTTCATGCTCTAAAGAGTGCTATCTGATCTGAAATTCCAGACAAGTGTTAATTTCACTAAGTCTGAAATCTGTTTACCATATGCATTTTTGCCATGCTTGTTTGAACCTGTTAATGTATGAATTGGCCGTAGCTCAGTGCTAGACTTTTGTTAAGCATCTTGAATGCATCCCTGCCATTTATTTTGTTGCCATGTTTGAGTGTTGTAGCATGTTCATCTTGTTGCATTTAGATGGCTACTTGCTGTATATCACAGACCGGTGCCATATTTGAATTGCTCGCCATTTCCAAACCGTAACTCCGATTCCGGTGATCTTTATATCGTTTTCAAGCGATTTCACCTCACCTTTCCAGTGGCACACTTGGATTTCCAAGTTGAGGCAAGGTTCATGCATTCCTTGTCAAATCTTGCATATGCATCGCATACCGCATCCCGCATATCATACCATGTTCATGTGTTGGTTTGTTTACTATGTTGTGTGCTTATTTCCGGTGTTTGCTTCTTCGGGTTGGTTCTGGTAACGTCGCGTTTGTGAGGACCCGTTCGTCTATGTTCCGTCTATCTTCTTCATGGACTCGTTCTTCTTCCTTGCGGGATTTCAGGCAAGATGACCATACCCTCAAAATCACTTCTATCTTAGCTTGCTTAGTTGCTCGCTCTTTTGCTATGCCTATGCTGCGATACCTACCACTTGCTTATCATGCCTCCCATATTGTTGAACCAAGCCTCTAACCCACCTTGTCCTAGCAAACCGTTGTTTGGCTATGTTACTGCTTTGCTCAGCCCCTCTTATAGCGTTGTTAGTTGCAGGTGAAGATTGAAGTTTGTTCCTTGTTGGAACATGGAGATGTTTTTCCTTGTTGGAACATGGATTTTGTTAGGATATCACAATATATCTTATTTAATTAATGCTTCTATATACTTGGTAAAGGGTGGAAGGCTCGGCCTTATGCCTGGTGTTTTGTTCCACTCTTGCCGCCCTAGTTTCCATCATATCGGTGTTATGTTCCTGGATTTTACGTTCCTTACGCGGTTGGGTTATAATGGGAACCCCTTGACAGTTCGCTTTGAATAAAACTCCTCCAGCAAGGCCCAACATTAGTTTTACCATTTGCCACCTAGCCTCTTTTTCCCTTGGGTTAGGCCAGCCCAAGGGTCATCTTTATTTTAAACCCCCCCGGGCCAGTGCTTGTCTAAGCGTTGGTCCAAACTAGAGCCCCTTGCAGCGCCATCTCGGGGAAACTCGAGGGCTGGTTTTAGTTGTACGGATTGCTTATCCGGTGTTGCCCTGAGAACGAGATATGTGCAGCTCCTATCGGGATGTCGGCGCATTGGGTAGTCTTGCTGGACTTTTTTTACCATTGTCAAGGATGTCTTGTAAAACCGGGATACCGAGCCTGATCGGAATGTCTCGGGAGGAGGTCTATTCCCTTGTTGATCGTGAGAGCTTGTCATGGGCTAAGTTGGGACACCCCTGTAGGTATTTGAACTTTCGAAAGCCATGCCCGCGGTTATGGGAAGATGGGAATTTGTTAATGTCCGGTTGTAGAAAACCTGAAGTTGACCTTAATTAAAATGAATCAACCGCGTGTGTAACCGTGATGGTCTCTTTCCGGCGGAGTCCGGGAAGTGAACACGGTGTTGGAGTTATGCTTGACGTAGGTTGTTTTAGGATCACTTCTTGATCATAGATTTCTCGAACATGCTTTGCCTTCTCTTCTCGCTCTCTTTTGCGTATGTTAGCCACCATTTATGCTAGTCGCTTACTGCAGCTCCATCTCATACCTTTACCTTACCCATAAGCTTAAATAGTCTTGATCGCGAGGGTGCGAGATTGTTGAGTCCCTGTGGCTCACAGATACTTCCAAAACCAGTTTGCAGGTGCCGATGTTACAGAGCAGGTGACGCAACCAAGCTCAAGGAGGAGCTCGATGAAGATCTTGTCCTTTGTGTTGTCCTGTTTCCAATTGATCAGTAGTGGAGCCCAGTTGGGGTCGATCGGGGACCTTGTCGCATTTGGGGTTCTTCTTTTATTTTGGTTCCGTAGTCGGACCTTGATTGTATCTGGTTGATGTAATGCTTTATTCATGTAATTGTGTGAAGTGGCGATTGTAAGCCAACTATGTATCTCTTTCCCTTATGTATTGCATGGGTTGTGTGAAGATTACCTCACTTGCGACATTGCTTTCAATGCGGTTATGCCTCTAAGTCGTGCTTCGACACGTGGGAGATATAACCGCATCGAGGGCGTTTCAGATGTAGAACCATTGTTTCTGCCATTCCTTGACAGTCTCCACGATAGTGCCTTTCGACCAGGAGACATTGGTCAGCTTGCTCACCATGGCGCCCCCGCACTCCGCGTGCTGGCCATCCACCACCTTCGGCTTCACGTTGAAGACCTTGAGCCACAACCCAAAGTGGGTTTGGATGCGGAGGAAGGCCTCACACATGACGATGAGAGCTGAAATGTTGAGGAAAGAGTTCGGGGATAGATCATGGAAGTCTATCCCGTAATAGTACATCAGCCCGCGGACGAAATGGTGAAGTGGAAACCCTAGCCCGCAGAGGAAATGAGGGATGAATACCACCCTCTCATTGGGCTTCGGTGTGGGGACGACTTGCCCCTGGGCTGGAAGACGGTGGGTGATTTCCTTCGCCAAGTACCCGGCTGCCCGAAGCTCAGTAATGTCCTTCTCCTTGACAGAGGAGACCATCCACTTGCCTTGACCTCCGGATCCGGACATGGTTGAGTGCTAGCTTGAGTGGGAAGAAGATGAGAACTTGGGCGCTGGAGCTCAAGAGTGGAAGGGCAGAGGAAGAGAGAAGGTGTGGGAGAAGAAGGGGGGATCCTTATCCCCTTATAAAGGCAGTGAACATCGAACGCCTCCCCACTCGCCCTAAAACTCGCCTATTCCCAAGGGCTGTGTAAATGGCACAGTTGGGTTACCCATGCCCGCATTGATGAAAATCCCGCAATAAGGGGACACGATCTCTGCTTTGACAAGACGTGCCAATGGAAACCGCATCTTGAAACATGGAACGTCAGACAAAAACGGTTCGATATAGTGACCGAACAGATGTGATGTCATCTTGCAAAAAGTTGTCAGCGGATGGGACTCGTGAAATACTATATTCCTTGCAGTTGTGTGTGGTATTTGTGTTGCAGAACTGGACACCTTCGTTTCATCCGAAGACTATCCTGGAGTATTCGGAAAGTAGAACCCGCCTTGCAATGCCGAAGACAATCTGCGCGTCGTACACATCGTCATTGAAGCCTGGTTCAGGGGCTAGTGAGGGAGTCCTGGACTAAGGGGTCCTCGGGTGTCCGATCTATTGGATATGGGCCAGACTGATGGGCCATAAGGATACAAGGACCGAAGGCTCCACCCGTGTCCGGATAGGACTCTCCTTGGCGTGGAAGGCAAGCTTGGCGACCAACTATGAAGATTC
Organism: Triticum urartu; assembly: GCF_056163025.1. NCBI lineage: Eukaryota > Viridiplantae > Streptophyta > Magnoliopsida > Poales > Poaceae > Triticum > Triticum urartu. The sequence goes on from NC_141876.1 coordinate 533,018,877, forward strand.
CTTTCTTTGTAACCGACCTTGTGTAACCCTAGATCCCTCCCGTGTCTATATAAACCGGGGGGCTAGGTCTGTAGATAGGTTGAATCCTCATAATCATAGCCAGACTAGACTTTTAGGGTTTAGTCATTACGATCTCGTGGTAGATCAACTCTTGTAATACTCATATTCATCAAGATTAATCAAACATGATGTAGGGTATTACCTCCATAGAGAGGGCCCGAACCTGGGTAAAACATTGTGTCCCCTGTCTCTTGTTACCATCGATCCTAGACGCACAGTTCGGGACCCCCTACCCGAGATCCGCCGGTTTTGACACCGACACCCGCCCCCCTTCACAGTGCAAAAGCCACTGCAGGAAAAGCCTGACATCAGCTCCCGAGCCTGGGTCAGCACCACCACCGTAGGGGTGCCAACACTTGTGACCCGCTCTAATCCTGGTGGACCGAGAGGGATACGACCCAGTGGCTGCCTACGGCCATCATCGAGCCACTAGCTCAGATGACGCCAAATATGTGGCCTTTAGCACCGATCCAACAGCTAGCCAGCGCAATCCCGATCACCACCTCCATGGTCCTTTACCGACGACAACCTGTAGACACCTCCGAATCGACTCGTAAGCTCCCGCCTTGGCCTGACCTCACACGAGGATCAACTAACTCTGGGTCGGAGGACCATGTCAAACTCCCGCACCGATGGCCAGTCTGCAACCCTGGCCCACAGCCATCCATCGCACCCGGGGGAGGCGGGCGCCACCCCATCAGATCTGAACAACCCAGATCCATACGGGGGCCGCACAGGTAGCCGGCAACTCCGGCTGCCGAGCAGACGCACTTGTGCCAGCCCCACCCCCACAGAATCCTCATGCCATGCCCTTCCAAGTGCTCCTCCCATAGTCCACATCCCTGCATCCACACGCCCGCGAGAAGGACAAGGCGCCACCACTAGCAGCCAAGAGCCAGTGCGAGCGGCTCACCGGTGATAGCGGCAGAGAAGCCCATCCACGGTGATGAGTCGGTGGGCAGAGGTGGCACCAGAGGCGAGGGCGGTGGGCACTATGAGGTGGACAAGTGGCTCGGCAACCAAGTTCATCGATGAGACAGCCGCCACAACCAACACTGTAGGAGGTGAAGGAAAATATGCCCTAGAGGCAATAATAAAGTTGTTATTTCCTTATATCATGATAACTATTTATTATTCATGCTAGAATTGTATTAACCGGAAACTTGATACATGTGCGAATACATAGACAAAATAGAGTCTTCCTAGTATGCCTCTACTTGACTAGGTCGTTAATCAAAGATGGTTAAGTTTCCTGACCATAGACATGTGTGGTCATTTGATGAACGGGATCACATCATTAGAGAATGATGTGATGGACTAGACCCATCTGTTAGCTTAGCATAATGATCGTTAAGTTTTATTGCTACTGCTTTCTTCATGACTTATACATATTCTTTGACTATGAGATTATGCAACTCCCGAATATCGGAGGAACACCTTGTGTGCTATCAAATTTCACAACGTAACTGGGTGATTATAAAGATGCTCTATAGGTGTCTCTAAAGGTGTTTGTTGGGTTGGCATAGATCGACATTAGGATTTGTCACTCCGAGTATCGGAGAGGTATCTCTGGGCCCTCTTGGTAATGCACATCACAATAAGCCTTGCAAGCAATGTGACTGATGAGTTAGTTGCGGGATGATGCATTACGGAACGAGTAAAGAGACTTTCCAGTAACGAGATTTAACTAGGTATGAGGATACCAATGATTGAATCTCGGGCAAGTAATATACCGATGACAAAGGGAATAACGTATGTTGTCATTACAGTTTGACCGATAAAGATCTTCATAGAATATGTAGGAACCAATATGAGCATCCAGGTTCCACTGTTGGTTATTGACCGGAGATATGTCTCGGTCATGTCTACATAGTTCTCGAACCCGTAGGGTCCGCACGCTTAACGTTCAATGACGATTTGTATTATGAGTTGTGTTTTGGTGACCGAAGATTGTTCGGAGTCCCAGATGAGATCACAGACATGACGAGGAGTCTCGAAATGGTCAAGAGGTAAAGATTGATATATTGGACGATAGTATTCGGACACCGGAACGGTTCCGGATTGTTTCGGGTATTTTTCGGAGTACCGGGAGGTTACTGGAACCCCCCGGGGAAAGTAATGGGCCACTATGGGCCATAGGTGTAACATCCCATTTTCCTAATTAGGATGTTAATAGATCATTCATATGCATATCATATTTTTATTGCATTATTTGCTTTTTCAGAATATTCAAATCATTATGCAACAAAAGGCAATTTATTGGGAGTTGAGATAACATGACTTCTCCCCTATTTTAAAAATGTTCATAATGTGCAGAATATTATTTCCAGTTCATCTGATATGTTCTGGTAATTTTTGTGATCTTCAAAGTATTTTATTTGTGTGTTATTTTACTGTTTGTGTGGCCTTTTGCATAAAAATGAATTTCTAAAATTGCATTAGGTGAGGAACTAGTGTTCCTGTAGTTTATATCAGCAGTATAGATTTTACTGTGTGTCTACGTATTTTTTTATTTAGTTTTCATACTGTTGTTTTATTTTTAGTTATTTGCTGCTGTAGTTTTTGTTTTAAAACAAAAAAAGGGAAGCGCAGCACAGCGCAGCTCCGCACCACGGCCCAGCAAGCCAACGCCGCGGCCCAGCACACCCCGCAGCCCACTTCGACCGAAGCGGTGCTCCGCACCGCTGCGCCCGATCCGCATCGCCCCTCGCCTCCCGTCGCTGACCAGCGGGCCCCGCCGTGCGCCTGTTCCTCTGCTTCCCCGAGTGGACACCACACGCGCGCACCGCACGCATGCCGAGGCCGAGCCGGTTCACCCCGCGTCCCTAGTCCACCTTGAGCGCTCCCGAGTCGCCGTGTGCAAGCAGAAGACCCAGGGAAACCCCGCATCCACTCGCCGTTCTTCCTCGCTGCCGCACGCTTCAGCTAGGGCGAAACGGATCTCGCCGGAGGAGCTCGAGACGCCGCCATTTCACCGGTCGTTTTGTTGGCTGTAAGATCATCCCCGGCCACTCCGCTTGTTCCTCTCGGACCCCCTCTCAGTTGCCGCTCGTTTGACACCTCGGGGTGACCTATAGACCACCAGAACGACGCCGCCGCCGACGCCCGATTTCGCCGGAGCACCAAGGTTCACCTCGCCGCCGTCGCCTACAGAGGACGTATCGCCGCCGTCCGACACCACCACCACCTCCGCCACTCGTCGCTGAACCCATCCGCCACTTCACCCTCGCCGGAGACCCACCGGAGAGCCGTCGCCGACGACGCCCGACCGCCGCCACCGTTTTTCTGTTTCTGGTGAGCACGCACACGCACAGGAGGTCTTCAACCAATCACCCGCTGCCACGTGGCACTTCGCTACAGGAACAGCACAAGAGTTCGCTACAGTACCAGGAGTTTTCTGTTTTCCTTTTGTTTTATTTTTAGATTTCACCAAAACTTCCATTAGCTATAACTCCTAATCTGTATATCCAAATTAGGTAATTCTTTTTCCTATGATCTCACAAAAATCGGCACATTATCACAGTAGCAACTTTGCACATGTTTGCTCTGTTCAAATTTGAATTCGTTTGAATTTGAAATAAATCTTCCGGAGGCCATAACTCTCAAACCGTTTATCGGAATCGAGTGATTCTTTTTGCATTGTGACCATAATGCATTTTAGGTTCTGTTAATCTTCTGTTGTTGAGTTTTTAAAATGTTTTCCTTGCTGTTGGTTTTGTTTTGGATCTTTTCATGTTCCGGTGATTGATTTGTTGAATTGTGTGAAACATGTAGATTATCCAGAGTGCGACGCGAGCTACTGTCAGGAGTGTGACTTTCTGAACCAGAACCAAGGCAAGTTACATGTTGATCATCCTTTACCTATTGTTTTCTATGCATGTAGTTATATCACACTATGAATATATGCATGTATAGGAATACTATATTATTTTTGCGATGCTGATGAGCTATATTCCCGTCTTTGCAAATCGTGGTAGTGGTAGGTTGCTATGCTTTGTAGATGGGGGTGGTTCGTGTATTCATTGAGTTTATGTGAGGATTATATATATTTAACAAATTGAGTAGTAACTCAGGATTTAACTCACCTCTGGGCGGAAGTGCTATTGCTTGGTGTTGAGGGAAGGCATCATGGGGTCTTGCACCTTTTCTAAGGCCATGCGCTCATGAGAGTGCACCCTAAGTGGAATGCCGCCCAGGCTCAAAAAGATCAGACAGACTTAGTGACTAGTACCTTTCATGTGCGGCCACTGGCTATATGGGCTCTGGCTTAGTTGATCAGTTGTTGGAACCCTAGCCCAGACAGTGTCGACAGATGTAGCATATGTAGGTGGGATGTGGCTGTCAGGTGGTCAAGGGAACCTCTTCTGAAAGACTTCGTCTCAATCTTCGGATTGGGTCCAGTGGGTAAAGCGTACTAAACTCTGCAGAGTATTAGAACTAATCATGATTAGCCGTGCCCCCGGTTATGGGTAAATTTGAGCGACTATGCCATTACAGTTGTTGGATGATCTTGACAGATGTGACACTTAATAAATTTGTTGGGCAACTTAATAAAGGGTAGGTTGGAGTTGATTTTGCCAACTCAACCTTGTGCATTTAATTGTAGTAATAAAAGAACTAAATAAAAATTTGACTATTAGGTAGTTATTAGGATAACATCTGCTTTCTACAAAATAAACCCCCAAGCCTTCCTTTGTTGTACTATGCATATACATGTAGGTCTGCTTTATTATTACTCCTGTGTAACTTGCCAATACATTCCAAGTATTGACCTATATGGCTGCAACGTCTCATGTTGCAGGATATTCTGACGAAGAGTAAGGTACCGTTAGGGTCGCGAGTCTGCACTCAGCATCGCCAGTGGGCTATGATGGGACTCATCGTTATTTTTTTTGCTACTTTCTGCTGTTTGGTTGAATAAAGCTAGCCAAGTGCTATGCAGATTGTTTTATTTTATATATTCTGGATCATACGATGTAATAAATGATGCACTTGCTATTCTGGTATACATCTATACTTTGTGTGCTAGCGAGTTCGATCCAGGGACTAGCACGGTAAGCACAGAGACTCAAATCCTTCGAGGTTTGGTCGGTACAATAGGGGAGAGAGGAGGCAGCCCACAATGGATGGCCGCCCCCCATGGGAGTCTGAATTGGACTAGTGGAGGGGGTGGTGCCCCCTTTCCTTCTCCTCCTCCCTCTCCTTCCCCCTTTCCCCCCTCCATGAGAAGGAATAAGAGGGGGGCCGAAGCCTACTAGTACTACGAGTCCTAGTAGGACCCCCCCCCCCACTTGGCCCGCCCCTTAGGGCCGGCCTCCTCCCTCTCCCTCCTTTATATACGTGGGGGGCACCCCTTGGTGACACACCAATTGTTCCAAGTCGTGTGTGACGTCTTCCTCCATGGTTTACTCCTCCGGTCATATTCACGTAGTGCTTAGGCGAAGCCCTGCGCGGATCACATCACCATCACCTTCACCAGGCCGTCGTGCTGATGAAACTCTCCCTTGACACTTTTCTGGATCAAGAGTTTGAGGGACGTCATCGAGCTGAACGTGTGCTGAACTCGGAGGTGCCGTACATTCAGTACTTGATCGGTTGGATCATGAAGATGTTCGACTACATCAACCGCGTTAACCTAACGCTTCCGCTTTCAGTCTACGAGGGTACATGGACACACTCTCCCCCTCTCATTGCTATGCATCTCCTAGATAGATCTTGCGTGATCGTAGGATTTTTTTTTGAAATTGCATGCTACATTCCCCAACAGTGGCATCCGAGCCAGGTTTATGCGTAGATGATATGCACGAGTAGAACACAAAGAGTTGTGGGCGATCATAGTCATGCTGCTTACCACCAACGTCTTATTTTGATTCGGCGGTATTGTTGGATGAAGCGGCCCGAACCAACCTTACATGACCACGTTCATGAGACCGGTTCCACCGACAAACATGCAACTTGTTTTGCATAAAGGTGGCTGGAGGGTGTCTGTTTCTCCAACTTTAGTTGAATCGAATTTGACTATGGCCGGTTCTTGTTGAAGGTTAAAACAACACACTTGATGAAAAATCGTTGTGGTTTTGATGCGTAGGTAAGAACGGTTCTTACTAGAAGCCCATAGCAACCACGTAAAACTTGCAACAACAAAGTAGAGGATGTCTAAATTGTTTTTGCAGGGCATGTTGTGATGTGATATGGTCAAGACATGATGTGATATACGTTATTGTATGAGATGATCATGTTTTCTAAAATTTATCGGCAACTGGCAGGAGCCTTATGGTTGTCGCTTTATTGTATGAAATGCAATTGCCATGTAATTTCTTTACTTTATCATTATGTGTTACAACGACGCTACGATGCAGATCAAGGTGTCAATCCAGTGATAATGGAGATCATGACTGTGCTTTGGAGATGGAGATCAAAGGCACAAGATGATGATGGCCATATCATGTCACATATTTTGATTGCATATGATGTTTATCTTTTATGTATCTTATTTTGCTTAGTACGGTGGTAGCCTTATAAGATGATCCCTCACTAAATTTAAAGGTATAAGTGTTCTCCCTGAGTACGCACCGTTGCCGAGACACCATGTGATGATCGGGTGTGATAAGCTTTACGTTCACATACAACGGGTGTAAGACAGTTTTGCACATGCAGAATACTTGGGTTAAACTTGACAAGCCTAGGATGTACAGACATGGCCTCGGAAGACTGACACCGAAAGGTCGAACGTGAATCATATAGTAGATATGATCGACATAGAGATGTTCACCATTGAAAACTACTCCATCTCACGTGATGATAGGACATGGTTTAGCTGATATGGATCACGTGATCATTTAGATGACTAGAGGGATGTCTATCTAAGTGGGAGTTCTTAACTAATATGATTAATTGAACTTAAATTTATCATGAACTTAGCCTGTTAGTTTTTGCATATCTATGTTTTAGATCAATGGCCCGTGCTACCGTTCCCTTGAATTTTAATGCGTTCCTAGAGAAAGCTAAGTTGAAAGATGATGGTAGCAACTACACGGACTGGGTAACGTCCTTGAAGCACCGCTAGGTGCAAGGCCTGCTGTAGGAGCAACTCCGGACATTATGAACGTGTGGCAAGCTAGATCTGATGACTACTCAATAGTCCAGTGTGCCATGCTTTACGGCTTAGAATCGGCACTTCAAAGACATTTTGAATGTCATGGAGCATATGAGATGTTCTAGGAGTTGAAGTTAATATTTCAAGCAAATGCCTGAGTTGAGAGATATGAAGTCTCCAACAAGTTCTATAGCTGCTAGATGGAGGAGAACAGTTCTGTCAGTGAACACATACTCAGAATGTCTGGGTACCATAACCACTTGACTCAGCTGGGAGTTAATCTTCTGGATGATAGTGTTATTGACAGAGTTCCTCAATCACTGCCACCAAGCTACAAAGGCTTCATGATGAACTATAATATGCAAGGGATGGAAAAGAGACTATTCCCGAGCTCTTCGCAATGCTCAAGGCTGCGGAGGTAGAAATTTAGAAGGAGCATCAAGTGTTGATGGTTAACAAGACCAGTAGTTTCAAGAAAAAAGGGCAAAGGAAAGAAGGGGAACTTCAAGAAGAACAGCAAGCAAGTTGATGCTCCCGGGAAGAAGCCCAAGTCTGGACCTAAGCCTGAAACTGAGTGCTTCTAATGCAAAGGGACTGGTCACTGGAAGCGGAACTGCCCCAAGTATTTGGCGGATAAGAAGGATGAAAAATGAATGGTATATTTGATATACATGTTATTGATGTGTACCTTACTAATGCTCGTAGTAGCGCCTGGGTATTTGATACTGGTTCTGTTGCTAATATTTGCAACTCGAAACAGGGGCTACGGATTAAACGAAGATTGGCTAAGGACGAGGTGAAAATGCGCGTCAGAAATGGTTCCAAGTCGATGTGATCGCCGTCGGCACACTACCTCTACATCTACCTTCGAGATTAGTTTTAGACCTCAATAATTGTTATTTGGTGCCAGCGTTGAGCATGAACATTATATCTAGATCTTGTTTGATGCGAGACGGTTATCCATTTAAATCAGAGAATAATTGTTGTTCTATTTATATGAGTAATATCTTTTATGGTCATGCACCCTTGATGAGTGGTCTATTTTTGTTGAATCTCGATCATAGTGATAAACATATTCATAATATTGATGCCAAAAGATGCAAAGTTAATAACGATAGTGCAACTTATTTGTGGCACTGCTGTTTGGGTCATATTGGTGTAAAGCGCATGAAGAAACTCCATGCAGATGGGATTTTGGAATCACTTCATTATGAATCACTTGATGCTTGCGAACCATGCCTCATGGGCAAGATGACTAAGACTCCGTTCTCCGGAACAATGGAGCGAGCCACTGACTTATTGGAAAAAATACATACTGATGTATGCGGTCCGATGAGTGTTGAGGCTCGCGGCGGGTATCGTTATTTTCTGACCTTCACAGATGATTTGAGCAGATATAGGTATATCTACTTAATGAAACATAAGTCTGAAACATTTGAAAAGTTCAAAGAATTTCAGAGTGAAGTGGAAAATCATCGTAACAAGAAAATAAAGTTTCTACGATCTGATCGTGGAGGCGAATATTTGAGTTACGAGTTTGGTCTTCATTTGAAACAATGTGGAATAGTTTCGCAACTCATGCCACCTGGAACACCACAACGTAATCATGTGTCCGAACGTCGTAACCGTACTTTATTAGATATGGTGCGATCTATGATGTCTCTTACCAATTTACCACTATCTTTTTGGGGTTATGCTTTAGAGACAGCTGCATTCACATTAAATAGGGCACCATCTAAATCCTTTGAGACGACACCATATGAACTGTGGTTTAGCAAGAAACCTAAGTCGTCGTTTCTTAAAGCTTGGGGTTGCGATGCTTATGTGAAAAAGCTTTAGCCTGATAAGCTCGAACCCAAATCGGAGAAATGTGTCTTCATAAGATACCCAAAAGAAACTGTTGGGTACACCTTCTATCACAAATCCGAAGGCAAGATATTTGTTGCTAAAATGGATCCTTTCTAGAGGAGTTTCTCTCGAAATAAGTGAGTGGGAGGAAAGTAGACAATAGTCGGGACCACTCCCATGATTTCAGATCTGAACCGTTTATGTTATCACCATTATATTCATGTTCTAGATCCGATCTTGCAAGTTATAGTCACCTACTACGTGTTATGATCCGGCAACCCCGGAGTGACAATAGTCGGGACCACTCCCGGTGATGACCGTAGTTTGAGGATTTCATGTATTCACTATGTGCTAATGCTTTGTTCCGGTTCTCGATTAAAAGGAGGCCTTGATATCCCTTAGTTTCCAATAGGACCCCACTGCCACGGGAGGGTAGGACAAAAGATGTCATGCAAGTTCTTTCCATAAGCACGTATGGCTATTTACGGAATACATGCCTACATTATATTGATGAACTGGAGCTAGTGCCGTATCGCCCTAGGTTATTACTGCCTCATGATGAATATCATCCAACAAGTCACCGACACAATGCCTACGAATTTATCATATATTGTTCTCTCTAAGTTACTACTGCTAGCATCGTTGTTACACTTGCTACAAAATTACTGCTATCAATATTACCGTTACCATTGCTGCTGCTACTATTATCAAAGCTATCATACTACTTGTCTACTGATCACTTTGCTGCAGATAATTAATCTCTAGGTGTGGTTGAATTTATAACTCAGCTGCAAATACCTTCAAATATTCTTTGGCTCCCCTTGTGTCGAATCTATAAATTTGGGTTGAATACTCTACCCTCGAAAACTGTTGTGATCCCCTATACTTGTGGGTTACCAAGACCTTTTTCGGGCGCCGTTGCCGGGGACCATAGCTATATTTGTTGAGTCACTTGGGATTATTATCACTTTATCACTATGAAGAATCTGAAGGATGCTAAGACTAAGATATTTCCCTCAAAGATGAGGGGAGGTAAGGAACTGCCATCAAGTTCTTGTTTAGATTCACCTTCTATTATAAGTAAACTTGCAATAGCACCACATGCTATTAATTCTGATATGTCGCAAGTTATTGATGATGCTACTTCTGCTATGGATAATTCTTATGATGATGCTAGTACCTTGCTTGATAATGATGATGTGCCACTTGGTGAATTTCTTGATAAACAAATTGCTAGAGTAATACAACATGATGTTGTTGAATCTGATGATGAGCTTGAAACTGAATCTCCTGAAACACCTGCTAGAACTAGCCTTCCTAGATATGAATTGCCTAAGGTACCGGAAGTCTATGCTATGAATGAAGAGACAACTAGAGATATTGTTACTTGTAAGGATAGAGATGATCTAGAGAAATTATTATGCAAGTATAAAGAAAAAAAATCTCTAAATGCTAGAATGAAATGTGATCCTAAGTTTGCTACTTCACCTATCTTTATTGATGATAAGGATTATGAATTCTCTGCCGACCCAGAGTTGATTACTTTGGTTGAATCTTATCCTTTCCATGGTTATGAAACTAAAACTGTTGTAGCACATCTTACTAAGTTGAATGACATAGCCACCCTTTTTACTCGTGATGAGGAAACTCACTATTACTTTATTCTCAAATTATTTCCTTTCTCGTTAAAGGGTGATGCTAAAGCTTGGTACAATACTCTTTCTCCTGGTTGTGTGCGTAGTCCCCAGGATATGATCTATTACTTCTCTGAAAAATATTTTCCTGCTCATAAGAAACAAGCTGCCTTGCAGGAAATATTTAACTTTGTTCAAATTAAAGAAGAGAGTCTCCCACAAGCTTGGGGGAGGCTTTGCCAATTACTTAGTGATTTGCCTAATCATCCTCTTAAGAAAAATGAAATACTTGATATCTTCTATAATGGACTAACCGATGCTTCTAGGGATTTCCTAGATAGTTTTGCTGGTTCTGTTTTCAGGGAACAAACTGTTGGACAAGCTGAGTAATTATTGAATAACATATTGAAAACTTATGATGATTGGACTCTTCCTAAACCACCGGCTAAACCCACTCCGAGGAAGAGGGGTATATTATATCTCAGTCCTGAAGATATGCAAGAGGCAAAGAAATCTATGAAGGAAAAAGGTATTAAAGTTGAGGATGTTAAAAATTTACCTCCTATTGAAGAAATACATGAGCTTAATACACCACCACGGCCTAAGGTGGTAGAGGTAAATTCTCTTATGAATTTCAATGATAATGACAATTCTCACAATATGCATCCTAGCCAATGCCTTTATGAGTTTGAAAACTACATTAGAAAACAAGATCACTTCAATGCAAATGTTATGAAACAATTGAAATACAACTCTGATATGATTGCTCGCTTGAGTGACTTGTTATTTAGAATCTCAAATGATGTTAGAGGTGTTGGAAAACATGCTTCTATGGTTCAAACTCAGTTAGAACAAGTTGCTAAATCTCAAAGAGAATTGCTTGATGAAATGAATAATAATATACATGACTTTGTTGTTCGAGTTGCAACTAGAGGAGGTAAAATGACTCAAGAACCACTTTATCCTGAGTTACACCCAAAAAGAATAGAACAAGACTCACAAAGAGTTTACACTAGTGCACCTAGTCCTTCTAAAAAGAAAAAGAAGAAGAAAAATGATAGGACTTTACATGCTTCTAGTGAACCTGAAATAGAAAAACCTCCTGATAATGATGATGAAACTTCTATCTCTGATGCTGAAACTCAGTCTGGTAATGAAAATTCACCTAGTGATAATGAAAAAGATAATGCTGAGGTTCATGAAAATACTCAACCAAATAATAAAGAACCAAACAATGATGTTGAGATAGAACCACCTGTTGATCTTGATAACCCACAACCTAAGAATAAAAGGTATGACAAAAGAGACTTTATTGCTAGAAAACACGGTAAAGAAAGAGAATAGTGGGTTCAAAAACCTATGCCTTTTCCACCTAAGTCAACTAAAAAGAATGATGATGAAGAATTTGAACGCTTTGCTGAAATGTTGAGGCCAGTCTTTTTGCGTACTCGCTTGACTGATATCTTGAAAATGCCTCCTTATGCAAAGTATATGAAAGACATCATCACTAATAAGAGAAAACACCGGAAGCTAAAATCTACACTATGCTTGCTAATTATACTTTTAAAGATGGAGTACCTAAAAAACTTGGAGATCCTAAAATACCAACTATACCTTGCTCTATCAAAAAGAATTATGTGAAAACTGTTTTGTGTGATTTAGGAGCTGGTGTTAGTGTTATGCCTTTCTCTTTATATAAAAGACTTGATTTGAATAAACTCACACCTACTGAAATATCTTTGCAAATGGCTGACATATCAACTGCCATACCTATCAGTATCTGTGAGGATGTGCCCGTTGTTGTTGCTAATGTTACTATTTTGACTGAGTTTGTTATACTTGAGATGCCCGAGCACGACAACATGTCGATTATCCTTGGTAGACCCTTCTTGAATATTGTAGGGGCTATTATTGATTGCAATAAAAGCAAGGTCACTTTTCATATCAATGGTAATGTGCATACGGTGCACTTTTCGAAGAAACAATTCCAAGTGAATGGTATTAATGTTATTAAAAAATCTCCGACAATCACTATTGGAAGTTCTTCAAATGCCTCTACGTACTGTCAAAAAGAAATATGAAATGCTTATTGTTGGGGACATTAATATCCCCATTGAGGTAACTTAGTGATTTGCGGAAGTTCTTCGGTTTCATGCTAATCAAGAGTGGTTGTTAATAAGACCTGATCAACCTTATTAATGGATCATTTTTTAGCGCTATGAAGTTGATGAATTTAGTAAGCAATACCTTCTGTCCCTACTTTTTATTTTCTGTTTTTATTAGTTAAATAAAATAAAATGTCATGTTATGTCTATTTTCCGATTTTCCCATGCAATAAAAAAGACCCAAAAATAAAAGTTCTCGGAATGCCCTGAAAATTTAATATGATTTTTTCTAAATATTTCTGAATTTTTGGTGCAAATAACATCAGAGGGAGGTGCACCAGGTGGGCACAACCCACCTGGGCGCGCCAGGACCCCTGGTGGGTTGTGGTCCCCACGTAGCCCCCCTCACTTATCTCTTTATACCACATCATCACTTACCTCCAGAAAAAATCTCCATTGCTCTCTCCCGTGTTCTTGCTCTCAAACCCGCGGATTTCGATCTCTTTGCTCAAAGCTCCATTTCCGAAACTGTTTCGGGGGATTGTTGCTTGGTATGTGACTCCACCGTTTGTCCAATAGTTTTTGTTTTAGTGGTTTATATTTTGAATAATTAGTTACTCTTGGTGCTGCTATAGATGAGCTTGCATGTTGAATTCTTAGTGTTCTAAGTAGTTTGAATGCTTGCTATGGCCTTTATGTATCCCTATGAGTAGTTGGTATCAATTTTGTGAAGTTCTGTTGAGAAAACTTTGTGGGCTAATAAATTTCAGAATTTATGTTCATAGGAAAACCATGAATATCTTTAGGAAGTTTGGTTCCAAGAAGAACTCTAAGGGTGTTATTGGGGAGTCATCTCACAGTGATCTCCATCCTTGGAGGTTGACGGAAGTACGGTCATGCGAATGGCCACACACCTCATTCATGGAAGAGACTGGGATCCTTCAGGAGTTCACACAATATGCTGCTAATGTCGGCCTCACCGACTTCATCGCAGCTGAATGCGAACAGTATCATCTCCTCACAAACTCCTTTGTTCAAAGCTTTACTTTCCTCTCTAGGAATAATCTGTTTGGAAACGTAGTAATTTCAAAAAAATTCCTACGCACATGCAAGATCATGGTGATGCATAGCAACCAGAGAGGAGAGTGTTGTCTATGTACCCTCGTAGACCGACAGCGGAAGCGTTATAACAACGCAGTTGATGTAGTCGTACGTCTTCATGGCCCGACCGATCAAGCACCGAAACTACGGCACCTCCGAGTTCTAACACACGTTCAGCTCGATGACGATCCCCGGACTCCGATCCAGCAAAGTGTCGGGGAAGAGTTCCGTCAGCATGACGGCGTGGTGATGATCTTGATGTTCTACCGTCGCAGGGCTTCGCCTAAGCACCGCTACAATATTATCGAGGATTATGGTGGAGGGGGGCACCGCACACGGCTAAGAGAATGATCACGAAGATCAACTTGTGTGTCTATGGGGTGCCCCCTGCCCCCGTATATAAAGGAATGGAGGAGGGGAGGGCCGGCCCTCTCTATGGCGCGCCCTAGGGGAGTCCTACTCCCACCGAGAGTAGGATTCCCCCTTTCCTAGTCCAACTAGGAGTCCTTCCATGTAGTAGGAGTAGGAGACAAGGAAGGGGAAGAGGGAAGAGAAGGAAGGAGGGGGCGCAGCCCCTCCCCCTAGTCCAATTCGGACTAGGCCTTGGGGGGGCGCGCGGCCTGCCTCTCCCTCTCCCCTAAATCCCAATAAGGCCCATATACTTCTTCTCCCGTATTCCCGTAACTCCCCGGTACTCCGAAAAATACCCGAACCACTCGGAACCTTTCCGATGTCCGAATATAGTCGTCCAATATATCGATCTTTACGTCTCGACCATTTCGAGACTCCTCGTCATGTCCCCGATCTCATCCGGGACTCCGAACTCCTTCGGTACATCAAAACTCATAAACTCATAATATAACTGTCATCGAAACCTTAAGCGTGCGGACCCTACGGGTTCGAGAACAATGTAGACATGACCGAGACATGTCTCCGGTCAATAACCAATAGCGGAACCTGGATGCTCATATTGGCTCCTACATATTCTACGAAGATCTTTATCGGTCAGACCGCATAACAACATACGTTGTTCCCTTTGTCATCAGTATGTTACTTGCCCGAGATTTGATCGTCGGTATCTCAATACCTAGTTCAATCTCGTTACCGGCACGTCTCTTTACTCATTCCGTAATACATCATCTCACAACTAACTCATTATTTGGAATGCTTGCAAGGCTTATGTGATGTGCATTACCGAGAGGGCCCAGAGATACCTCTCCGACAATCGGAGTGACAAATCCTAATCTCGAAATACGCCAACCCAACATTTACCTTTGGAGACACCTCTAGAGCTCCTTTATAATCACCCAGTTACGTTGTGACGTTTGGTAGCACACAAAGTGTTCCTCCGGCAAACGGGAGTTGCATAATCTCATAGTCATAGGAACATGTATAAGTCATGAAGAAAGCAATAGCAACATACTAAACGATCGGGTGCTAAGATAATGGAATGGGTCATGTCAATCACATCATTCTCCTAATGATGTGATCCCATTAATCAAATAACAACTCTTTGTCTATGGTTAGGAAACATAACCATCTTTGATTAACGAGCTAGTCTAGTAGAGGCATACTAGTGACACTCTGTTTGTCTATGTATTCACACATGTATTATGTTTCCGGTTAATACAATTCTAGCATGAATAATAAACATTTATCATGAAATAAGGAAATAAATAATAACTTTATTATTGCCTCTAGGGCATATTTCCTTCAGTCTCCCACTTGCACTAGAGTCAATAATCTAGTTCACATTGCTATGTGATTTAACACCAATAGTTCACATCATTATGTGACCAACACTCAAAGGGTTTACTAGAGTGAATAATCTAGTTCACATCGCTATGTGATTAACACCCAAAGAGTACTAAGGTGTGATTATGTTTTGCCTGTGAGAGAAGTTTAGTCAACGGGTCTGCCATATTCAGATCCGTATGTATTTTGCAAATTTCTATATCAACAATGCTCTGCACGGAGCTACTCTAGCTAATTGCTCCCACTTTCAATATGCATCCAGATTGAGACTTAGAATCATCTGGATCATTGTCAAAGTTTGCATCGACGTAACCCTTTACGACGAACCTTTTGTCACCTCCATAATCGAGAAACATATCCTTATTCCACTAAGGATAATTTTGACCGCTGTCCAGTGATCTACTTCCTAGATCACTATTGTATTCCCTCGCTTAACACAGTGTAGGGTATACAATAGATCTGGTACACAGCATGGCATACTTTATAGAATCTATGGCTGAGGCATAGGGAATGACTTTCATTCTCTTTCTATCTTCTGTCGTGGTCGGGCTTTGAGTCTTACTCAATTTCACACCTTGCAACATAGGCAAGAACTCTTTCTTTGACTGTTCCATTTTGAACTACTTCAAAATCTTATCAAGGTATGTACTCATTGAAAAAACTTATCAAGCGTCTTGATCTATCTCTATAGATCTTGATGCTCAATATGTAAGCAGCTTTACCGAGGTCTTTCTTTGAAAAACTCCTTTCAAATATTCCTTTATGCTTTCAAGAAAATTATGCATTATTTCTGATCAACAATATGTTGTTCACATATACTTATCAGAAATGCTGTAGTGCTCCCACTCACTTTCTTGTAAATACAGGCTTCACTGCAAGTCTGTATAAAAATATATGCTTTGATCAACTTATCAAAGCGTATATTCCAACTCCGAGATTCTTGCACCAGTCCATAGATGGATCGCTGGAGCTTGCATATTTAGTTAACACCTTTAGGATCGACAAAACCTTCTAGTTGCATCGTATACAACTCTTCTTTAGTAAATCCATTAAGGAATGCAGTTTTGTTTATCCATTTGCCAGATTTCATAAAATGCGGCAATTGCTAACATGATTCGGACAGTCTTAAGCATAGATACAAGTGAGAAAATCTCATCGTAGTCAACACCTTGAACTTATCGAAAACCTTTTGCGACAATTCTAGCTTTGTAGATAGTAACACTACTATCAGCATCCGTCTTCCTCTTGAAGATCCATTTATTTTCTATGGCTTTCCGATCATCGGGCAAATCCATCAAAGTCCATACTTTGTTCTCATATATGGATCATATCTCAGATTTCATGGCCTCAAACCATTTCGCGGAATCTGGGCTCATCATCGCTTCCTCATAGTTCGCAAGTTCGTCATGGTCTAGTAACATGACTTCCAGAACAGGATTACCGTACCACTCTGGTGCGGATCTCACTCTGGTTTACCTACGAGATTCGGTAGTAACTTGATCTGAAGTTACATGATCATCATCATTAGCTTCCTCACTAATTGGTGTAGTAGTCACAGGAACAGATTTCTGTGATGAACTACTTTCCAATAAGGGAGCAGGTACAGTTACCTCATCAAGTTCTACTTTCCTCCCACTCACTTCTTTCGAGAGAAACTCCTTCTCTAGAAAAACTCCGAACTTAGCAACAAAAGTCTTGCCTTCGGATTTGTGATAGAAGGTGTACCCAACAGTCTCCTTTGGGTATCCTATGAAGACATATTTCTCCGATTTGGGTTTGAGC
Source organism: Triticum urartu (assembly GCF_056163025.1). NCBI lineage: Eukaryota > Viridiplantae > Streptophyta > Magnoliopsida > Poales > Poaceae > Triticum > Triticum urartu. Next base: position 533,036,258 of record NC_141876.1, read on the forward strand.
TTATTAAGATGAAACCTTTTCATATAAGCATCACAACCCCAAACTTTAAGAAACGACAACTTTGGTTTCTTGCCAAACCACAGTTCAGATTGTGTCGTCTCAACGGACTTAGATGGTTCCCTATTTAACGTGAATGCAGCTGTCTCTAATGCATAACCCCAAAACGATAGTGGTAGATCGGTAAGAGACATCATAGATCGCACCATATCTAATAAAGTACGGTTATGACGTTCGGACACACCATTATGCTGTGGTGTTCCAGGTGGCGTGAGTAGTGAAACTATTTCACATTGTTTTTAACTGAAGGCCAAACTCGTAACTCAAATATTTTACTTCTGCGATCATATCGTAGAAACTTTCATTTTTGTTACAATGATTCTCCACTTCACTCTGAAATTCTTTGAATTTTTCAACTGTTTCAGACTTGTGTTTTATTAAGTAGATATACCCATATCTGCTCAAATCATCTGTGAAGATCAGAAAATAATGATACCTGCCACGAGCTTAATATTCGTCGGACCACATACATCAGTATGTATTATTTTGCAACAAATCTGTCGCTTGCTCCATTGTTCCGGAGAACGGAGTCTTAGTCATCTTGCCCATGAGGCATGGTTCGCAAGCATCAACTGATTCATAATCAAGTGATTCCAAAAGCCCATCAGCATGGAGTTTCTTCATGCGCTTTACACCAATATGACCTAAACGGCAGTGCCACAAATAAGTTGCACTATCATTATTAACTTTGCATCTTTTGGCTTCAATATCATGAATATGTGTATCACTATGATCGAGATCCAACGAACCATTTTCATTGGGTGTGTAACCATATAAGGTTTTATTCATGTAAACAAAACAACAATTTATTCTCTTACTTAAATGAATAACCGTTTTGCAATAAACATGATCAAATCATATTTATGCTCAACGCAAACACCAAATAACACTTATTTAGGTTCAACACTAATCCCGAAAGTATAGGGAGTGTGCGATGATGATCATATCAATCTTGGAACCACTTCCAACACACATCGTCACTTCACCCTTAACTAGTCTCTGTTCATTCTGCAACTCCCGTTTCGAGTTACTACTCTTAGCAACTGAACTAGTATCAAATACTGAGGGGTTGCTATAAACACTAGTAAAGTACACATCAATAACATGTATATCAAATATACTTATGTTCACTTTGCCATCCTTCTTATCCGCCAATCACTTGGGGTAGTTCCGCTTCCAGTGACCAGTCCCTTTGCAGTAGAAGCACTTAGTCTCAGGCTTAGGACCAGACTTGGGCTTCTTCACTTGCGCAGCAACTTGCTTGCTGTTTTTCTTGAAGTTCCCCTTTTTCCCTTTGCCCTTTTCTTGAAACTAGTGATCTTGTCAACCATCAACACTTGATGCTCTTTCTTGATTTCTACCTTCGTCGATTTCATCATCATGAAAAGCTCGGGATTCGTTTTCGTCATCCCTTGCATACTATAGTTCATCACGAAGTTTTACTAACTTGGTGATGGTGACTAGAGAATTCTGTCAATCACTATCTTATCTGGAAGATTAACTCCCACTTGATTAAAGCGATTGTAGTACCCAGACAATCTGAGCACATGCTCACTAGTTGAGCGATTCTCCTCCATATTTTAGCTATAGAACTTGTTGGAGACTTCATATCTCTCAACTCGGGTATTTGCTTGAAATATTAACTTCAACTCCTGGAACATCTCATATGGTCCATGACGTTCAAAACGTCTTTGAAGTCCCGATTCTAAGCCGTTAAGCATGGTGCACTAAACTATCAAGTAGTCATCATATTTAGCTAGCCAAACGTTCATAATGTCTGCATATGCTCCTGCAATAGGTCTGTCACCTAGCGGTGCATCAAGGACATAATTCCTCTGTGCAGCAATGAGGATAAACCTCAGATCACGGATCCAATCCGCATCATTGCTACTAACATCTTTCAACACAATTTTCTCTAGGAACATATCAAAATAAACACAGGGAAGAAACAACGCGAGCTATTGATCTACAACATGATTTGCAAAATACTACCAGGACTAAGTTCATGATAAATTTAAGTTCAATTAATCATATTACTTAAGAACTCCCACTTAGACAGACATCTCTCTAGTCATCTAAGTGATCACGTGATCCAAATCAACTAAACCATGTCCGATCATCACGTGAGATGGAGTAGTTTTCAATGGTGAACATCACTATGTTGATCATATCTACTATATGATTCACGTTCGACCTTTCGGTCTCCGTGTTCCGAGGCCATATCTGTATATGCTAGGCTCGTCAAGTTTAACCTGAGTATTCCGCGTGTGCAACTGTTTTGCACCCGTTGTATTTGAACGTAGAGCCTATCACACCCGATCATCACGTGGTGTCTCAGCACGAAGAACTTTCGCAACGGTGCATACTCAGGGAGAACACTTCTTGATAATTATTGAGATATCATCTTAAAATGCTACCGTCAAACTAAGCAAAATAAGATGTATAAAAGATAAACATCATATGCAATCAAAATATGTGACATGATATGGCCATCATCATCTTGCGCCTTTGATCTCCATCTCCAAAGTACTGTCATGATCTCTATCATTACCGGCATGACACCATGATCTCCATCATCTTGATCTATATCAATGTGTCGTCACGTGGTCGTCTCGCCAACAATTGCTCTTGCAACTATTGCTATCGCATAGCGATAAAGTAAAGCAATTATTGGGCGCTTGCATCTTATGCAATAGAGAGACAACCATAAGGCTTTTGCCAGTTGCCGATAACTTCAACAAAACATGATTATATCATACAACAACTTATATCTCATCACGTCTTGACCATATCACATCACAACATGCCCTGCAAAAACAAGTTAGACGTCCTCTACTTTGTTGTTGCAAGTTTTACGTGGCTGCTATTGGGCTTAGTAAGAACCGTACTTACCTACGCATCAAAACCACAACGATAGTTTGTCAAGTTGGTGCTGTTTTAACCTTCGCAAGGACCAGGCGTAGCCACACTCGGTTCAACTAAAGTTGGAGAAACTGACACCCGCCAGCCACCTGTGTGCAAAGCACGTCGGTAGAACCAGTCTCGCGTAAGCGTACGCGTAATGTTGGTCCGGGCCGCTTCATCCAACAATACCGCTGAACCAAAGTATGACATGATGGTAAGCAGTATGACTTATATCGCCCACAACTCACTTGTGTTCTACTCGTGCACAACATCAATGCATAAAACCTAGGCTCTGATGCCACTGTTGGGGAACGTAGTAATTTCAAAAAAATTCCTACGCACATGCAAGATCATGGTGATGCATAGCAACGAGAGGGGAGAGTGTTGTCTACGTACCCTCGTAGACCGACAGCGGAAGTGTTATAACAACGCGGTTGATGTAGTCGTACGTCTTCACGGCCCGACCGATCAAGCACCGAAACTACGGCACCTCCGAGTTCTAGCACACGTTCAACTCGATGACGATCCCCGGACTCCGATCCAGCAAAGTGTCGGGGAAGAGTTCCGTCAGCACGACGGCGTGGTGACGATCTTGATGTTCTACCGTCGCAGGGCTTCGCCTAAGCACCGCTACAATATTATCGAGGATTATGGTGGAGGGGGGCACCGCACACGGCTAAGAGAACGATCACGAAGATCAACTTGTGTGTCTATGGGGTGCCCCCTGCCCCCGTATATAAAGGAGTGGAGGAGGGGAGGGCCGGCCCTCTCTATGGCGCGCCCTAGGGGAGTCCTACTCCCACCGGGAGTAGGATTCCCCCTTTCCTAGTCCAACTAGGAGTCCTTCCATGTAGTAGGAGTAGGAGACAAGGAAGGGGAAGAGGGAAGAGAAGGAAGGAGGGGGCGCAGCCCCTCCCCCTAGTCCAATTCGGACTAGGCCTTGGGGGGGCGCGCGGCCTGCCTCTCCCTCTCCCCTAAAGCCCAATAAGGCCCATATACTTCTTCTCCCGTATTCCCGTAACTCCCCGGTACTCCGAAAAATACCCGAACCACTCGGAACCTTTCCGATGTCTGAATATAGTCGTCCAATATATCGATCTTTACGTCTTGACCATTTCGAGACTCCTCGTCATGTCCCCGATCTCATCCGGGACTCCGAACTCCTTCGGTACATCAAAACTCATAAACTCATAATATAACTGTCATCGAAACCTTAAGCGTGCGGACCCTACGGGTTCGAGAACAATGTAGACATGACCGAGACATGTCTCCGGTCAATAACCAATAGCGGAACCTGGATGCTCATATTGGCTCCTACATATTCTACGAAGATCTTTATCGGTCAGACCGCATAACAACATACGTTGTTCCCTTTGTCATCGGTATGTTACTTGCCCGAGATTTGATCGTCGGTATCTCAATACCTAGTTCAATCTCGTTACCGGCATGTCTCTTTACTCGTTCCGTAATACATCATCTCACAACTAACTCATTAGTTGAAATGCTTGCAAGGCTTATGTGATGTGCATTGCCGAGAGGGCCCAGAGATACCTCTCCGACAATCGGAGTGACAAATCCTAATCTCGAAATACGCCAACCCAACATTTACCTTTGGAGACACCTCTAGAGCTCCTTTATAATCACCCAGTTACGTTGTGACGTTTGGTAGCACACAAAGTGTTCCTCCGGCAAACGGGAGTTGCATAATCTCATAGTCATAGGAACATGTATAAGTCATGAAGAAAGCAATAGCAACATACTAAACGATCGGGTGCTAAGATAATGGAATGGGTCATGTCAATCACATCATTCTCCTAATGATGTGATCCCATTAATCAAATAACAACTCTTTGTCTATGGTTAGGAAACATAACCATCTTTGATTAACGAGCTAGTCTAGTAGAGGCATACTAGTGACACTCTGTTTGTCTATGTATTCACACATGTATTATGTTTCCGGTTAATACAATTCTAGCATGAATAATAAACATTTATCATGAAATAAGGAAATAAATAATAACTTTATTATTGCCTCTAGGGCATATTTCCTTCATAATCCCCCCGAAGTGCGATTTGATTTATATGCTGAAACCCATCAGATACCACTTACTGAATTTTGTAACATATGCATGATCCCTTCTGATGGGAGTTTAGTTGAGCCTAGGCCGGCAGAGTTTGAGGCCTTTTATCATACTTTGACAGTGGGAGATGAGAGAGGGGTGTCAGCCGTCACCGCCACTAGTATACACTTTCCTGCAGTGCATTATTTTACTTTATTTATAGCTAAGTGTTTGCTTACTAGAGTGAAGGTGGGTGCGCTCAGTGCACCAGACTTTGATGTTTTACGTCGCGCACTAGAGGGCGACACCACTTATAGCTTCAGAGCTATTGTGGCACGTCGCCTCCACATTAATAGGTCCAAGGGTGAAATACAAGTTGGGATTTTCGCTACTCGTTTGGCGGCTCACTTTAATGTTGAGATACGTGATGACCCACAAGTATAGGGGATCTATCGTAGTCCTTTCGATAAGTAAGAGTGTCGAACCCAACGAGGAGCATAAGAAAATGACAAGTAGTTTCCAGTAAGGTATTCTCTGCAAGCACTGAAATTATCGGTAACAGATAGTTTTGTGATAAGGTAATTCGTAACGGGTAACAAGTAACAAAAGTAAACAAGGTGCAGCAGGGTGGCCCAATCCTTTTTGTAGCAAAGGAAAAGCCTGGACAAACTGTTATATAAAGGAAAGCGCTCGTCAAGCTAGTTTTCATCATGCTCATATGATTCGCGTTCGTTACTTTGATAATTTGATATGTGGGTGGACCGGTGCTTGGGTACTGCCCTTCTGTGGACAAGCATCCCACTTATGATTAACCCCCCTCACAAGCATCCGCAACTACGAAAGAAGAATTAAGGTAAACCTAACCATAGCATGAAACATATGGATCCAAATCAACCCCTTACGAAGCAACGCATAAACTAGGGTTTAAGCTTCTGTCACTCTAGCAACCCATCATCTACTTATTACTTCCCAATGCCTTCCCCTAGGCCCAAACAATGGTGAAGTGTCATGTAGCCAACGTTCACATAAAACCACTAGAGGAAAGACAACATACATCTCATCAAAATATCGAACGAATACCAAATTCACATGACTACTCATAGCAAGACTTCTCCCATGTCCTCAGGAACAAATGTAACTACTCACAAATCATATTCATGTTCATAATCAGAGGGGTATTAATATGCATAAAGGATCTGAACATATAATCTTCCACCGAATAAACCAACTAGCATCAACTACAAGGAGTAATCAACACTACTAGCAACCCACAGGTACCAATCTGAGGTTTTGAGACAAAGGTCGGATACAAGAGATGAACTAGGGTTTGAGAGGAGATGGTGCTGGTGAAGATGTTGATGGGGATTGACCCCATCCCGATGAGAGGATCTATGGTGACGATTTCCCCCTCCCGGAGGGATGTTTCCCCGCAGAATAGCTCCGCCGAAGCCCTAGATTGGTTCCGCCTCGAGACGACGGCGCTTCGTCCCGAAAGCTTCCTTCTGATTTTTTCCAGCGCAAAATACACCTTATACCAGAAGATGGGCATCGGGGGGCTTCCAGGTGGCCCACGAGGCAGGGGGCGCGCCTAGTGGGGTAGGGCGCGCCCTCCACCCTCGTGGAAGGTGGGTGGCCCCCCTCTGGTGCTTTCTTTGCCCAATATTTTTAATATATTCCAAAATAGACTTTTGTGGAGTTTCAGGACTTTTGGAGTTGTGCAGAATAGGTCTCTAATATTTGCTCCTTTTCCAGCCCAGAATTCCAGCTGCTGACACTCTCCCTCTTCATGTAAACCTTGTAAAATAAGAGAGAAAAGGCATAAGTATTGTGACATAATGTGTAATAACAGCCCATAATGCAATAAATATCGATATAAAAGCATGATGCAAAATGGACGTATCAACTCCCCCAAGCTTAGACCTCGCTTGTCCTCAAGCGGAAGTCGATATCAAAAAATATGTCGACATGTTTAGAGATAGAGGTGTTGACAAAATAAAATACGGACATGAGGGCATCATGATAATTCTTAGAATAGCAACAATGTAAACTATGAATCAGAAACTTCATTGACAAACTAGCGAACTATAATCTCAGTCATTGAAGCAATTGCAATTTATCATAATATCGGAAAGAGTCAATATAAGAGCTTTTCAGCAAGTCCACATACTCAACTATCATTTAGTATTTCACAATTAACACTCACGCAATACTTATGGGTATGAAGTTTTGCCTCCCAACCTTTTACCTCAAGGGTAACGTCAACAATAATGCTTTATGAAAACCCACATCCAATTATATTTATATATATATATAGGACAGGGCTATTCTGTTACTAGTAACAGAATAATATTCTGTTACCCTCCGGCCCTATATAGGAGCGACGGCGACCGAACCCACCACCTCCCTCCCGATCCCCAACTCCTCCTCCAGCGCGTCGCCCCCTCCCACCCCGCCGGCGGTCCGCCCCCTCCCTTCCCCACCGCGCGCCGCCCCTCCCTCCCGCCGGTGCACCGCCCCCTCCCTCCCCCGCCGTCCGCCTCCCCCGCCGGTGCGCCGCACCCTCCCTCCCCCGCTGTGCGCCGCCTCCTCCTTCCCCCGCCGTGCACTGCCCCCTCCCCGCCGGTGCGCCACCTCCTCCCTCCCCACCGCGCGACGCCCCCGCCCAACGCACCCTGATGCCGCCGGACCAGACCCATGCCGCGGCGATCCCAACTTACCCCGCCTTTCTTCTTCCTCCAGCGCGCAGCCCCGCCACCCCCTCCCCCCAGCGCGCAGCCCCGCAGTCCCTCCCTCCAGCATGCAGCCCCACACCCCCTCCCTCGAGCGTGCCGCCCCGCCATGGTCCTCCCTCTAGCGTGCCGCCAGACCACGCTCTACGCAGCGCTTCCACGTGATCCTCTATACGCAGCCGGCGTCTCACCTCACGCCGCCGCACAACATCTTCCTTGCGTCGCGACAGCCACCCCAGTTCGGGCGTAGTAAGTACCTAGGTACGAGTTAAAAATGGTGGTCCGTTCGGAATAAAAGAAATGGCAGAAATTCAAATTGTAAAGTTCAAACAAAAAAAGAAACCCCATGAAAATCCTGGTTAGTAAGTACCTCAGTACAAGTCGTAAAATGAGAGAAGTTCAGAACAACATTGTCAAAAAAATGTTGAGTTAAAAAAAGGAAACAAAACAAACACATTTTCTTTTTGAATAAAATATCATTCAGTTCGATGATACAAACCATACAAGTACAGGGGCGACGACACAGTAAACCGTTGAAAACTTACAAGAAAAAAATTACCAAAAAACAGAGCAAAGTCTAGTTAGTGAAAACATGCTTAGTACAAACCCATGCAAGCATCAGTACAAGTACCCTTTTTCGAAACCATTCAAAATTACTCTATAAAAAATAGCTCAGTACAAACATACATATATATCAGTACGACTACTCTGTTTTTCACACGAGAAAACAGCAGGATCCGTCATGCCGTATACAAAATTACTCTTAAACGGTTGCGAAGTAGAGAAAACGTTCAACATGACTAAGTTTCGCATTTTCGATAGCTATCCAACGGTATATTATTTGCCATATTTGACAAACTTTTTAAAGAAATCGCGTTCAAAATCAAATTTGACCATATTCGAATTCGTTTTTAAACCATAAGGAATTAGAAAAACATTTCTATAGAAAAAAAGTTGCGCATTTTAAATAGCTTTCCAACGCCATATCATTTGCGTCAATCCGACAAACTGTTTGCAAAAAATCGCGAAAATACGCTTCGCCTGTAATTTCACCGTTTTTAAATTACTTTTACATCATATAGAATTAGAAAAAACAATACATATATGGAAGATGCGGATTTTCACCAGCTTTCCAACGCCATCTTATTTGCTCAATTCCGACAAACCATTTGAAAATTGAGTCCAAAATACGATTCACGTTTTCGGTTTTGAAAAAAATGGTTTTTTCAAAACTGCTCTTAAACCATAATGATTTTGCGAAAACTTTCAATATACTTGAAATATGGTTGTCAAGAGCTTTCCAACGATATATTACACGCCACGTTCCGACAAAAAAATTACAAAAAGTTTTTGAACTAAAGAAGACGATGTGTTAAACACTACTGAAAGCATCACCACACAACCTTCTTCTTGTAGACGTTGTTGGGCCTCCAAGTGCAGAGGTTTGTAGGACAGTAGCAAATTTCCCTCAAGTGGATGACATAAGGTTTATCAATCCATAGGAGGCGTAGGATGAAGATGGTCTCTCTCAAGCAACCCTGCAACCAAATAACAAAGAGTCTCTTGTATCCCCAACACACCCAATACAATGGTAAATTCTATAGGTGCACTAGTTCGGCGAAGAGATGGTGATACAAGTGGTATATGGATGGTAGATAAAGGTATTTGTAATCTGAAATTATAAAAACAGCAAGGTAACTAATGATAAAAGTGAGCGTAAACGGTATTGCAATGCATTGAAACAAGGCCTAGGGTTCATACTTTCACTAGTGCAAGTTCTCTCAACAATAATAACATAATTGGATCATATAACTATCCCTCAACATGCAACAAAGAGTCACTCCAAAGTCACTAATAGCGGAGAACGAAAGAAGAGATTATGGTAGGGTACGAAACCACCTCAAAGTTATTCTTTCCAATCAATCCGTTGGGCTATTCCTATAGGTGTCACAAACAGCCCTAGAGTTCGTACTAGAATAGCACCTTAAGACACAAATCAACCAAAACCCTAATGTCACCTAGATACTCCAATGTCACCTCATGTATCCGTGGGTATGATTATATCATATGCGTCACACAATCTCAGATTCATCTATTCAACCAACACATAAAACCTCAAAGAGTGCCCCAAAGTTTCTACCGGAGAATCATGAAGAAAATGTGTGCCAACCCCTATGCATAGGTTCATGGGCGGAACCCGCAAGTTGATCACCAAAACATACGTCAAGTGAATCACGTGATATCCCATTGTCACCACAGATACGCACGGCAAGACATACATCAAGTGTTCTCAAATCTTTAAAGACTCAATCCGATAAGATAACTTCAAAGGGGAAACTCGATCCATTACAAGAGAGTAGAGGGGGGAAGAAACATCATAGGATCCAAATATAATAGCAAAGCTCGTGATACATCAAGATCGTATCACCTCAAGAACACGAGAGAGAGAGAGAGAGAGATCAAACACATAGCTACTGGTACATACCCTCAGCCCCGAGGGAGAACTACTCCCTCCTCATCATGGAGAGCACCGGGATGATGAAGATGGCCACCGGAGAAGGATTCCCCCCTCCGGCAGGGTGCCGTAATGGGTCTAGATTGGCTTTCGGTGGCTACGGAGGCTTCTGGCAGAACTCCCGATCTATTGTGCTCCCTGATAGTTTTTAGGGTACATGGGTATATATGGGTGAAAGAGATACGCCAGGGGAGCCACGAGGGGCCCACGAGGGTGGAGGGCGTGCCCCCCTGCCTCGTGGCTCCCTCGTTCCTTTCCTGGCATGCATTCCAAGTTTTTCCGGTAGCTTTCCTTCCAAAAATAACTTTTCCAGTTCGTTTCATTCCGTTTCGACTCTGTTTGATATTCCTTTTCTTCGAAACACCGAAATAGGCAAAAAAAACATCAATTCTGGGTTGGGCCTCCGGTTAATAGGCTAGTACCAAAAATAATATAAAAGTGGATAATAAAACCCAATATTGACCAAAACAGTAGATAATATAACATGGAGCAATCAAAAATTATAGATACGTTGGAGACGTATCAAGCATCCCCAAGCTTAATTCATGCTCGTCCTCGAGTAGGTAAATGATAAAAACAGAATTTTTGATGCGGAGTGCTACTTGGCATAATTTCAATGTAATTCTTCTTGATTGTGGTATGAATATTCAGATCCATAAGATTCTAGAAAAAAGTTCATATTGACATAGAAATAATAATACTGCAATCATACTAACTAAGCAATTATGTCTCTTCAAAATAACATGGCCAAAGAAAGTTATCCCTACAAAATCATATAGTCTAGCTATGCTCCATCTTCACCACACAACATATTTAAATCATGCACAACCCGATGACAAGGCAAGCAATTGTTTCATACTTTTGATGTTCTCAAACCTTTTCAATCTTCACGCAATACATGAGCGTGAGCCATGGACATAGCACTATAGGTGGAATAGAATGGTGGTTGTGGAGAAGACAAAAAGGAGAAGATAGTCTCACATCAACTAGGCGTATCAACGGGCTATGGAGATGCCCATCAATAGATATCAATTTGAGTGAGTAGGGATTGCCATGCAACGGATGCACTAGAGCTATAAATTTATGAAAGCTCAAAAGAAACTAAGTGGGTGTGCATCCAACTTGCTTGCTCACGAAGACCTAGGGCATTTTGAGGAAGCTCATCATTGGAATATAAAAACCAAGTTCTATAATGAAAAATTTCCACTAGTATATGAAAGTTACAACATACGAGACTCTCTATCATGAAGATCATGGTGCTACTTTGAAGCACAAGTGTGGTAAAAGGATAGTAGCATTGCCCCTTATCTCTTTTTCTCTTTTTTTATTTTTTATTTGTTTTTTCTATTTGGTCCTTCTCTTTTTTTATGGCCTCTTTTCTCTTTTTTTATTTGGGCTTCTTTGGCCTCTTTTATTTATTTATTTTCGTCCGGAGTCTCATCCCGACTTGTGGGGGAATCATAGTATCCATCATCCTTTCCTCACTGGGACAATGCTCTAATAATGATGATCATCACACTTTTATTTTTCTTACAACTCAAGAATTACAACTCGATACTTAGAACAAAATATGACTCTATATGAATGCCTCCGGCGGTGTACCAGGATGTGCAATGATGCATGAGTGGCGTGTATGAAAGAATTATGAACGGTGGCCTTGCCACAAATATGAGGTCAACTACATGATCATGCAAAGCAATATGACAATGATGAAGCGTGTCATAATAACGGAATGGTGGAAAGTTGCATGGCACTATATCTCGGAATGGCTATGGAAATGCCATAATAGGTAGGTATGGTGGCTGTTTTGAGGAAGGTATATGGTGGGTTTATAGTACCGCTAAAGTTGCACGGTACTAGAGAGGCTAGCAATGGTGGAAGGGTGAGAGTGCGTATAATCCATGGACTCAACATTAGTCATAAAGAACTCACATACTTATTGCAAAAATCTATTAGTTATCGAAACAAAGTACTACGTGCATGCTCCTAGGGGGATAGATTGGTAGGAAAATACCATCGCTCATCCCCGGCCGCCACTCATAAGGAGGACAATCAATAAATAAATCATGCTCGGACTTCATCACATAATGGTTCACCATACGTGCATGCTACGGGAATCACAAACTTCAACACAAGTATTTCTTCAAATTCACAAATACTCAGCTAGCATGACTCTAATATCACCATCTCCATATCTCAAAACAATTGTCAAGTATCAAACTTCTCTTATTATTCAATACACTCATAAGAGAATTTTATTAATCTTGAATACCTAGCATATTAGGAATTTAAGCAAATTATCATGCTATTAAGACTAAAAATAATCTAAGTGAAGCATGAGAGATCAATAGTTTCTATAAAACAAATCCACCACCGTGCTCTAAAAGATATAAGTGAAGCACTAGAGCAAATGGCAAACTACTCCGAAAGATATAAGTGAAGATCAATGAGTAGTCGAATAATTATGCAACTATGTGAAGACTCTGTAACATTTAAGAATTTCAGATCTTGGTATTTTATTCAAACAGCAAGCAAAGCAAAAGAAAATGACATTCTAAGAATAGCAAACATCATATGAAGAAGCAAAAACTTAGGATCAACCGAAACTAACCGATAGTTGTTGAAGAAGAAAGGTGGGATGCCAGCCGGGGCATCCCCAAGCTTAGAAGCTTGCGATTTCTTGAAATATTATCTTGGGATGCCTTGGGCATCCCCAAGCTTGAGCTTTTGTGTCTCCTTAATTCCTCTCAAATCACGGTCTCCCTAAATCTCAAAAGCTTCATCCACACAAAACTCAACAAGGACTCGTGAGATAAGTTAGTATAAACCATTGCAAAAACCTTATCATACTCTACTGTAGCAAATCACTAAAATTATTATTCAACATTGCATACTAAATGCCTCTGCATATTTAATAGTCCTATCCTCAAATAGAATCATTAAAGAAGCAAACATATGCAAATAATGCAAACATAACAGCAATCTGCCTAAACAGGACAGTCTGTAAAGAATGCAGCAACATCCATACCTCCCTAGCTCCAAAAATTATGAAAGAAAATTCCCACTGTAGTGAATTTATCAGAGCTTAATATGCAAAAGGTTTCAACATTTTATCACATTCTGAATTTTCTAGGGAATTATTGCAACAGCGGTAAACTTTCTGTTTTCAAACAGCAACATGTGGACTTCTAAAATAGGCATAGTAAAGGCTATCAATGCCACTTTTATTGAAATAAAAGATGCAAAACATTGTTCTAAATAACAGCAAGAAAATCTTAACAAAATAAATTGACGCTCCAAGCAAAACACATATCATGTGGTGAATAAAAATATAGCTCCAAGTAAAGTTACCGATGAACGAAGACGAAAGAGGGGATGCCTTCCGGGGCATCCCCAAGCTTAGGCTCTTGCCACTCCTTATTCCATAATCCATCGACTCTTTACCCAAAACTTGAAAACTTCACAACACAAAACTTAACAGAAAACTCGTAAGCTCCGTTAGCGAAAAAAACAAAACACCACTTCAAGGTACTGTAATGAACTCATTCTTTATTTATATTGGTGTTAAACCTACTGTATTCCAACTTCTCTATGGTTTATAAACTCTTTTACTAGCCATAGATTCATCAAAATAAGTAAATAACACATGAAAAACAGAATCTGTCAAAAACAGAACAGTCTGTAGTAATCTGTAACTAATGCAAACTTCTGGATCCCAAAAAATTCTAAAATAAATTGATGGACGTGAGGAATTTATCTATTAATCATCTGCAAAAAGAATTAACTAAATAGAACTCTCCAATAAAAAATGGCAGCAATTCTTGTGAGCGCTAAAGTTTCTGTTTTTTATAGCATGATCAAAAAGACTTTCCCTAAGTCTTCCCAAAGGTTCTACTTGGCACAAACACTAATTAAAAGCATAAAACCACATCTAAACAGAGGCTATATGAATTATTTATTACTAAATAGGAAAAAAAAGCATGGAATAAAAATAAAGTTGGGTTGCCTCCCAACAAGCGCTATCGTTTAACGCCCCTAGCTAGGCATGATGATTTCAATGATGCTCACATAAAGGATAAGAATTGAAACATAAAGAGAGCATCATGAAGAATATTACTAGCACATTTAAGTATAACCCTCTTCCTATGCATAGGGATTTTGTGAGCAAACAACTTGTGGGAACAAGAATCAACTTGCATAGGAAGGTAAAACAAGCATAACTTCAAAACTTTAAGCACATAGAGAGGAAACTTGATATTATTGCAATTCCTACAAGCATATATTCCTCCCTCATAATAATTTTCAGTAGCATCATGAATGAATTCAACAATATAACCAGAACCTAAAGCATTCTTTTCATGATCTACAAGCATAGAAAATTTACTACTCTCCACATAAGCAAAATTCTTATCATTCGGAATAGTGGGAGTATCATAAGAAACTCGAATACTATAAATTGTTTCCACATTAAAAGAGTAATGTTAAGAAAAGGGGTAACCATAATCATGACAAGTTTCACTACTTTTTATAGCATAAGTATCATCACAATAATCATCATAAGTAGGAGGCATGCTATCATCATTATAAATTTGCATATCAAAACTTGGGAGACTAAAAATATCATCTTCATTAAACGTAGCATCCCCAAGCTTGGGACAAACACTAATTGCAGCAACTATATTCTCAAAAACAGCATCTTCATCAAACATAGCATCCCCAAGCTTGGGCCTTTTCATATCATAAGCATAATCACTCTCATAATTAATAGTATGGATAGCACCAATAGTATAGCAATTATCATATTCTTCCAAGCAAGTGCAAAAAGATTTTCAAGATCATAAGAAGTATCATTATCTTCCACAATTATATTTTCATGAGGCACAATAGTAATAGGAGCAGCATTATTTGGGAGAGGTATCTTTTTACCTCTCTTCCTTTTTCTTTTCTTCTTCTTCACCACATCATGTGTGTGTTCAATCCTCTTTTTGGAGCTCCTTATTAATGAGATTGGTTGAATAGGAGGCTCCTCCTCGTTACCTGATTCATCATAAGAAATAATAGGACGGTATTGGGAAGTCTCTTCCCTTTCATTAGTATTCTCTTCATCTTCTATTTGTTTTCTTTTCTTTATGTAGTTGGCAATATAAGGATTTTCAATACAATTCACCGCACAATACATATAAATTTCCTCTAGATCAAATCCAAGAAGTTTATAACGGGCAAATTCTGGAAGATAATTAGTTATACATTTCATTTCTTTGTAACCCATAAGCAAACTAAGTTCATTATGATGTGCAAGGGAAATCAAGTCATCACAATTTTTGGACACGATACGATCATGAAACAATTTGCATTGGGTACTGAAATGATCATGTTCATTGCAAGCTCACAAGTATGGCCAAGATAATTTAAATTTTCAGCACATTCGTCTAGCCTTTCTTGCAACAATTTAGTTTCTAAGTACTTATGCCTCTTGCAATATCTATCTTCCCTATTTTGTGTGTACTTACAAACCCAATGTACTCCACAAAAATTGACATGTTTATAGGAGACATTTTCATCATAACTAGTGCAATCATCATTAGTATCATGGATATTCAAAGAATTCGTACTAACAACATTGCAATCATGCTCATCATTCAAATATTTAGTGCCAAACATTTTATAGATTTCTTCTTCAAGCACTTGAGCACAATTATCCTTTCCATCATACTCACGAAAGATATTAAAAAGGTGAAGCGTATGAGACAAACTCAATTCCATTTTTTATAGTTTTCTTTTATAAACTAAACTAGTCCTAAAACAAGAAACTAAAAGACTCGATTGCAAGATCTAAAGATATACCTTCAAGCGCTAACCTCCCCGGCAAAGGCGCCAGAAAAGAGCTTGATGTCTACTACACAACCTTCTTCTTGTAGACGTTGTTGGGCCTCCAAGTGCATAGGTTTGTAGGACAGTAGCAAATTTCCCTCAAGTGGATGACCTAAGGTTTATCAATCCGTAGGAGGCGTAGGATGAAGATGGTCTCTCTCAAGCAACCCTGCAACCAAATAAAAAAGAGTCTCTTGTGTCCCCAACACACCCAATACAATGGTAAATTCTATAGGTGCACTAGTTCGGCGAAGAGATGGTGATACAAGTGGTATATGGATGGTAGATAAAGGTATTTGTAATCTGAAATTATAAAAACAGCAAGGTAACTAATGATAAAAGTGAGCGTAAACGGTATTGCAATGCATTGAAACAAGGCCTAGGGTTCATACTTTCACTAGTGCAAGTTCCCTCAACAATACTAACATAATTGGATCATATAACTATCCCTCAATGTGCAACAAAGAGTTACTCCAAAGTCACTAATAGCGGAGAACGAACGAAGAGATTATGGTAGGGTACGAAACCACCTCAAAGTTATTCTTTCCAATCAATCCGTTGGGCTATTCCTATAGGTGTCACAAACAGCCCTAGAGTTCGTACTAGAATAATACCTTAAGACACAAATCAACCAAAACACTAATGTCACCTAGATACTCCAATGTCACCTCAAGTATCCGTGGGTATGATTATACGATATGCGTCACACAATCTCAGATTCATCTATTCAACCAACACATAGAACCTCAAACAGTGCCCCAAAGTTTCTACAGGAGAATCTCGACGAAAACGTGTGCCAACCCCTATGCATAGGTCAATGGGCGGAACCCGCAAGTTGATCACCAAAACATACGTCAAGTGAATCACGTGATATCTCATTGTCACCACAGATACGCACGGCAAGACATACATCAAGTGTTCTCAAATCTTTAAAGACTCAATCCGATAAGATAACTTCAAAGGCGAAACTCGATCCATTACAAGAGAGTAGAGGGGGGAAGAAACATCATAGGATCCAAATATAATAGCAAAGCTCGCGATACATCAAGATCGTATCACCTCAAGAACACGAGAGAGAGAGAGATCAAACACATAGCTACTGGTACATACCCTCAGCCCCGAGGGAGAACTACTCCCTCCTCGTCATGGAGAGCACCGGGATGATGAAGATGGCCACTGGAGAAGGATTCCCCCCCTCCGGCAGGGTGCCGGAATGGGTCTAGATTGGCTTTCGGTGGCTACGGAGGCTTCTGGCGGCGGAACTCCCGATCTATTGTGCTCCTCGGTAGTTTTTAGGGTACATGGGTATATATGGGTGAAAGAGATACGTCAGGGGAGCCACGAGGGGCCCATGAGGGTGGAGGGCGCGCCTCCCTGCCTCGTGGCTCCCTCATTCCTTTCCTGACATGCACTCCAAGTTTTTCTGGTAGCTTTCCTTCCAAAAATAACTTCTCCAGTTGGTTTCATTCCGTTTTGACTCCGTTTGATATTCCTTTTCTTCGAAACACTGAAATAGGCAAAAAAAACAGCAATTCTGAGCTGGGCCTCCGGTTAATAGGTTAGTCCCAAAATTAATATAAAGGTGGATAATAAAACCCAATATTGTCCAAAACAGTAAATAATATAGCATGGAGCAATCAAAAATTATAGATACGTTGGAGACGTATCAGGGCAGATGTCAACTTGTCCTTGAGTGCCTGGAAACTTTCCTGACATTTCTCAGTCCAATCAAACTTAATGCCTTTGTGTAGCAGATTGGTTAGTAGCTTGGCGATCTTGGAGAAGTTCTCGACAAAGCGACGACAATAGCTGGCAAGTCCGAGTAAGCTTCTAACTTGCTTGACAGTCTTCGGAGGGGTCCACTCAAGAATAGCCTGCACTCGCTCTGGGTTGACGGCAATACCATCCTTGGAGATGACATGCCCAAGGTAGGTTACTTCAGGAAGCTAGAATTCGCACTTGGAATACTTGGCATAAAGTTGATGTTCTCGAAGCTTCTCTAGAACAAGTCGAAGATGTTCAGCATGTTCTTCTTTGTTCTTCGAATATACCAGGATATCATCCAGATAGACTACGACGAACTTGTCGAGGTAATCCAGGAATATGTAGTTCATCAGACGGGAGAATGTGGCTGGAGCATTGGTCAAGCCAAAAGACATGACGGTGTACTCGTAAGAACCATAACGAGTGACGAATGCGGTCTTTGGAATATCCTCTTCACGAACATGGATCTGGTGATAACCCAGCCTCAAGTCGAGTTTAGAGAATATCGATGAACCGGCCAGTTTATAATACAGATCATTGATCCGAGGAAGGGGATATTTGTTCTGAATTGTAGCTTGGTTGATAGGACGGTAGTCTTGGACCAAACAATTCGTTCCATCCTTCTTCTTTACAAAGAGAGAAGGTGCTCTCCAAGCTGCGGAACTTGGACGAATGAATCCACTGTGAAGAGATTTATCGATTTCCTCCTTAAGTTCAAGGAGCTCATGAGGCGGCATCTTGTAGGGTCATTTGGCAATAGGAACAGTACCTGGTTTCAAGTCAATGACGAACTCGACAGCCCGAGCAGGAGGTATTCCTAGAAGTTCTTCTAGAAAGACGTCTAGGAAGTCACGAACAACTGGAATCTTTTCAATTCCCTCAAGAGGTGCTGCGTTCAATGCATTCAAAGCATAAAGTCATGCTTCAACGTTTTGAACAAGTTGAGCATGGTAGCTTACTATCTCATCGAAAGGATGTAGGAGGTGAACGACCTTGGTGGCACAAACGATAGAAGCAGTATGCGCTTTCAACCATTCCATTCCTAGAATGAGGTCAATATTGGAAGACTCCAGAATAATGGGAGAAACAAGGAATTCCAACCCTTCAATCTCAACGAGAACGTTGTGACCAATCATGGAAGTTTGACATCGGCCCACAGGGGTGCGTACCACTATCAGAGTGTTCAAGGTCTCGCATTAAATGTCGCGTGTGTATGCAAACTTTTCTGACATAAATGAATGCGATGCTCCTGAATCGAATAAAACAGAAGCCGGTACTGAATTAACGAGAAGAGTACCCATCATAGTGGTGGGCTGGTCTTGAGCTTCATTCAGATCAACATGATTAGCCTGGCCACGGCCATAAGGTCTGGCATTGTTGTTGCGGGGTTGATTGTTACCACGACCGGCAGCAGGAAGAGCCAGTTGATTCTGATTCTGAGGACAGTTCCTGGAGCGGTGACCCGGAAGGCCACACTTGAAGCACAGACCATCATTGGGATTGGTAGCAGGAGCTTCGGGTGGTACAGCTCGAAGAGAGTGCCTCTGCGGTGGAGGAGGCAGACGAAGTGCAACATAGGACTGTCTTGGTGTCGGTGCAGTTGGACGGTACATGCTGTGGGGGATCCATATCCGAAGCTTCTGCGCTGATGGGCCTGCAGATGAGCCAGCGTCACGGCTGCGCCTAAGGGATTCCTGGTGTTCCTGAAGACCAGTCTCAACCTGAATAGCCTTGTTCACCAAGGTGAAAAAGTCGGCAAAGTCGTGAATGAGCAGTGCTAGCTTGATATCAGGGTGAAGTCCATCACGGAACTTTTCTTGCCTACGAGCATCAGTTGCAATGTCTTCTTCAGCATAACGAGAAAAATCCAGAAATTCTCGCTGATAAGCATCTACAGTATTGTTGCCTTGGGTGAGGTTGCGGAACTCTCGCTTCTTCTTGTCCATGATTCCCTGAGGAATGAAGCGGGCACGGAAAGTAGCTTGGAAATCCGACCAAGTGATGACCGTTCCAGTAGGCAGGGTACGCATGTGGCTGTCCCACCATTGAACAGCGGGATCCTTCAGAAAGAAAGAGGCAAAGGTGACATAGCTAGCAGGGGCCACACTAGCAGACTCCATTTCATATGTGATGTCGCGGAGCCAGTCATCAGTATCAAGGGGTTGAGTTGAGCTGCGGTAAATAGTTGGGTTGAGACGCATGAAGTCCTGCGGAGTTACTGGGGTTGGCTATTGATTCATGTTCGGACGAGGAAACTAAGCCATCATTCCTTCCATGAACTGGCGGTTCAGCTCAAATTGTTGCATCATTCCAGCAAAGAATTCGGGCGGTGGTGGATCGTTGGTGTCACATCCCTAGTTCTGGTTTGCTCTAGACTAGCTAGTCAGGTGTGCGTCATGTTTGAATTTCATTAAAAATTGAAATGGGGATTTGTGAAACCCTTAGAAATCATTTCTGGAAATAACCCAGACAAAAATTGCTCCAAAAAGGTCCAAGAAAATGTTCATGTTACTCTCTGAAAATATTGGTCAGAGTTAAAATTCAAACCAATATTTTTAGGAGCTCATAGATATTTATTCTGGGCATTTGGAATTAATTCAATAACTATTTGAATTGGATTTATATTTATTATATATATATAAATATATGTTCAATAATTCTAAAAATTGTTGTGTTTGGAGTTTAAAATGCTTATAGATGAAAACAAACAAAGGGCATTTAAAATACTTAAGTTTGGAGTTGCATTTGAATCCTTGATTCAAATGAGCTCCATTGAACTTGTTGCTGTTTGCATTAGCACAAACAACATCACATATACATGCCATGATCATGCATCATATTGTCACATTTGCATTGATTGTGTTCTTCTCTATTGCCGGTGCTTGTCCCCTCTCGGTAGGCGTATCCCGACGATGAGTTCGATGACACCGATGAAGAGCTATAATATCTTCAGAAGTGCCAGGCAAGAAAAACCCCCTTGTTCATTCCGATACAATCCCACTCTCTCGCTCCTACTCTCTTTTACTGCATTAGGACAACAGTGATTCAACTGTTACATGCTGTGGTAGTTGAACCCCTTTCCTCTGCATGACCTGTCATTGCCACAGTAAATAGATGAAACCCACTAGCATGAGTAGGAGTTGTTTGAGCCCTGATGTGCCTACTCATTCATACTTGTTTGTCATGCCTGCTACTGCTTAGAGTTGAGTCAGGTCCGATTCATCGGGGATGAATTGGAATGTGGTGAACATGTCCTACTGTGTGTCAGCTAAGTGTGTGAACACGATTTGGTAAAGGTAGCGGTGAGAGGCCATGTAGGAGTACATGGTGGGTTGTCTCATTGCAGCCGTCCTCAGGAACTGAGTTCTGTGTTTGTGATCCATGAACAGTTACTACCACACATTGGGCTCCGGGCGCTCCAAGCTCTCTCGACTTATTAATCAACTCGATCTCTGTCCAGGAGTTGCAACTAGTTTCTAGTGTTTGTAGGTAGTGTTAGTAGTCTACCAAGTGGCACCCGGTACAGGTGGGCTTGGGACAGACTAGGCACAGTGGCCCAGTGTACCAAGTGGCACCCGGATGGTGGGCTTGGGAACCCTGTACACATCGTTTGGGGCCGTGAGCGACACCCCGGTCGGATCTCCTTGCGGATGGAACCCGAATAGGCGATAAACCTGGACTAGAGACTTGTTGGTTAGTCAGGTCGTGGCCGACTCCCTCGCCAGGCTTCCGCTTGAAGGTTGCCGAGATACACGACGTGTACATGGTGGTAAGTGGCGAGAGCGTGTGTGAAGAAGTACACCCTGCAGGGTTATCATTATCTATTCGAATAGCCAGATTCCTCTGATATGGAAACTTGGACCCCTTGCATAGTTCATAGACAAGTGAAAGTGGATACTCTAAAATGCGCAAGATAAGTGTGAGTGCTATGGATGGCGTTCTCGCAGGGAGACGGGAGCGGATCCATAGTGGTGTATTGGTATGGTGAATTTGTGGACTCATGTGCGCCACCTCAAAAGAGTTACTTGTAGTCGTAGTTCAGGTTAGCCACTGAGTCAAAGCTGGCTTGCTGCAGTCAAACTCCACCACCCCTTTATTGATACTGATGCATATGTAGTTAGTTCTGATGTAAGTCTTGTTGGGTACATTTGTACTCACGTTTGCTTAATTTATGTTTTGCAGAGAGACGTCAGTCTCACTAGTAGTTCCGTGTGGACTTTGATGTCTAGCTTGATACCTCAGCTATGATCTTGTGCCCTCGGCAGGATTTGGGAGATAGTCAGGCTTCTCAGCCTTTTTCATTTATAGATGTATGTACTCAGACATGTTAAGCTTCCGCATGTGCTTTGACTTGTATGCTCTGAATGTTGGGTCATGAGACCCATGTTTGTTTTATCTGGCTCTTCGGAGCCTAATAAATACTTGAGTCGTAGAGTTATGTTGTGATGCCATGTTGTATTTACACATATCGAGCATATTGTGTGTATGATTGAAATGCTTGGTATGTGTGGGATCCGACAACCTAGTTGTTTATCCTTGGTAGCCTCTCTTATGGGGAAATGTAGTCTTGTGTTTCCATGAGCCATAGTAGTCCGCTACAGCCCAGTTCACCGGAGTCCTGCTAGCCCAGCACTACTGCTCCGGAACACTTGACTGGCCGGCATGTGATTCACTTTGTTCCTGTGTCTGTCCCTTCGGGGAAATGTCACGCGGTGACATTCGGAGTCCTGCCTAGCCTGCTATAGCCCGGGTTCCCGGAGTCCTGTTAGCCCAGTGCTACAGCCCGGATTCACACACTGCTGACCGACATGCTCGATGTTGATTCATGTATGCCTGTCCCCGTAAGTTAGTGCCACTTTGGGTTCACGACTAGTCATGTCGGCCCGGGTTCTCTGTCATATGGATGCTAGCGACACTATCATATACGTGAGCCAAAAGGCACAAACGGTCCCGGGCCATGGTAAGGCGACACCCGTGGGAATACCGTGCGTGAGGCCACAAAGTGATATGAGGTGTTACAGGCTAGATCGATATGACTTAGAATTGGGGTCCTGACAGCTTTGGTATCAGAGCCTGACTGCCTGTAGGATTACCAAGCCAAACCTGTCGAAGTTGTATCTAGAAATGCTTTAGTTATGTAAGGGAATTGATTGTGGAAGGGAACGTAAGGCTCTTTTACTCCTTTACCTTATGCCCTTCTGATCTGAATCAACCTCTTCTTTTCTACGAGGTTAAGAACTAGGCCTTCTCATCTATCTATCAGGATGACGTGTTACTAATCCATAGACTTATAGAATTGATAGTTTCAAGCCTCAGTTCCGTTCCTACTACTTCCATATGTCCATAGCTGGCCTCAGAACCTTGGTATTGTGATGCTGAGTGGTTATGCCACCATTTTTGCAGGATGTCTCAAATCTTTTGAGCATTTACAGCCGTTATGCTGTCCAAGTCATCCCAGGTTTCTAAATAGTCTGATGCACTTGCAAATCTTTCCTCCATGTTTCCGTTGTATTTTTGGGCCAGATTAAGCACACTAATCGATGTGCTGAGGTACTCCGTTGCCTTGACATGTATGTTGGAGTTGGTATTATGACCCTAGGTGTCCTCGAGAATTTAGCAATGCTTTCGTATCACAAGTGTGATGATTCTGGCCACCATCCTCGAAAGCATCTCGTGATGCCATTTAGTTAGTAGGCCTTCTATTTCTGGGTTTTGAACCCGAGATTCACCCTACTTACTTCATGTTGATAGTGTTTGCTCGTTCCTTTAGGTTATTATTAACCTTGCATTAGTCCTCGAGGTCTGTGGTATTTCCTTCTTCCAAATACTATGAACCACTTATGGCAGAAGTTTGTTGGATCAAAAGATCACAATCAGAGTACTCTTGAGGAGTTCTCCATTCATAATTGTGATCCTGCCAGTTCTACCTTTCTGCATGGGTTATCCGGAAGAATTATGTTGAACTCGTTCGACATGCTAATCTATGCATCTACAACTCACAAAGATATATGTTCCTTTGAGTTGTCCCTCTTTAGCTGTTATCTGACCTTCGTCTGTCAATTGTTGGTCAAGAGTAGTTATGCATTGGTGTTATCGATGCCTATTATTCATGTGATCCGTCAAGCCATTCTATTCCGGAATGACTAGGAGAAACAAACTCCAGTACCTCATCCATATCTAGGATTGGGTCAAAGCAGTTGTATTCCGCAGATCAAAATGCCAAACCAGCTTTTGTTCTGTTCTACCTTGGAGTATTACCCTATTTATATCAAGAATATCATAGGAACTGCACCATCTCTTATGAATTCTTGATGTAGTGATACTTCTCACCATCATCATTCATTCCTCGGTCCCCGTGTTGTTCTAACCGGAATGCCGACAAGTGAATTGTGATGTGTGAAATCAATACTCCGAGCAACTCGTTGCTTGGTAGTAAATGGACAATATTCTCATTCTTAGCATGTTGGTTATTGAACTACCATTCTAAGATTGATCTTGCTACCTAGTCCATATTTCCTAGTGCACTCTTCGATCAATGAGTTAGGATTGTGTCAATCCCTCGCTCCCTTGATCATATCGTCTTGCCCTGAAAAGCAAGATTGATCTTGAGCTAAATAACATATCGGTGGTTCGTGATTTTCCGAATATCTTCTCGGAAGTATTACCAGGTTGTTCCCTGATCGCTATGTTGAGTTCGTGATCATGTTGGGTTTTCTCTAAACCATCCATTCTCCAAGAATCTGTGTTGGATACCCCTGAGCTAGTTGGTTAAGCTAAACAACAACTTGGAGAGTTGGAAGATGGAAGATTGTCTGACTTAGTTCATGATAAGGAATATCTTTTTGTGTGTGTGTGTGTTGAAGAAAGATGATATCTTCATCAATTGGTCCCTGTGATCAGTTGTTGGACCTATTGTCTTATCAACTTTGATTTGAGTATGGGCTATCGTCAAATCAAATCAGAACCAACGATGTTCGTAATGTTGTCTTACTCGTGGTTGATCCCTCGAGCATACACCATTACATCCTTTGGGTCTGACCAATGCTATCACCGTGTTCACATGATGGTGGAAGTCCAGTGATATGGAAATTTCGATGAGTTGCTGTTGAGCCCATTGACAACATTTCATTTTGTCCATGGTTCGTGTTGAACATCCAGCTAGTATTGGAAACTTCTATAAGCATTATCTTCGTGCCCCGTTCATGAAGCTTATGCTTGGATGAAAGAAGTGACTTTCTCTAATTCTTGTGCAATTGATGCAAGTTGCCGCCATGAATTTGAGAAGACTTGTTTTACCTCCTCTGGAATCATTCCGAGTCAGCCATGCATGTGCAAAGTATTCCGTGGTCTGTTAGACTGATCATCTTCATTCCATAAGTATCCCTAGCACACCAAGCCACTGATTGATTTGTTCAAGGAAAGGAAGTTCCTTCTTAAGAGCATGCCTTATGCAAGGACTTTAATATCCTCGATTATGGTTCCCCACCTGAACTCGGTAGTGTTTTATTATAAGACTACTACGTGGTCATGCTTGTCTGGGACAACATGTTCACATGTGTTAGCAGAACCAACTCATGTTTTGGAGCTTACTACCGTAGTTCATTTCCCCGAGAATCTCGCAACGTCATATCGTCGAATTGTGTTGCAAACTTTCATTTTTCTTTCTAGACTTGATGGGTCTGGAATGTCCTGACCCCAACTAGATCTGAATCTCAGGCAGATATGATGGTTGGAACATTTCCCAAGAACTATACTAATGGTCTCTCAGTAACCCGGTAAGTGGATGTCGTGGCGAACACACCTAGCCGGAAGACCTATTATTGTAGTATCTTGATTGAGAAAGTTGGCCACCTCCCCATAAGGATTTCGTAGGATTTACATCCGTAGTTTTCCTTATGGATTCTTGTGCTTCCGAAGTCCGACCTTTACTTGATGGCCATGTTGAGCTTTTAAGCATGACAATGGTAGCTAGAACATCAAGGAGAACATTAGAAGCGGAGTGCTAAATGTCTCTCGGTCAATCATCCAGATTCCATTCCCTTGGCCTCGCTAAGGTGAAATATGAGAAAGTTGTCTTCCTTTGCATCTGCATTGTCCATCACTATTCATCATGGTAGTAAGATGTGTTGCCAGGATCCTTGGCACGGATGTTGGTAAGACCTTGAGGAGTATGGAAATGCTCAAGTTCTTGAGAGCACACTTAGTCACTAGGTTATATCCTCGATATCAATTGGGATGTGCCTCCCGGTTGCCGAGTTGTTCTATAACCATAGTTTCCTTTCCGAACTGAGTATGCCATTTCCCGAACCCCTTCAAACGATCATCGTGAATTGCTCGATCCCCAAGGAGATCTTTTCTTGTGGTATATCCTTTCGTCGTCATTGAGTTGAGTGAAGATCTCGAGAGCAAGGATATCAAGATCAACATAAAGCAGGGAATCAACGTTCCTATGAAGGGCAGTTGGATCATGAAGATTGTAATAGTTCGAGTCCCCTCTTCCTTTTACCCTACGCTTGAATCTCGGGACGAGATTCTTGTTTAGTGGGGGCGAGTTGTCACATCCCTAGTTCTGGTTTGCTCTAGACTAGCTAGTCAGGTGTGCATCATGTTTGAATTTCATTAAAAATTGAAATGGGGATTTGTGAAACCCTTAGAAATCATTTCTGAAAATAACCCAGATAAAAATTGCTCCAAAAAGGTCCAAGAAAATGTTCATGTTACTCTCTGAAAATATTGGTCAGAGTTAAAATTCAAACCAATATTTTTAGGAGCTCATAGATATTTATTCTGGGCATTTGGAATGAATTCAATAACTATTCGAATTGGATTTATATTTATTATATATATAAATATATGTTCAATAATTCTGAAAATTGTTGTGTGACTTTGTATAAGTCCACTTAGTTGACACAATTATTTTCATGAAGTTTAAAATTGATTTAGTATTTTACTAAATCAGAAACAAATGTCAGAAAATAGGAAATAGAAATAAAAGACAGAGGAGAGAGATACGGCTTACCTGGCGCTCACCTGACATGGCCCAGCACGGCCCAGCCCACCA
Source organism: Triticum urartu (assembly GCF_056163025.1). Classification (NCBI taxonomy): domain Eukaryota; kingdom Viridiplantae; phylum Streptophyta; class Magnoliopsida; order Poales; family Poaceae; genus Triticum; species Triticum urartu. The sequence goes on from NC_141876.1 coordinate 533,063,219, forward strand.
GAGCCAGGCGCCAGTCGTCTCCTTCCTTGCCAGGAGGACGACGGCATGGCGCACGCACAGGAGGTGAAGCCACCTCCTGCTTCCACCTCCCGCTGCCTCCCCCGTCCTCACTCGAGCGCCACGGAGACGCCCGCAACCCCCTGGTCACTCTCCCCCTCTCTCCCGTGCCTATCCCTCGTCTGTCCCCCTTCCCCGAGCACCACCGAGCGAAGCTCGTCGCCACCGCTCACCATCGCCGTAGCTACTGCCCACATCGAGCCCCGTTGCCGTGTCCCACTGGTCCGCCGTCGAGCACCGCCTCACCAAGACGAAGGTCACATCGCCGGACTCCCTGTGATGATGCCTCCGAGCTTGTCACCGCCGCCTCTGCCGCCGGACTTCGCCCGTCGATCTGTGTTGTCCAGTGCCTTCCCGAGCTCAATGACGGTGCCGTTCGAATCTCTGTGAGCCCCGCTGTCATCTCCCCCTTCTCCCCTGGTCGCGGTCGCCCTCTACGCCATAGCCCTGCCATGGGCGAGAGCTTCTCGCCGCCGTGCTTGTCCTTGCTGTCGCTAGCAAGCCCTAATGACCAAACCGAGCTCGCAGACTTCTTCCACGTGCTGCGTAGATGCCTCTGCGCTGCTCAGCTCCCTCGCCCGCGAGCTCTAGCCCTCCCAGCCGCAACCACCAAGCTCCGGCCGCCACTTTTGCCATCGCCGCCGTTGATTCCTGTGGCCTCGCAACCTGCTGTTGCCTCCGCTAGATGCGCATGGGCAAGGGCAACCCCCTGGTGCCCTCAGTTGCCGCTGCCGTGGCCGCTAGGGTGGACGCCGCCGCGCTTGTGTGCTCGCCGGCGCTGAACTCTGGTGAGATGACGTGGCCCGTCATTAGCAGCTAACAGCCCCACTAATTAACCCCTCCAGTGACACCGACATATGGGCCCCACGCCCTTAATTAACCATAGTATAGTTTCTGATTAGTTTTAACTAATAATAGTGGCCCCACAAGTCAGAGTTGACGTGCTCATGTGCCCGTTGACCGGACCCACCTGTCTGTGTCACTAACTGATACTGAGTCGATGACACATGGGTCCCACTGTCAGGTTTGACTCTGGTTAGGCGTTGTTGACCTGCTGAGGTTAGCATGACCTAATGCTGACGCAATAAGTCTTTTTCTGGATTAAACTTAATTCAGAAAATTCCAAAAATTAGTATAAACTTCTAAAAATCATAGAAATTCAACCGTAACTCCAAATGAAATAATTTATATATGAAAAATTATCAGAAAAATTCAATCTATCCATATGTACTAGTTTCATGCATGACAAACCAACATAAACTTGTTGTATAGATGAAAACACATAAAGGGCATTTAAAATACTTAAGTTTGGAGTTGCATTTGAATCCTTGATTCAAATGAGCTCCATTGAACTTGTTGCTGTTTGCATTAGCACAAACAACATCACATATACATGCCATGATCATGCATCATATTGTCGCATTTGCATTATTTGTGTTCTTCTCTATTGCCGGTGCTTCTCCTCTCTCGGTAGGCGTATCCCGATGATGAGTTCGATGACACCGATGAAGAGCTATAATATCTTCAGAAGTGCCAGGCAAGAAAAACCCCCTTGTTCATTCCGATACAATCCCACTCTCTCACTCCTACTCTCTTTTACTGCATTAGGACAACAGTGATTCAACTGTTACATGCTGCGGTAGTTGAACCCCTTTCCTCTGCATGACCTGTCATTGCCACAGTAAATAGATGAAACCCACTAGCATGAGTAGGAGTTGTTTGAGCCCTGATGTTCCTACTCATTCATGCTTTATTGTCATGCCTGCTACTGCTTAGAGTTGAGTCAGGTCCGATTCATCGGGGATGAATTGGAATGTGGTGAACATGTCCTACTGTGTGTCAGCTAAGTGTGTGAACACGATTTGGTAAAGGTAGTGGTGAGAGGCCATGTAGGAGTACATGGTGGGTTGTCTCATTGCAGCCATCCTCAGGAACTGAGTTCTGTGTTTGTGATCCATGAATAGTTACTACCACACATTGGGCTCCGGGCGCTCCAAGCTCTCTCGACTTATTAATCAACTCGATCTCTGTCCAGGAGTTGCAACTAGTAGCTGGTGTTTGTAGGTAGTGTTAGTAGTCTACCAAGTGGCACCCGGTACAGGTGGGCTTGGGACAGACTAGGCACAGTGGCCCGGTGTACCAAGTGGCACCCGGATGGTGGGCTTGGGAACCCTGTACACATCGTTTGGGGCCGTGAGCGACACCCCGGCCGGATCTCCTTGCGGATGGAACCCGAATAGGCGATAAACCTGGACTAGAGACTTGTTGGTTAGTCAGGTCGTGGCCGACTCCCTCGCCAGGCTTCCGCTTGAAGGTTGCCGATATACACGACATGTACATGGTGGTAAGTGGCGAGAGCGTGTGTGAAGAAGTACACCCCTGCAGGGTTATCATTATCTATTTGAATAGCCGGATTCCTCGGATATGGAAACTTGGACCCCTTGCATAGTTCATAGACAAGTGAAAGTGGATACTCTAAAATGCGCAAGATAAGTGCGAGTGCTATGGATGGCGTTCTCGCAGGGAGACGGGAGCGGATCCATAGTGGTGTATTGGTATGGTGAATTTGTGGACTCGTGTGCGCCACCTCAAAAGAGTTACTTGTAGTCGTAGTTCAGGTTAGCCACTGAGTCAAAGCTGGCTTGCTGCAGTCAAACTCCACCACCCCTTTATTGATACTGATGCATATGTAGTTAGTTCTAATGTAAGTCTTGTTGGGTACATTTGTACTCACGTTTGCTTAATTTATGTTTTGCAGAGAGACGTCAGTCTCACTAGTAGTTCCGTGTGGACTTCGATGTCTAGCTTGATACCTCAGCTACGATCTTGTGCCCTCGGCAGGATCTGGTAGATAGTCAGGCTTCTCAGCCTTTTTCATTTATAGATGTCTGTACTCAGACATGTTAAGCTTCCGCATGTGCTTTGACTTGTATGCTCTGAATGTTGGGTCATGAGACCCATGTTTGTTTTATCTGGCTCTTCGGAGCCTAATAAATACTTGAGTCGTAGAGTTATGTTGTGATGCCATGTTGTATTTATACATATCGAGCATATTGTGTGTATGATTGAAATACTTGGTATGTGTGGGATCCGACAACCTAGTTGTTTATCCTTGGTAGCCTCTCTTATGGGGAAATGTAGTCTTGTGTTTCCATGAGCCATAGTAGTCCGCTACAGCCTGGTTCACCGGAGTCCTGCTAGCCCAGCACTACTGCTCCGGAACACTTTACTGGCCGGCATGTGATTAACTTCGTTCCTATGTCTGTCCCTTCGGGGAAATGTCATGCGGTGACATCCGGAGTCCTGCCTAGCCTGCTACAGCCCGGGTTCCCGGAGTCCTGTTAGCCCAGTGCTACAGCCCGGATTCACACGCTGCTGACCGACATGCTCGATGTTGATTCATGTATGCATGTCCCCGTAAGTTAGTGCCACTTTGGCTTCACGACTAGTCATGTCGTCCCGGGTTCTCTGTCATATGGATGCTAGCGACACTATCATATGCGTGAGCCAAAAGGCGCAAACGGTCCCGGGCCATGGTAAGGCGACACCCGTGGGAATACCGTGCGCGAGGCCGCAAAGTGATATGAGGTGTTACAGGCTAGATCGGTATGACTTAGAATCGGGGTCCTGACAGTTGGCACCACGGCCACGACCAGCGGGCCTAACCATCCTGCTAACAGGTAACAGGGGGTAGTTCAGCATTGAGCATTTGCAAAGACAAGGATCATTCATGATGAAACATGCATAATGAAAGAGGTACGATGGATACCACTTCGTAGTCAACACGACAGTGTGTGTACTATTCAGAATATTATTCTAAGAACTATGGCTTATCCAACTTTGGGGTGAATGTGCTCAAGCGATCCTAATGTTAGAGTTAGTAAATTCATATAACCCGAATGGAAGAGAGATCAGAATCCCAGAGTAAAGATCGAGGAGTAAAAGATCCTAATACCACCCATATGGCGACATGGGCCCGTAAGCCACACAGCCAATGTTAGTAAAAGTTTTCCAGTGGCTAGACTCAACTTCGGCCAAGGAGTTGGAAAGGGGTCTACCGACAGGCAGTCGGCTCTAATACCAACTTGTGACGCCCTCGATTCAATCGTACACTAATCATACGCGCAAATGTGTACGATCAAGATCAAGGACTCATGGGAAGATATCACAACACAACTCTAGACACAAATTAAAATGATACAGGCTTTATATTACAAGCCAGGGGCCTCGAGGGCTCGAATACATAAGCTCGAATACACAAGAGGCAGCGGAAGCAACAATATCTGAGCACAGACATAAGTTAGACAACTTTTGCCTTAAGAAGGCTAGCACAAAAGCAACATTGATCGAAAAGGCAAGGCCTCCTGCCTGGGAGCCTTCTAACTACTCCAAGTCGTCAGCGGACGTCACGTAGTAGTAGGCACCCTCGGGGTAGCAGTAGTCATTACTGGTATCGTCTGGCTCCCGGGATCCGTCATCTGGTCGCAACAAACGGGTATGGGGGAAAAGAGGTAGCAAAGCAGCCGTGAGTACTCATCCAAAGTACTCGCAAGACTTACATCAGATCCAAACTAAGTATGCATCTGTTTCAAACGAATGGGTTGTATCTGTGGACTAAACTGCAGAATGCCAGAAGAGAAGGGGAAAGCCTAGCCTATCGAAGACTAGCATCTTCAAGCATCTTCAAGCATCTTGCAACATATAGAAGAGTACAGATCAACATAATGTAAGGTAGTAGTTGTGTTATCAACCTCGACCAGAGATCCTTTCTCGACTCCCTGCGAGAAAGCAATCCGAGAGCCATACTATCGAATTGTCATCACAATCCAATTCTCATCACAAGTATCCAGTTCTAGTTGTATCGATCAGGATACAACTCCAAGTGTCTGTTACCGTAGGACATGCTATCGATAGATGTTTTCTTCCCTGCAGGGGTGCACCAACTTACCCACCACGCTCGATTAACTCCGGCTGGACACACTTTCCTGGGTCATGCCCGGCCTCGGCCAAACAATACGCCGCAACCCGACCTAGGCTTAATAGAGAGCTTAGCATGCCGGACTAAGCCTATGCCCCCAGGGGTCATGGGCCATCGCCCCGGAAACTCCTGCACGTTGCGTATGCGGCCGGTGATCTGACCTAGCTACCTCCTTAAACAAGGCAGGAGCTTACACAGTCCAACCCGGCGCGTGCCGCTTAGTTGCTAGCGTCTATTAAACTTCGGCTGATGTATACGACGCAGAACACCCATACAATGCCCACGTGATGGTTAGTGCTATCAGGCTAGAGGCCCCTCGGATCAAATATCCAAATTGTTAGTGCGTTGGAAGTGCGGTCACGAGCAGAGACTCGCGAAAGATGTGACCCCGTCACCCCGTCTCGAGTACTTGCGGCAAGGGCTAAGAATGCCCGGCCACGCCTCATAAGTATCTCGCGGGCATCTTCCAGGTCAACCCGACTCCACATCACTCGCTATTGAGCTCGTGCGGGTACCCCTCAGGGCCGACCCGTCTTTAGCAACATGGTTCGGTGTAAAGTCCTAGTAACCATAGTAGCTGTATGTCTAACACCAAGGGGAAACCCCAAGGAATCACCCCCGGTGAATTCCACTCGATGTTATCATCGAGGTGGACATAAGAGGATCCACCCTCGAGGTTCACACTTGAGGGGTTGCACGACAGAGCCGTAACGGAAGTGGTTAAGGAGGAAATCACCCTTGATGACCTCGACCGTATAGCTACACTACAGAGATCTCGTCAGGAGTGATGTAAGAGGTTCCACCCTCAGCACTCGATGGTAACTCTGCAGAGTTGTACAACTAGGGGGGTTGATGTGCGGTGTCGGGGCCTGGACGTCGATCACGTTGATCGAGTCATCGAACATAAAGCGAGGCAACTGTGACAAGGTGGGGGTCACTGATTGATCACTAACCAACCTATACTAAGCAGTTTAGGATAAGCAGGTAAAGTATGAAAGCAGGTAACAAAAACAGGCTATGCATCAAAGTAGGATCATACAGAAAGCAGTAGCAGTTCTAATGCAAGCATGAGAGGGAAAGAAATGGGCGATGTCGGAATGCTCATGGAGGGTTTTCTTGCCTAGTTGCTCTGGCAAGGAGGGGGTCGTCGTCGCCGTAGTCGATCACAGGGGCTGCATCGGTCTCGGGGTCTACCGGAGAGAAGAGGGGGAAGAAACAATAAATATAAAGCAAACAAAGTATCACAAAGCATAACATGGCAATATGATGTGCCGGGTGTGACCTAACGAATGGCTACGCGATACAGGTGAAGGGGGGAAACAACAGGGAATGTTTTCATAGTTCCGGATTTGTGTCAAACAGATGACCGGAGGGGGAATGTTCCATGTCCAGATAGCTAGAGGCATCTGACACGTATGTGGGTAGCGTATTCGGGTTTGTCTCATTTTTCTGATCAACTTTCATGTAGAAAACATTTCCATCCGAGTTACGGATTAATTTCTATGATTTTCTAAAGATTTAAACCTTTTCTGGAATTATCTAAAATAACAGAAACAGAATTATGACATCAGCATTGCATCATTGTGATGTCAGCAGTTAACAGAACGGCTGACCAGGTCAAACTAACCAGTGGGTCCCACTTGTCATAGACAGAGGCCTTAACAAAGTTTATCTAAGACTAAACAGGGTTAATTAGCACCTGAACCCCACCTGTCAGTGTCTTAACTAAATAACTAATTGATTTTAATTATAAAACTGGATTAGTTAAACTAATTACGTGGTGGGGCCCACACATCAGCATCACATAGAAGCCCAATCAGCACGTTGACTGGTCAAACCAGTCAACGAGGACCCGTGGGGCCTACTGGCAGTGACCCTGGGGTGGCCCCAGGCCAGCCACGACGGTGGGCCGGCGGCTGAATGCCGGCGAGCACGAAAACGCGGCGGAGGGCACCCGGCCTCGTCGGGATTCTTCTACAGGGGGTCTCCGGGGCTGGGGCTAGGCACGTTCGAACGAGGAGTGAGCAGCGCAGCTGCTGCTGCTGGTGGTTTCGCCGGAATCGGCCGGAATCAATGCTGGCGATGAGCGGAGGCGGCGGCGTTCTCGGGCGCTTGTCAAGCTAAGTGCTTAGGGGGCACGGGAAGGCGCATGCGCGTGCGTGTTGGTCTCCTGTGAACCCCAGGAGCACAATGGTGAGCTCGGGCGAGCGTGTCAACGGCCACAACGACAGCAACGACCTCGTCGACGGCGACGCATGCGGGTGCTAGCAAAGCGGCAGCTATGGGCGGTGAAAAGCTTCGCGGAGAGAGGGAAAAGGGGAGAGGCTCACCGAGAAGGCACAAGGAGGCCCGTTGATAGATTAGTAGCAGCAGCGGCGCCAGAATCGGAGAGGTTCGCCGGCGGCAGGGACGAAAGGGGGCAGAGGAGAGCGCCTCTACAGAGCCCCTCAACTCCTGCTCGAGGTCGAGGTTGAAGGAGCGGAGGATTTCGGAGCTCGTGGACATGCAGGCTAAGCTCGGGGTCGACGGTGTCTGCGGTGATGACGGAGGACGGCGGCGGGCACGCTCGGGCAGTGGGGAACAAGGGGGAGAGGGGAGTGGAAGAGGCGGAGTGAGCGGGCGAGTGGGAGTGGCAGAGCAAGTGGAAGGGGAGCCCGAGGCGTTGAGGGGTCCTCATCCCCCTCATCGACGGCGAGGTGGTTCGGCGGTGACGCGCGGGCGCGCGCCCTCGGTCGGTTGAACAGGGGGAGGGGAGAGTGACCGTGGAGGGGGCAACTGGGCTGGCTCGTGTGGGTTAGGTGGGCCGGCCC